>NW_027273867.1:19870000-20470000 GCF_046630095.1 Trachinotus anak | reverse complement strand
TTGCAGTAAGTTAGGTCGCATCCAGCTTCAGTCACAGCCATGTTGAGCGATAAATTAATATCCAATGTAAACACAAAGCGGAAAAAAAACCCAAAACAAAACAGTAGCAGCTCCTCTGTGGTTTTTCTTCTAACCGTCAGTTATCGCCGACTTCAACGCGTCGTGTCCCGGTAAATCGCGCAGAGCTCAAGCCACCGCGCTCCGCTCCGCAGTGCCGCTGTCCCCGGAGCCAGCCCGGTTATTTATACGGAACACGTGGTACGGGGAGGGAGGCCACACCCCCCCCCCCTTTGTCGTCACCCGCTGTAACCACGGCAACCACTTGGGAGGCGTGACGTCACGGGATTCCGCCGCAGCCATATACACTGCCTGCAGGAGGCGAGGGATGACGGAGAGAGCGCACAGCAGAGGAGGAGGAGGAGGAGGAGGAGGGGAGTGTGAGGGGTCCTTCACACTCTCCCACCTCCCTCCCCTCCTCCTCCTCCTCATCCTCATCCTCTGTGAATGGAAAACTCCATCTGATTGTAATCACGGCGCATACAAAGAGATTGAAGTCAGTTTTTATGGAAGAGTACGAAGAACTGCAGAGCAGAGCTGATACCTTTTTATTCAACATCGTGACTGCATGATAGCATGCAGCCGCTCCCAGTCTCTCCTGCAGTCGTTTTATTTTGAAAGGGTGTGGAGAAATGTATGTCACCACTGGTGCATTTCAGCTTCCCCTGCAACAGCTGCAATCTCTGACCCCAGTAACGGTTATGAAATACATGGAAAAAAAAGAAGAATAATGCATATGCACAATTCCCTACACAAATCCATGGAGTTTCCAGAAATCACCATGTGCTTTGCATTCTAAATAATTACTGGATTTCCGTGGCTGATAAGGTCATGATTATGAAGGTGACTGGACACGGCAGAATTACATAAATTTGGAGAAATTGCACATGACATCATGCTCATCTAAGCTTAGGGAGTTATCAGTCCAGCTGTCAGAGATGTGATCCACTAACCCTGTAAGTTACATAACTGGCATATTGCAGATAGCTATACTGCCTGAGGAGGAGAGTGAGCTGCACAGCAAATTTTCCAGTGAGTGTTAGTGATTTTTCAGCGGCAGTTATTTGGCTTTTGTTTATTTAAGTATTGGTTGGTCACTCATCAAGCACTTATGGCTTTTCACTGAGTGTTCAGAACTGTTTAATGGTGTTTTATACTACAAGGAGAAAGATAAAACATTTTTCTTGTAACTGCTACTTGCAGTTATGGAAAGTAAGGATATTTATGCAAATCTTGTACTTAATCTTGTTGTACCTTACTTTACTGCCACTCCTCTGTAGCAGGAATGTATTGTATTTTCTAACTTTTTCTTTTAATACTTTTGCTTGAGTAACATTTTCAAAGCAGCACTTTATTATTTATTATTAGTTATTTTTGATTAGTTATTTCTGCCAATTATCCTCTAAATTAAAGGGGTTGTTTGTTTGTAAGTTTTCTCTCCTGCCAAACGTGGTTTCTTGCCAAGCGTGGGTGGTGGTAATTGTTGCTTGACAGGAGCTTGGCATTTAGAGGACAACAGGTTATAATACATGCTCTGAGCAGTGCTACATCTTCAGGGCAGATTGGAGGCTGCAGTGAGTCGCTATCAGAAAGAGACATGACAGGCCTTGGCTAACTGGTTAGCGTGCTAACTTCAGCAGAAGAAAAGATGTGATAAAGAGTTAACATTGTCGCTGGAGACAGCTCCTGGCGGGTAAAGGAATAAAGTTTAATGTTGCAACGTTTCTCCCAGACTGGTAATCAAACAGCTGTTGATGCTAATGCTGGCTATGTAGCAATAGCAAAAAAGAGCTCTTTCAATGATTTTGTCTATAAAGTGTTAGAAAACAGTGAAAAACTGCCTTCAGTTCAGTTAGTTTATTATCATATGTGACACCTCTGAGAAGCTGGAACCAGCAAATGTTTGGCACTTTGCTGAAAAAAATGACTAAAACAATCTTTCGATTAGCAAAACAGTTGATTAATTTCCTGTTGATCAGCTTATCAATTAATCGACTCGTGGTTGCAGCTGTACTTTTTCTTACGTAAAGGACCTGAGTACTTCTTCCACGACTGTTCTAATAAACACCTGCTGTAGAAATTCATTCATGTGTTGGGGAACTCCTGGGTTTTGTCCCCTGTTCGACATGTGACATTCATGCATACTTTATAGGAAGTGAGACTCCACAGGACCGGTAGTTCTTGTACTGGTGAAAGAGGAACTTAAGAGCCACATCTGTGGCGTAGGCTTTAACAGAAACTAGCTGGTGCAAAGCCAGCCTGTGGCGTATCATGTCTGCCCTGGAAGGCTACCTGAGCAAACACTCAGAGCTCAGCTTCCAGCTCCATTTACACAGAAACACACCAGATCCAATTGCATGACATCGACACCCCTCGGGCTTTGTGTGAGGCTTTTTCCTCACGTCATGTTGTCTTTCTCTGAATTATTCAAGTGTATCATGTTGTCATCTTTGGTAACATGTGCAAAGATAAACATGACTGGGGCGATTCCCTTGAACAGTGTTTTTCCTCTGCCTCTTCTGTCTCTGATTTGCATTGTTTCTGTTGTGATGGAACAGAAAGTCAAGTGCTGCGAAGCAAATCAACAGCTGGGTGAAGTGATATTTCCTCTTTCGAAAATGTGACGCATAGGTCATGAAGTGTGAGAAGAATTTCACATTCACTTAAGCCCGATAAAATCTGTCCTGTGATGATCAGCGCTACAACTAAAGATTTGATTATAATTATCATTTAATCTGCAGATTTGCTCTATAAAATGTCAGGAAAAATGCTCATCACAATTTCTGTGACGACAAGATGGCGTCTTTTTATGTTGTTTTATTCAACCAACAGTTCAGAACCTATAGATACTCAATTTACTGCAATTTAAGACAAGGAAAAGAACCTTTGAGGAGCTGGAAATGTCATCTGTAAATGTACCTTAAAATGTAATTAAATGATCAATCAATTAATTACTTAGTCACTGATTAATGATCAATTGATTAATTGATTAATGATGTCAGCTCTCATGGTGACGAATTAAAGATTCTCCGTCCTGTAGAAAGTTTGATAGATCACTACAGATGAGCTGAACATGCATTCAAGATGCCATCTCTCAGTTTCTGTCTGTCTCTTTATAAACGTCTCTCTGGTGCCCGCACTGTCACATGCCAGATTAATCAGGTTTTATTTAGCCCCCTCACAAAAGCTGCCCTGCTTTCCATTGCTCTGTCCTATCGTGTGACTGATGCTGAGCAGCACTTCCGCTCGCTGACAAGTAGTCGTGTGAGTCACTTGCCAGCAGATCCAGTAAAAGCCTTTCCAACTCTCACGGGGTGCCATCGATCAACACCCCCATCCTCACCAAACCCACCCACCTACATGATTACAGTCTCTCTCTCTCTTAGGCCCAGTTTGTGTCGCTCATGCCTAAAGAACCGGAACCAGAACTTCAGGGCTCCTCATTCAGAATCACACTGACATTTGAAATAATGCAGATAACTAAAAATCCAGCCTTGGAACAGATCCTCATGGAACAGAGAGTGTCTTGATAAGGACGTCAGTTTGTTAGAAAATGATCTAATATAGTTGCTTATTCAATATTTATGTTATTTATCGGCCTTCAGCACAGGTTCCCATAAGCCCTAGAAATGTATGGGGTAAAGTTCTCGCTTTGAAAGAAGAGCTGAGTCCATGGGCCAGTTGAGGGGTCATGATTAGCTCAGACATGTCTGTAATGACACCAGGACATAGAGGACTGTAGACGTTTTAGCTAAAAAGTTGCAAATATAACATTAGCAGTGCTGGTAAATGTTATGGATATGGATGAAAGCAAGTTACAATGATGGAAGTGTCTGCACTGTGGTGCTGGTAAAGTTTCATGCTGCAGGTTTTTGTATGCTGCCAAATTAATTGTTGAAAATTGACGGGTTCTCAGGTTGTGACTGATGATGATTATATCCTTGGTGTTTCTGTAAAACACAAGCAAAATGCTGCCCTTTTGTATGAAAATATAAAATATTCATATAGACCATCAGTATATACCAATATATCTGATTTTGGAGCAAGGAGATCTGTCATTTCTGCCTACCCTCATCAGAATCAGAATCAGAATCAGTTTTATTGCCAAGTATGTTTCCACATACAAGGAATTTGTTTTGGTGATTGGTGCAGTTGGAGGTTCTTGGAGGTTCTTGTAAACAACAGGTTTACACAGTTTTAGTTTCTGCCTGTATGTGGGAATCAGGTGGACCATGACATGGTCAGAGTGGCCCAGTGCAGCCCGGGGGACGGCGTGATAAGCACCACTGATTGTGGTGTAACAGTGGTCCAGAGTGTTCCCCTCTCTGGTCGGGCAATTAACAAACTGTCTGTATTTGGGCAGTTCGTGGCTGAGGTTACCTTTGTTAAAGTCACCAGGGACAATAACTAAGGAATCCAGGTTGGTCCGCTCCACACACGCTCATTGTTTGGATTAAGAGGAAGAGGCACAACTGGTCTTGGTAATACTTTATTTTAACCCCCCTACATATCACTTATAGAGTGTATGAACAGTCATGAATGGTTTATAACACTAAATGACCTTATATCTGCAAACAATGACTTTATAGTGTGTTATAAACCATTTAATAAGCATTTATATATTTTTATAAATGCTAAATTGTGGGTTACCAGCACCTTTAGTACAGTAGTTAAGGGTTAAATTACCTTCTGGGTTTTTTAAAGATTGTCTCGGTATTTATTTTTCAGAGAATTAGATGCTCAACTCTGTGACTCAGATGTAATGGTAAAATATTAGAGGCACAAAATGGGGCTAATCGAACACTATACTGCTCCCCACTTGCTGCTTGCCTCCGGTGCAGTGGGTAGGAGGCAGCAGAAGGTGGATGAATGAGTCATACGCACAAACAGGTCCTCGGTGGCAAACTGTAAGGCTGGGAAGAAGTCTGCTGGCTGATGAGGATGGAGGATCTCTAATTACACTGTGGGCTATGAGGAGTGATCGCGGCCTTGTGTGTTTCACACCCACACAGTCAAGCCAATGTCACCTGCCTCTGCTCTCGCTTGAGAGCAGATTTCTGCTAAAATCTCATCTCCCTGCAGTTCCTCTTTTCCATTTGAGCTCTCCGCCTGCACCGTCCTCTCACACACTGTTGGCACTTAGCATTGCTCATACAAAGAACCGCAGAGAGGCAGACCGGAGGTGGCGGTCCAGTCCGATAGCGTCGCAGTGCAGCCTCAGGCCCCAGCGAGTGGGAGCAGAGTTTGGCTCATGAATACAGAGTTAGAATTACGCCGTCACAAGATGAGATGTGTTTTTTATTTTTTCTGTTTTTTCTCCACGGGAATTAGATGGCTGCTCATGTGCCTGCTTCATCAGATAAAAAAGAGGCTAGAAATGTTTTCTGTCTAATGTGTTGACTCAGACACAACCTGCTGCCAGATTATTCCATAATATTTGACTTTAATTTGCTGCCAAGTAAGCAGTGATGAGCCTGCCTATTTACAACTGCATAGCCTCTAATTCTCTAATGTGACAGCTATTACTGCTGTAACTATCATCACGATGATATCCAAGGTGTTTTCAGTGTGCAGCCTGGTATTAGTGCCAGTCTGACATGGTCTTTGCTCAGTTATTCCAGTGCTGCATGTGACTCAGCAGGTTTCCTGTGCAATACTGAAACTTCAAGTTCAGTAAAAAAGGAAGCAGATAAGAAAACAGAAAAACCATTTTTCATCATTCACACCACCAGACTTTCATTCACTAACTGCAGGTCCCATGTCAGCCAAACATTATGAATCAGTAGACAGTGCACTTCCTTTTTTCTCGAGTGGTCAACATTGTACACGTACTGTGTATAAAGCAAAAAGCTACTGCACATCCAGAAAAACTAAGCTGTGGCATATGTTGTGAGCCTGCTCATTGAACGTCACTGTTACCCTGGAAGCACACAGTCTGGCCTAAATAACACTAACTCACTAGCAAAGCCAACACGAAGTCATTCATCCGATCCAGTATGTGGTCGGCTGAGTGTTGATAGTCTCGCATATCCAGTGTAAACCTCATAAGGTCAGTTATCGCTGTGAGATCTTCATCGTGCAAACATCCACTGAGAATCAATCGAGTGTGGCAGCTGGAAACCAAACCAATTAAGTGTGGGAAGCGATTTAGATGATGAACAGCGAGTGGCATTGTCTCCTGGATTTGAACCGGTTCCCAACTCGTGGCCTCATATCACCAGAACCTTGTCAACAACTACAACTACTACAAATAAGATATTATGATATGAGGCGTGTGTGTGGCTACATGGTATACCGTCAGTTCATATTTATTTATTCAGGAACTGATTTCTCTCTAGATAATTTAGAGGGAATTTCTTGTTTTTTATTTCTTGTTTTTTCTTTTGAAAACAGGCAATGAAAGCTCAGTCAGTGGTGCAGTTATTCAGTCATCTGCAGTTTTAATAATCTGTGAGTTGGTTAAAGTCTGATCCAATCACCTGCAAAGTGATTTTGATGTACGTCCACTCACGATGCCCCAGAACACAATTAGTGAAATTAAGTTTATGTGTTGGTTTTGCAAGGCTGCAGAGTAGGTATCCAGGTTTGCTGGCAGTCTTTAACTTTCTGAGAAGTACACTTACTTGCTGAGTGGATTGACACCACTTGCCTGTTTGTGCGGTAAATTTGAAGCCACAGCCAGCAGGTGGTTAGCTTAGATTAGCCTGAAGACTGGAAACAGAGGATAAAAGCTAACCTGGCACTGGTCAAAGATAACAAAATCTGACTACCAGCACCTCAAAAGCTGCTGGCTATAACTTCATATTTGTGTAGTGTTGATGTTCTCATCTAGCTCTCAGCAAGAAAGGAAACAATGCAGTGCATTTCCCAAAATGTGTTACTATACCTTTAAGCTTTAGGCTTTGTTAGAAAAGGGCACATTTGCTTTTCAAATTTGTCATTCTTAGCTCTGCCTTTACTTCTGTATCCTTGGGACTAAAAGTGTTTTTCAGGCTTCATGTGACTCTCTTAGTCCTGGTTACAATGTCAAGACCTGGGAGTAGCTTTTATCCTCTCCTCTGACAAATGAGATGAGGATCAGGGGAACTGCAGGGAGGAGGTGAGTGGCTCTGGCCTGCACATTACAAAATTAACCACACAATGCAAGCAGAGACTGTGGACTTCTGGATGGTGCTTTTGAATCCAGTCATTTAGTTCCTTGTGTTGACAAAAGCAATTTAAATAGAGGCAATGACGTCAAAGCAAGCAGAGGGAATGCAAAAAGGAAGAGGGGGCTGAACAGTTAATAAACAGTCATAAACATACAAGAGTCACATGATTGAATAGACACAGAAGGACAGTATTAAGATGACTGAGAGGAAAAGTTGCACGTCTAAAGGTGCATCCTCCTCTGCTGTCCTGAGAGGCTGCACATTAATCCCCTCACATCTCATAACACAGACAGTGAATTAAAGGAGCACCTACCTATGAAGGATTTCTTGCCGGTCTTCATGTCCTCCTGAGTGTATGATTATATTCACTGTATTCGGTCACAGAGTCTCCGATGAATCAACGCCTTGTCTGCTGCAGAGCGTTCAGGTGATTGAGAGCATGAAAGAGACGTAGCCCTCCTGTAATTATTCCTCCCTCTTCCTCTCCCTTCGCCTTCACTGCAGCTCTGGTCAGAAAAATCTTTGATTCACAGGCAAATAACTTTCCCCGCTGCACTTCCCTCTTTCCTCTGCCTCCTCTGCTGTTCCTTCCTCTTATCGCCCTGCCTGCACTGAGACCAAACAGCCGAAACCAAAGATCTGTGACGCACCTGCTTCTCCTGCTCTGTACACCCCCACCACCAACACCACCACCTCCACCTCCACCCTCATCTGTTCTTTTATCTACCTGGAGAGCCACGAACAAAACAAAAGCAGGTGTCTGATTACGGCTCCCGTGAGTGTGGGAGTCCCACTGGAGGGGGGTGGGAGGGTGGGTGGGGAAGCAGTCTCCATGACACGGGAACCACCTGAGGAATACAGACAACAGACAGAGGGTTTTTAAATCTGCTTTTAATTGGCCACAAACGCACAATTGACGTGTTCGCCGCTCATCAGCCTCCTCTGCCTCCTTCATTTACCGTCCCTCAGGGGTTCTGGGGGTGAAATGATCTGGTTAGTCACATTGACAGCTCCGATTGCTTTGTTAGCCGTCTGCCTGGGGCTGTAGGCCATCAGATACAATGAGTGCTATGTGATGAAGAGTGAGGTCTGTGGGGGTTGACGTACAGGAGCAAGAGCAGCATCATTGATGAGTAAAGCCACAGTGAAGGGCTGCATTGAATTATAAGTTTTGGACAATAGTTAACTACAATTATATTGTACTGAACTTACACATATGACACCATGTGACAAATCTATTAGCTTCCTTAAGTTTACAACCTGGAAAAGCCTTCCAGGTGAGGGTGAGGGGTTAACTTGAATTTAACTAACGTATCCTGTTAAGATTAACTCAAGCTCTACGTATCGATGAGAAATTAAAGGAATAATAAATATTAAGTCTCAATATGAAGACATTTTTTTATCCAAAAGGTTAAGATGGTGGGAGGAGGGAGCTACCTGTAAACCTTATACGTTTACATTCTGTTCACTTATCAGATTCTTTTCTCCGAAGCACATTTAAGCTCCACTGGAAAATAGAACAAGATAACTTAGGACATGTTCAGTGCGACAACACATGCAAATTGACTTGGACTAGTCCCAGAACACTTGCAAATGAGCTGCTTATGTGCAGTGATGAGCAGCAGTGATCAGCTTCAGTTTTTTGTTTTGTTTATTTTGAATACTTTTTTTTTTATTGAGGTCAAATCCAAAACAGTGTGTGTACTGAGAAATAAGAGTCACCTCTTAACACTTTTTCACCCTTATACACCTTCAACCATCCCACTGACTATCTTCAAATTTCCATTTTAATTGCTTCAAATTTCTGGAATGACAAGAGCTCACTGCCGGGAAATTCATGCAGGTGGAGCAATTAAGGATGCAAATATAACAACCCTGGTCTGAGTAGATGTCCGACTGTCGTTCTCAGGTGCCACAACAAAGGCTTCAGTTTCAGGTGACTGGTTAAAAAGCACTTGTGGGCAAGAATCACTAGAAGAAGAATCTTGCAAGTTTAAGACAGGTCCAGTGTGTTTGAGAGCACATGGGAGTTGGGAGTATTTGTCAGTAACATCAGGGTAAATCTGTGCCAGTCTCGCCTCGCTCAAATGGTCTTGCCCACTTCCTGCTCCCAGTGTAATCAGATCCTCTGAGTTACAGAGCTGTTATTTCTATCTGGTTTTACAGGTATGGGATGTGGCTTTTTTTCTAAAACATGGAGAAAACAGTCAGCACAAGACACTGGAAAGTGGAAAATTAGTGGTGTTTGTTTAAACAAATCTTCAACTTGAAAATATCAAAACAGAAAACTGCGAGTTTTACCCCCAGAGCTTTTTTTTCCTGATGCTGACATAAAATCCTTGTGGATATCAAATTTTACTTTGCCACATTCATCCTTTGTAAAGTCTTTTGTAACCCTCACAGTCAGATGGTGGGAGTGTGAAAACATATCTGTGTGAAAACAGGGTTTCTGCATATTCAGGATTCTGTCTGAGGCAACATGCATATGTACGATGTGAGACATTTTACATTTCGTTCTTTCTGCCTTCATTCATCCTGAATCAAAAGTCTCTGAAGCACAGATTCCTGCCCTGCCGCTGAACTCCAGCCTCAGAGCAAACAGAAACTGCTCCCATCACCAGCTAACAAGCATTATTTAAATCTCAAAACCACAAGAGGTCAAAGAAAGTCTGCAAATGTTCTCATTCAAATGAACTTCAGAAGAGAGCTGGGCTTAAAAGCTTCCTCTTAAAAACTCACTGAGTCATCTTATATCTGCAGCCCTGTGTTGAAATGAAGCGACTTCGCCAACAAACATATTTTTTCAGCCTGCTCATCACCTTGAACATCACTGCATGACATAGTTCACATGGAAAGTGAAAATAAATACAGATTGATATCATGTAACTTGAGAAAGGACTGCAGGGGTGTTTTTTTTTTCCAAATAGGGCCTGAGTGTTTCATGATGAGGCCAGAGCACAAGAGTGATCTGCGACACCAGTTTGGTCTGAACAGATTTGCACGTCATTTAAATTAGGGCAGAGTGTGAGCAGGGGAAGTGTAACGTCACCGAGTGATGAAGACGCAGGCCGATACGATGATTCAGACATGTGATGGTTTGTCACTGATGACCGTTGGCGTCCTTGTTGACGATTCTAGTTGACAGAAAAACAATGAGTTGTTCTCTTGCTTGTTTAATGGACTTTTCCCACATACAAAAACAGTGAAATCACATTTGTGTTGCTGTTGGATTCACGTTAAGTTCACCCTCGTTCACTGTGATGCACTGTGTAAGTGTGAGGATTTGCTCACATGTGGGACCTGGGTTAGAAGCATAATTCACCACTCTGAAAGTTGCTTTCCATCCTCATGGATCTATGTTCTTTATATGTTTACAATCCATAATCTTGCCGTCCTATTTGTCCATACTATAATTTGACTACGCTGCTCTTTTCTCTCACAACATCTGTCGCACATCTGTCTGTCCTGGAAGATAGATCTCCTCTGATGCTCGTTCTGAGGTTTCTTCGAGCTAGAGACAGAGGGTGTTGTATGGTGTACAGACGGTGAAGCCCCCCCAAGGAACATTTGTGATTTGTGATATTGGGCTCTATGAATAATATTGGATATTTTGTTGACTAAATGATTTATCAATTACTCCAAAAAGAATCAAAACATTCAATTGACAGTGAAACTAGGTGTAGAACACAATAAAATGTTGATCAACTGAGATGCTGATATGGAGGACACACCCAAATAAAATATACAGAGGCAGTCTAAGTACCATTACCTTGTTTTAAATTCTACTTCAGTTTCAAACAACAAAGAAGCTTCCAGTTAGCGGAGTGTTTGTGTTTGCAACCCAAAGCCAACCCCACTTTACTTTCAGTAAAACTCAGCTCTGTCTCTAAAAGCAGAAATTCATCAGCTCTTCCTTTCCCCGCCGTCTGCCACAGATCAGCACCTGTGTTTGTCCACCACTTTCCTGCTTGAGCGTTTTTCAGCCAGTCCAGTAAGTGAACTCCGTGGGTGGGAAGGACAAATAACCTGTGAGCAGGAGGTGAGGGATTGAGATCACTCCGTCTGAACAGTGGGTCACTCTGCGATCAGCGCCAGCTCACCTGTTGCTATCTTTAACCTGATTAGCAGCAGGTCAGCAGGATTGTTGGAGAAAGATCTGTTGTGTGTGTGTGTGTGTGTGTGTGTGTGTTGGCTCAGCCCTGTCTCTGTAAAAGTCAAGGAAGGCTGGTTCCCATGAAAATCTGCTCTAATGCGAGGCCTGTCTTTCTGTAGTGCTACATTTTCAACAATTTCAGGCTTGTTAAAGAGGAACCTGAGGTCGGCCTCTGTTTGAGGGTCACCCACTAGGTGAGGGTGGATTTAACGGGATGCTCTCCAGACATGGAAGAGCTTATCACTCGCTGACATAAATAGAAACACACCAGGCTACTTCGGTCGTCTTAAGAACCGTGTGATCCTAAATGTGAAGTGTTGAGTCACACTTGGCAAAGGATGCAAACGGTCTAAAACTTTTCACTACAGACATTTTGACATCAGAAAAGCAGAGGTGTAAATAATACCATTAATAATGGCTGAATTCCATTTAGCTGCTTCTGTTTTAGGGTCGTGATATTGTTCATGCTGGATCACTGTCACGCAGCCATGACTTGAATAGAAAAGAGCCATTGGTAATATTATTGGTAACACAAGTCAAAGTCTTTGCTGTGAAAAAGACCTGCACACAAAGGTTACGCTAACGAAAGTGAACAAAGGTTCAAGCTTAAAACTGAACCTGCAGAATAACCTGTGAAATCTTGAGATCTATACATTTCTTCTTTTTATGATGAGCATCAGGGTTCAAACTATTACAGCAAATCTTAATAATACGAGCTAAAAAACCCCCTGCTGTTTACGGTTTTAGTAAGGTTTAGTGTATTTGGATTTTCGTTGAGATATTGGACCGTATGTGGTTGTGCACACAGTAATTTAATCACTCAGCTCTGTCATTCACTCAGTCAAGGACATTTGCGGATGTAGCTCTGGTCCATGGTTGGTCCAGCCAAAAAAATCCCATCTCCTTCAGCTGTACTTTTGTATTTATTGCTAGTAAGAAAATATTAGCAAGCTCAAACGCACCACTGCTCAGAGCTGCAGTCTTGTTAAAAAGGAACAAATCCATTTAAACCAATTTTTATCAGGATTTTATGTACATGTGCACCCAAAGTCTGTTTCCTGCTGCTAGAAGACTTTGACCTTTGTTTAGAAGCAAGGTCTTCTTAAAAATCAAAAAAGCTTTCAGTAATAGGAAATGAAGAGAACTGTGAAAGCAATGTGCTGTTAATGCACCAGAAAAAAAGTGAGTTAAGAAAATCCGAAATGTTCCACATTGAAAATTTATACAACTTTTTTAAAATACTGAGGTTTGGTGACACACTGTTCTGTGGTTCTCTGTGCTTGAACACTTGGCAGCCATGAGAGATACACATGCTGGTAATTTCACAGGGTGAAAGGAGACGGTGTATTTACCAGCAGACACGAGATGCTTTATGTTTTCCCGTCACGTCACTTCCAGTTATCAACACTTCACACACAAACAGACCCTCACAGCCACTTGAGAGATACACACTAAAAGAGGCCAGACAAGATAAGTGCAGTCTCTTATCCTTTGATCACTTAACAACTCTGTCAACCATTTAACTTTACGGTACAAAGACCTGAGTCTGTAAAAAACACAGTTAGTTTATGTGATGAATGCAGCACCTGGATGTGGGTAAAATGAAGCCAAATCTAATCGAGTGAGGTGAAGTTTATGGCAGAGAAACTGACCCACTTTGCAGCAACACTTAAACATCCTGAAGGACGAGAGGAGGGAAAGTTTAGGCTGACTGTGCTGCTGCGCTATTAAAACTGTGACAGCTTCATTCCTGTCAGTAATGAGGACACTGCACTTAGCTCGGACTGTAGTAGGGCATCTGGCCAGTCCCCCCCCCCAAGGACAGAGCAGGATGGAAAATATAATCTACAAAAATAGCCCACTCATCCCCGCTCACTTGCATGTAACTCTCAGAAGTTCCCTACTTTTTTTTTTTTTTTTTAATCAGGTCAGAAAAACCGTTAATGACAAACATTACATCACACTCAGATCATTACTGTCACCATTTCCTGTGAAGTCACCCTGATTTATAATCTCTCCACTAAAAATGTCATTATCTGCCAATTCATTGATGACAGCTTATTGTATAAGTACATATGAAGGTATGTATGTGTGTGTATGTGCGTGCAATCATGCATTTATAACTTTGTGTGTATATGCATGTGTGTGTGTGTGTGTTTGTGTGTGTGTGTGTGTGTGTGTGTGCGCAATGCTGCAGACCAGTGAGCAGGATGAGTTTAAATGTCTATCATTAATGCTTTATGCTGGAAAAGTTACACAACACCTCTCATAGTCTTACCTAATGGCTACTGGGGAGGATCACAGGGATGTGGTGAGATACTGGGGCAGGCGTGTATGTGGGAGGCTTGAGAGTAAATTATGAATTATGCATTTGTCATCTACTCTGCATACTTATCAGTAAATAAAGGCTTTTCACAGAATGTGCAGGATTACTTTATTTCCTCTTTGTGTAGGGGACACTGTTACGCTAATGGAAAAGAATAGTCATTTCAGTCTATGTTCATATACGTGCAAAATTACAGTAAAGAACTGGTGCCTACCTGATTCTGTAAACACGTAACAGTTGTGTGTTTTTTTTTTAGATAAAATAATTCTGGGTCCCAAATATCTGGAAGTATAAAGTCAAATTAGATAATTTCTCAGCTCAGTTAGTTTTCAAGACGTTTCGATAATTATCTCAGAAGCTTCATCAGTTCTGTGTCCCAGATGTGTCCAGCAGCAGTTAATTTAACTATTTTTGGATTAAACAGAGAAATGAACAGTCCGGTCATGATTCAGTCCTTCAGAGGCTTTTCAGGATGAAAAATACAGGTTTTGTCCAAAAATTAGTTGATTAATTGAATAATCAGTCCACTTTTAAGAATAGTTTTTGGGCATTTGGACTTTATTTGATAATTGAGTGTTGAGACAAACAGGAATCCTGTATGAGACAGTAAGAGGGATGAGGTATAGCCCATGGAGACATCGACACTTTTGATAATGTATGAGTTATTAACATAATTTATCATGAACAAATATCCAAAATGTGCTGGTTCCAGAATCTGGAAATTGGCTGCCTGTTTGTTTTATATCTTTGTAAATTGAATATCTTTGGGGTTTTGACTGTTGGTTGGAAAAACGTCACCTTGGGCTCTTAGAACAAGTAACGAGTATTATCAATATTTTCTAACTAAACAATTAATCTATTAGTATCCATATATTGATAAGTCATGAAAATAATCAGTAACTTCAGCCCTAAATGTTGAATACTTGGATTTTTTGATTATCATTAAGTGACACATGCACATCCATTAACTCTTTGCAGGTGCTGATTAACAATAATCTACACACACACACACACACACACACACACACACACACACACACACACACACACACACACACACACACGAACAAAAACCAGTTCCCAGTTCTTTTATTTTACAGGCAACAAACCATCTTTCTCAGGTGCAGCTGGATTTTTATTGGCAATATAAAAATAATCATTTGAAGATTTTAAATACAGAAAGCAGAAAGAAATTCATATAAACAACTTCAATCCAAGAGTATAACTGTTAGGATTAGGCCCTCGTGTTTTCCTCATGTCCTCCTGTGTTTCTCTCTCCTCTTGTGTTTGTCCCCAGTCTGTTCTTTGGGTCTGTTTGTGTGTATGTGTGTGTAGCTGGGCGTGGTCTCCCAGTTTGCTGTTCCCGCCAGTTCTTCACCTGTCTCCAGTCTTCCTCGCTGGCTTAACCTCATACTTAAAAGAGAAAACTTCTCAACCTTACAATAACTATCACTATTAGCAATGTCACTAGAAATCCTAAAAAACTAACACTAACTAAAACATTGTTTAGCTTGTGTATGTGTAAGTATGAATGTAACACTGAGAGTTTGTGTGTAAACGGGTGTGAACTCTGAACCTCACCTTCCAAACTGAGCCCAGTGATTTAATACAGGTGAAGCACATCTCACCTGAGCAGCTGTTGTTTTCGAACAGTTTCCTCAGTCACAGGCTGAAGCTGATCAGCTGGTTCTCTTGGTTCTGCTGCTATTCAGTCTGTAGTTTATACTGTATGTACGTGGGACGCTTGTCCTTTATCATCACCCCTCACTTCTCACATCCGCCTCTGTCCTCCTCATACGCTCTGCGTCTGGAGGCGAGGCTGCTTTGTCCTCTCACATAAGCTGCAGCTCTGAGCGCTGCCAAACGCAGCACAGCCAGTTTATGTATTTTAAAAAGCACCGAAGACAGTGAAGTCTGTTTATGAGACCGAACCTCACACTGAACAGAGCTCCTGCTGCCTGTGTGAGATAAGTGAGCGCTCCATTTAACTGTAATTCAGCAGCCTGTGGTGACAATGATTCAAATTTTAAGAGGTGTTTTTGGACAGATTATAGCTTTTGAAAAGAAGAAATGCAAATGTGTCATAATTTACTTATTACTAATTATGGAGGATTTGCTGCTTATTTTGTTCTAATTCATTTTTACTTGACTTTCTTTGAGTATTGGACTGTCTCCTGGACAAAGAAAGCTCTTTGAAAACTGGGTTTTCGATGTATAGATCAAACAATAACTTGATTATTTTAAAAGATAATTGGTAGATTAATTGAGAACAGGGTTGCAACTAATGATGTATTCCATTATCAATTAATCTGCTGGGTTTTTTTTTCAATTAGTGCATGAAATATCAGAAAGTAGTGCTGGCTAATCATTGCAGCTACAATAATAAAAGCAATAACACTAACTTTTTCTGTATTTTTTACATTTTTCCCAGTAATGTTCATGTTTTAGTACAGTGAGTGGACTAGTTCTTCAGCCTAAATTGATGGATGCACCAAACACTCCCAGCCAGCAGGAAGTAGCCATGCTGTGGCGATGCTGCCAAGACACAATGAAGGTCCTCCAAAAATTCATTTCACAGCTTGAGATGAATGTGAAAGTGCAGCGTCACCCTGCAGAGCGTTTTAATCCAGATGTACAGTTACATGTTCGCTGGGCAGGGGTAAGATTAGATGACATCACTGCCGCGGGGCATTAGAGAGCTGGCGAGAGTTTAGAGGAGGATGATTACGTCAGCCGTGAGCCTGCAAGTTCAATATTAATGAGACTGTCTGCAATGACGGAGTCTGTGGGAAAAGCTCTGGAGACAAGAAACGGGGAGCAGGTGCAGGCCTGAAGCAGCAAGTGGTGACGAATCACTGCACATTTCCCAAAGAACATGACTAGAACATTTACATAATGTGTGTGTGTTTGTGTGTGTGTGTGTGTACTTGTACTTGCTACATAGTAAGGACCAAAAAAAGTATTTTACTAACAGAGTGAGGACATTTTGGGAAAGTGAGGACATTTTGGCCGGTCCTCACTTTTTGAGACACCTTAAGATCTTAAAGATAGAAGTACAAGTGTGTGTGTGTGTGTGTGTGTGTGTGTGTGGGTGGGTGTGTGGGTGTGTGGTTTGGAGTGAGGCTGGTTTCACTACATTCATGGGGTCTGAAAACCCTGAGCCCACTACACTTGTTGGGACCAAAATGCTGGACCCCATAAAACTGGTCTTAAATGGTTGTTTGAGGCTCAAGACTTGGTTTTAGGGTTGAGGTGAGAATCAGGTTCAGGTCAGGGGTCAAGTATTCAGTTGTGATGGTTAAGGTTAAAGTAAGGGGCTAGTGATGCATTATGTCAGTGGCTGGTCCCCAGGAATGGAGTAAAACAAGGATGTGTGTGTCTGTGAGCACAAACACACTCTTACACAGTGATGATACAGAGTTGGAGCCTGTTTAAGATCTGCTTTATTTTCACTTTCACTATGGTCACTGGGTTTGTTTGATTATTATTATTGAACTGGGGAGAAATTCAGTCCTGATTCTGAAACCAAACCTTTTTGATACCTTACCTGGAGGAATATAAAGATATTTTTGTGACTATAACTTAACAAGCAGCGTTTCTCACAAAACCTGAAACGATTAATTGATTAGTCATTCAACAGGAAATTAATGAGCTATTTCATTTTGATTGAATTGAATAAATTGTTGCAGCTTCTCCGATGTCAGCATTTGCTGTTTTCTCTTCACTCATATCTTTGCAAACTAAATAGCTTCAGGGTTTTGGTCTGCGTGTTGGACGAAATAAGACATTTCCAGACATCACCCTCAGCCTGGGAAACTGTGATGAACAAGTTTTGTTATTTCCTGACAGTTTATAGATAAAACAACTGATCGATCTGGAAAATAATCGGCAGTTGAATTGATAATGAAAATAATCCATTAGTTGCTGCAGTAGTTTTGAGCAATTTGCCAGAATAAAAAAGGAAAAAGTTGAAAAAATGCACGACCAAGATAGATATGTGATCAAGGAACATCTAAACACTTATAATAACGATTTACAACACTCAATGCTCTATAATCTTTTGGTCCGTAATAATGAAAATGAAAATAAAAAATAGAAATGACCACAAGTCACAACTTCCCAATGTTGATATTTTGTCGGAACAACAGTCAAATCCTCAAAGATATGCGGTTTAACGCTGTAGAGAACTGGAGAACCAGCAAATATTTATATTTGACAAACTGGAACCAGTGTTATAAGAAGTTCAAACAGCTGTTTTTAAGTCAGGGAGGCTGTAATATTGATTCATCCATGTAGGTTTAGCTCTGTTTTTACTGACTTACCACTTGCGGTTAAATGCCTGCCCTGGAAATAGGTTTGAGGCTCATGTGTTTTGACTGCTCTCCTCTCTCTTGTCCAGTGGAGGAGTTCGTTATGTAATATCCAGGGAGGAGAGGCTCCAAAGAAAGAAGCCCTGCGGGGGAGATGGGCTCTGACCTGCAGGTGCGGCCGCTGTGGGAGTCACGTCTGTTTTTGGCTGCTTGACCCTGCATGTGAGTTTAGCACGGTACCTAAACACATGTTAAAATCCATACAGTTCATGCAGAGGCAGGCGGACAAAACAGGAATGAGTAAAATAACAAGGCTGCAGCTCCGCCCGTTGTTCAGACTGGATTTGGTTCAGTTTGTGCAGATTTTTAGTTGGACAAATATTTCTCAGACACAGCTGAGGAGCCACTATTCCCGGCTGCATCATACCATAAAGAGGCTCTTAACTAAAATTATATTATGGGGATGTGATTGAATTTATTACTGGAAAACTTTAGATGCCTTTAAAATGATGAATGAAGCAATGTACTGTAAACTGACCCCTCTTTGTGACAGGTCAAAATTATGTCCACACACGTCTAAATTTACAAAGCAGACAATTAGATCTGTGTGTTCCTATTGTTTCATGCACACCAAAATGTTTCTCCTAAAATTTAGCTGTCAAAAAAAAGCATCTAACCACCTATCACTTTATCTCACATCGTCACACAAGCAGTCGTGGTAGAGTGAAACTCACCATCTTCTCACCATCAAGATTAGTTGGACCCAAAACTTTCTTTCTCTTTTGTTAAGAAACCTGACAAACAAGCTGTCCGGTGGCACAAGGAAACAAAAAAGAACACAATGAGCTGTATTATTTTCGTCTCAGACTTGTTGTATGTTGTTGCTCTGTGAAATTTCTCACATGAACTTCTCATCTTACACATCTGAATTTCAGCTCGGACCCTGTGTGCAGCAGCTTTAGGTGTAGACATGAGCTGTGAGTAAAGACATTTTTCCCACTTTGTTTAATGTGAAGGATTTTTGGAGGCCAGAAGAGGGGAAAACAGCCAATATTTCACAAGGAGATGCAAAAATTTGAGAAATATAAGCAGGAATAGTTTATTCTCTTTCTTTACTCATGTGGTGACGCCTCAGAAACTCCTCAGCCCAGGCTGAGTCACAGCTTTAAGGCTTGGTGTTAGGACCAAAATTTAGTATCATGTGTTTACATATTTACCATAAAACAATAAATTGATTCTAAATCATTTTTAAGAAGCATCCTAAGTATTTCCTTGAAATTGTCCTCAAGCTTAAAATGAGGCTTCTCATCTGAAACATTTGTTCTCTTCTTTAAAGCAACAGTTCAAACAAGATGTTTGCTCCCACTGTTTTGAGAGGAGCCAGTTTGAACAAACACATGTACAAAGAAAACACAGTCCAACTAGACACCGGCAAGTTTGAATTCTTCATCATTTCTTTTGGTGAATTTGTTAAATGTCAAGTAATATCCAGATTTATAAGATTTAGTTAAGCCCACTCAAAATCATCTTTTGCCTGAAGTTACATCAGTTCATTATCAGACCTGCTCTTTAAAGCTGCTCCTCTTATTAAAGGAGGAATTAAACATTTGTAGAAATACAGATACAAGTCTCAAACCTGTCTGATAAGGATGAAGCTGCCAGCAGCAGCAGGTCAGAATCAGAAAAACTTTACTGTCCATCACAAGATGTGGGAATTTATCTTTGATGTGGCTCACACAGATTAAAACGTACATGTAGCAACAATATGCAAATCACATTTGTATTGTTTGGGTACTAATGCCTTCATAGCTCGTTTACCATGCTACTGGCAGTTGGTATAAATTGTTTGCTTTGAATATATTTGTTCTGTGGCGTGTGACGAGGGTTGTTTGATGTCTAACACTGGACTGGGTGGTGCCTGGGTGGTGCCTGTTATTGTTCTTGCATGATTGATGATCTGAGAAAGTTTCGATTTGTTTTCAACACAGAGAAAGTTGAACCAAGATGTGACACTAAAAGTGAGGACTGACTCAGTAAGTGTAACTGTTTAAATGTCTCCTGACATTAAAACTTAGGAGAACAGGACTGGGTTCTGTCTGTGTCAGTGTCCAGGTACCTGAAGACTCACCTGTATTAGTCTCCTCCCACAGCAAAGCTCTTTTTGTTTTTTGTACAGATTTAACAAACAAGACACAGTATAACATGTGAATGACAGAGCTTTAGAGGTGCTGGCAGGTGGATTTTGTACCTTTAGACCCAGCCACAGTGTCTGTTTCCTCTTCCTTCCTGTCTTTCCACAGAGCTAAGCTAAGACTTCCCAAAATGCTGTATTCCTTTAAGGGTTTGGTTTTCCAGTAAATAATGTCTGCTATCAGCTCGACTCTGTCTTTTTAAAAATAATGAACAATGAAAGCTTCACTCTGCTCTGCCAGATAAAAGCAGTGGACTCAAACCATCAAAGCTTTGAGAGTACTTGACATTTTAAAAGGCTTATATAAACAAGTGCGTGATTTGCTTTTGAAAAGATGTTTGAGAGCAGCAACAATTAAAAGAGCGTGGTTTATGAATTAGTCAACTCCATCATGTTCTCTAGTAAAACATATGCATAGAGAAGTAGAGCCTGTGTCTTTTTAAACAAAGAAGGCAAATGAACATGGAGCCGTAAAACTCACTTAAAAAGTCATTAGACAAGTACTGAAATACTGTGTAATTAAAAACATGAATAAATAATACTGTCAGTGAAATGAATATTATGGAGTGTAAAATATATATAAGGCTTTATATGGTGACTAAACACACTCATCACCTGTCTTTTCAGCTGTAGCTACACAGCACAGTGTCTATCATCCAAACACTGTGCTGTGGCATCACCATCTAACACTTGCAACACTGTAAAGCATTTTAGCCGACGAGCTAAAGCACCTTGGACGTTAACAGATGCTGTGTTGATAAATATCATCTTCACTAAGAGCTGATGCAAAGTAACTAAGTACATGTACTCAAGTGCTGTACTTAACTTGTAATTTTCAGGTACTTGTACTTCACCTGAGTATTTCCATTTTCTTTTATTGATACTTTCAATTCAGAAGCAAATTCTTATACTTTTAACTCCACGACTTTTATTGACAACTATAGTTAGAAGTTACTTTGCAGATTCAGATTAATAAAACAAAATCAACAAGTAAATTATTATGTAGGTATAAGTATAAGTTAAATCTTTATTGACACCCGAGGTGAAATACATGAGCTACCGAGCAGTATATAAAGTAGTTAAATGAGACGTATCCTTACTGGCTGCAAGTGATACTTCCATTAATGTGTCAATAATTATGATCCAGTAATAATATGCACTTTTATACACAGCTTTCAGTGCTGGAACTCATTTATTATTTATTGGTATTCATTGTTTTTTTATTGATATGGGTATTTATAGTTTTTCATTGGTATTTATTGCTTTTATTGGTATTGGTTTTTATGTTGTGTGATTGCCTGTTTTGATTGCACTGTTTCAGTTGAAGCACTTTTAATTTCATTGCACTGCTTGTACAATGACAATAAAGGTATTTTGTTCTATTCTATTCCATTCTGAAGTGGGACATATGAGTATTTTACTTTTGGTACTTTAAGTATATATTTGATGATAATAGTTTTGTTACTTGTAATGGAGTATTTCTACATTGTGTTACTGCTTCGTTGTCATGAATGAAAGTAAGCCTTGACCTACAGGGTGTGTGTATGTGTGTGTAAATAAAAACCGGTGTAGTGTGACAACGGTCGCTTAAGATAAACCAGACGAACTTCATTGTTCTCTAGGAGGAATGTACCCAGTGATCTGGATCTGACATGACCTGCTTCAGTGTCTCTGATCTCCCTCTTCCCTCCCATCAAGAACACTGACTCAGACTCAGACAGTTCGTCTTCTGAGCGCACATGGAACCACACGGCGCGTCTCATGTGCTGCTACAAAAGAAGCATGTGCAATCACATTACTACTCCACAGTTTAGACGATGGAGGAGTTGCACATTCTTGCTGCTATCACAACTTACAAGGCTTTCTCTGTAGTATAGAGGTTGCAGAAGAGGTCTTTTGTTTGCCAGCTATCATCATTTAAATCCCATGACAGGATATAAAGTCCTCCTGGCTAAAGTCTTCCTGGATATGTCAGAAAAAAAAAAATTTATACTGTCACAGGAAGCACCTAAAGGGAAAACTTTTTAAAGCTTTATAGTAAATGCTCCAAGCATTCTTGGCCTTTCAGGGAAGTCTGAAAAAAGTCATAGGTGACGCAAGTGTTAAAATAACCCGTGGCTGCTGTTGTTGGATGCAGCATGAACAAACGAACCAGATAAACCAGCCGCGGTATGCAAAACAGCAATAGCGTGACTCACTCTGGGTTTTCAGCAGCAGGAACACACAGAGCTGTTTGTAGGAACCTGACAGACAAGATTCATGTGAATATGAATATGCTCAGTGCTGAACAGTGGGTTTGACTTACTTTACATTTTTGCATGTTAAATTGAGTCGACTGTGAATCAGGCTGTGACCATCTGTGTCTAATGCTAACGTCTCAAACGCCACATTCAACGTCAACTTTAACTCTATTATCTCTGAAGGGGAATTGGTCTCACAGGCAAAACATAAAACACATGAACTTGAACATATAAATCATAATGAAATACATAAAACATCAGCTAAACCTTTTACATAAAACACTGTGTACATGACCGTAGCAGCAGGAACAAACTACTTTTCTGATTTTGATGTGTGTGCAGCATTTTGGTGCAGTTTTTCACAGCTTCAAAAATGGTGCTTCTCTGCATCATTAAAGTGATAAATACAGCCAGTCAGCGTGGGACAAAATGTGCCATAACAAGCCTCACCATAAATAAAGATCAACATTTCACACTCTTTATAAATTAGGTTTTTAATTTGATGTGGTTATGGATGTAGAAATACAAATGAACCAAATAAATGTCACCATCAAAATAATAATATATCAGTAATAAATAATAACTGATCTGAGTGAGAGAGGCTTTTTAGTTGATGGCTTAAGTGAATTTTCATTTAAATGTGGCTGGATTTAAACGATGAAATCCAGCAGCTTCAAAAAGTTGTAACTGTCAAAACAAAATGATTTTAGAGAATCTGATTTATTGTCGTCCTGACACAAACTGTTGGGGATTGAACCAAAGGGTGCAGGCAGTGTGTTTGTGGGTTATTACATGTTACAATCTGCGATAAACCAAATAGTGTAAACACTTATGGAAAGGGGTGATAACATTAATGTAAGCAAATCGCAGTTACAGACGCTGCTACAAAGGCAGGTTTTTTCCTCCACCACTCTAACTCTAACCTGTGCACCTGCACTTTGTGCACAAATGGTTTGAGCTCTTTGTTGTTTTGTTCATCGTCTCATGTTTCTTTGAAAACCTGAATATCAAAGTCCTGATGCCGGGGCCTCTCATGTAGCTGATCAGCATTCAGCCTGGTGTGAACACCTTTGTACCAGAGATTTGAGTAGTTTTAGATTTTAAATGACAGAGCTGATATATCACTTCAGGGATATTAACTATTTAGCTAATGAGCCTTTAATGACAGGGACATGTTGCAGCAAGGACATGAAGCTGCTGTGTGACACACTGATGGTTGAGAGGATTGCACCTATGACCATGAAGATATCTTGTTTGTGTTAAACTGTAAATGTCACAAATGTGCAGTACAAAAAAAATCAATATGCTTGAAAGTAGATACGTAAGCAGAAAATTAATTTCTCGATTCATTGATCAGAAAATGCTGAGACATACCGATCATAGTCTTTCATTTCCAGTCCAGGGTAATGTCTAAAAATTTCTTGATACATCTGACTAACAGTCCAAAAACCAAAGATTTTAAATTTACAAATCATAGGCGACAATAAAATGTGAACCCGAGAACCTGAAACAAGCAAATATTTGGACTTTAATAAATGACTCAAGTGATTTATAGATGATCAAAACAGTGTCTGACACCTCAAACCAAAAGTCCTTCATACCATCAACTTTTCTACGTCAACGACAGGACTCTTCACACTGACAAACCACTTCTCTGCTTCACCTGCTTTATATACAGTTAATAAAACTTGTAGCTTCACAAGTTTGTATGAACTTTTTGGTATTTTTCTGTTCTTTTTTTTTATGAACATTTGAGAAAATCTCAAACCTCAAACTATTTAAGTGAAACCAATTGTCTGAAACAAGCCAAGACCCCCGACCACTTACTGGTCTTTATATGGAGTCATGAACCAGAAGGTGGTCGGGAAACACTGGTTTAATCTTTAACACTGTGTGATATTTCATAAGCTTATCGTGTTTTTATTTAAAATTTTAATCCGGAAAGTAATTAGTGACTCTTGCTAACTGTCAGGGGGCTCTCTGTGCCAACAGGTCTGGAGCAGACAGCTGTGGTGAATATGTAAAACACAGATTAATAATGCCTGAATGTGGAGCAGCTGTCCAGAATACAGCTGTGGGAGGGGAAGAGGCTGATTACTTTTTTAAATTCATTGTCTGGTCATTAAAGGCAGCAGGGACAGGAAATCTGCATTAGTACTATTTTCTTTCTCTGTGTAGTAAGACAACATGCTTTGATTTATGTCTCCGGTTCACATTTTAATAAATGAAATGTTCCCGAAACACCGAACAGTTTAGTTCAATGCCTCCCGCCCACTCACTCGCCATTTATGATTAACTCTGTTGATTGGACTTGGAAGTGAGAATCCGCTGTCTCAGTGGAAGAAATGTTGCTGCCGCTGAGCTCTGCAGCAGCGGACGAGCTTACACAACCCTGTGAATCTGTCGTGTTCAAGAACTCACCATGTGTGCAAAAAACCAGAAGAAGGCTGTTTAATTTGCTGATGCTATGAACAGCTGGTTGTTGTGAAACAGGAGCAGCTCGAGATTTGTGTCACTGAATTATGTAAAAGTGTAATTTAACCCGAAATTTGTCTTGATATTAAAAGGAAAGAAAAGTAGAATTATACACATATTCATTGACTATGATGATGTGATGTTTTCATAGGAACTGGACACAAACTACTGCAACAATATAAGTTGGAAATACTGAAAATGTAAGTAGTTATATGACCAAATAGATTGATGTTACACGATGATGCAGTTCAGTCGTCTTAACCTGTTAATCTGGATTTTGTCAGTCTCCTGATTAAATTTTTTTCTTTAGTTTGTCCCTTCTATTTTCTGTGTACGTCACTCTTCATCTGCCAAACACTGCTGACGTCATTCGACCCGATTGCCAATCTTTCTCTTACATAAATCACAAAGTCAGCGCAGCAGAGAAACACAAATCCTTGTGAAAGACGAAAGCTCTTTAGCTTCTTTCAGTGGAGTTGATGCATGGCTGCCCCGCGCACTCTACCGCAGACGCCTTCGTCAGTCAGCCGGAGGAGCTGCAGTCAATGAATGAGATGACTTTTGCTTGTACATAACCTGCAGTGATTTGTTGTCTTTGCATCTCTGTGATGTTCCTGTCTTTTCATTCTTTCCTGACTCGGCATGCACAGGAAGAATAGACCGCGGGTGATGCTGCCCTATCTGATGATGGGGTTGCATAAGAAGGAAGCTTTTTTTCTTCTACCAAACTATGTGGGTCTGTATCTGGGTTAATGCTGCTGCAGCTTGACTGAAGGAACAGTACAAAGTAATGCAGCTGATAAGAAGAGAGGAGACGTCCTCTGATCTGGTAGCAGCAGGAGTGTTTGTCCTCAGCTGGCTTGATGTGACTTTGAAATCAACACGTTAATGTTGACCGAGTAGCCCGTTAATCCATTATTTAAAACAGCAATATTGGTAATTGATCATTTAAATTATTCCTTTAGCAAAACTTTCTGGTTCCAGCTTCTCATGTGAGGATTTTTAAATTAGATATCTTTGGGTTTTTCATTGTCGGATGTCTGACGTGGATACTAAAGACAAATGACAGGGGTTCCAGTGTGAACTAGACTCGTGCAGATCACTGAAGCTGGATGAATTTTAGCTGTGCTAGTGGTCGACGTTGGTCTATTGGTTGGTTGGTGGGTCTATTGCTTTGGTCCAGATGGAAAAAGCTCTGCAACTATTGGACTAATTGCCGTGCAGTTTTGTACAGACAGCCATGATCCCCAGAGGAAGAATCCTACTGACTGTGACCTTTCCTTTATCGCCACCAGCAGGTTGATGTTTGGTGATCAGAGCAAAACGTCTGGACAACCTTTGGATGTGTTTACTTTTGGTAAAGCCTTGGTCACAGCGTGTGTTTGGCAATAACTTTTCATCTCGCACCATCATCAGGTCACAAATTTCGTCTTATATTTGGTTTATACCTGCAAAACAAATGATATTTGGTCCCAGCTTTACTTTGTGTTTGGTTCTAATTAGCAAATATTAGCGTTGTAAGCTAACATCGTAAACATCGAAAACATTATATCTGTTAGACATCAGTATGTTAACATTGTCATTCTGAGCATTTAGTCAAATAATTCAGTAATGTTGAATTTTGTCTCTAGTGCAGATTTAAATTTAAGGCTGCAGCAAAAGATTATTTGCATTCTTGAGTCTCCTGGCATTTATTTTCTCAATTACTTCACTGACTGTTTGGTCTATGAAATAATGACAACGTTCATTGCAATTTCCAAATGTGCAGGTTCACACAATTTTCTTGTTTTGTCTGACCAACAGTCCAAAATCTAAACATATCCAGGTAAAGTCTCATAAAATAAAAAGGACACTGTCATTCACATCTACAGTTTTTTATTTTCAGTTTTTTAAAGTCCTCATACTGCAGCCGGTATTGGTGTTGTATCTGGATCTCAAATTGTGCATAATTTACACACAGCTTGGACTCCTTGGGAATCTTCATTATTTATTTTGATCCTCACAACACATTGATCTGAGAGTTGGTGACTGTCTATGATTTTTCCTACACACTAGACACAATACAACCTCAAATACAACTGGCATTCATAAGGGCCATGGACTGTCTTCTTTAAGTAAATCTCTGAACATAAAACTGTGTTGTATTTTCAGGTCACCTCTGCCCAAACAGCACCGATTGGCTGCACGAAACAATCAATTTAAGGATGTCCTGTGGGGCTGTAGGAGCTTGTCATTTTTTAAACTTTATAGACTAAAAAATTCATAAGTTACTCATTTAGATTAATAATTAAGACAAGCATGAGTCGCAGCCCTAAAATAAAATTGAATTATTTATTTTGATGTATTCTCTTGTAATATCCTTATTGTTATTTTATCCTAAAGTTCATTTTGTTACCTAATAATTTCATAACCCTCATGGTGCTCATGAGGGTCAGTCGATCTGAGGGCCTGCTGCCTTTCTAATTGAACATTAGCTCAAAGCACTGCTGTGGGCTGATGCTCATATCGACAGCATATAATTGGGCCATTGTGAGACTGGAAAAGGCGACAGTGTGGGTTTGTCTCTCTGTGTGATGTGAAGGTCAGTCGGCAATGAAACAGAAAAAGAAAAGAAAAAATTAACTAAATATAAAACAGCATCAGAGCGCAGATAGTGGACAGTGGTTCTGTATTTGGTATGTTGTTGAAAGTGTAATATGGTTATGGATGAAATCTTAAATACTGTAATTTGCTCTTTACAAAATCCTGGCCTCAGTCCTCTTTATTCCTCACTCTTCTCATCTTAATCCTGCAGGGAGTCTTTTAATGGCGGTTTTTAACAGGAGATTACAGCCTAAGACTCTCTGCTGCATGATGCTGGATTTTGAATTTATTTATTTATTTATATTTTATTTATTTTGTACAGACGTTATGAAACACCAGATGGAAAACATGAGATTAAGAGAACCAAAGATGTGGAGGTCAGATACCTGATAACCACACATCATATGCAGGTAGCAAAGATTGCTTTCTCCTGAAAGTTTCTACCTTAATAATAATTTTCAGAATTATGCAAGTGAATAATTTGGTAATAATAATGATAGGACTGCAATTTGAAATATGCCCAGTATAATTTCCCAGGTGGCTCCTTTACATTCCTTGTTTTGTACAAGTATCAGTCAAATCACAATTTTACTGTGAAATATATACAGCAGAGTCCAAAAGTCTGAGACCACTTATGAATATATATATATATATATATATATATATTTATTTCAATAAATACACAAGTTCCGAGTAGAGCTTCCCAGAGGTGGCTTCTTTAAACTCCTTGTTTTCAGTATCTGACAGACACACAAAATATTTAGCCTATTATCAAATATTACAATCATTTTACCTGGAAAACTACCTGAAACACTTGACCGACTATCTAATTAGATGCTGATTAATTTTCTCTCAATTGTGTAATTTACTAATTGTTTCAGCTGTACTGCATTTTTTTCTGCTAAATAAGATGGTGAGCTACGAGAAGCCACCTCCCCTCCCTCCTCACTTGCATGGAGCATAGTGGGATTCCTGGTGCTGAGTGAAAGTTTAAATCCAGTGGGTCATGGGGCCTGTGTGTGGTGGCAAATTGTGGAGTGGTCACCAATCACACTCATCCCTTCCAGGTGTGGACCCAGAGCGCATAAATCCCTAGAAACAAGCAGGAAACCACTCGGACGGATCCGGCCACAGTCTTGCTGTAGGAGGTGTCGGCGGCGCCTGTCAGCCTCAGTGTGGCTGCACACTGAGAGGTGAGAGATGTGATTCAGAGCTTAACATTTTCTGTCGCCTCCAAAATTCTCTGTTAGGGAGGGATGACAGTGATGTGCCAAAGAAGACATGACCAGACAGCGTGGGGTGAAGCTGCGATTTACACCAGGTTTCCACTGACACCTCCAGTTCAGCCGTCAGGAGATAAACTCGGCTAAAATCATTTTATTCACCTTTTGAGTCTGTCATAAATCGTTCACACTAAATGTAAGTATATACTGTGTGCCATCAGGCCAAAAATGTTCCTCAAACAAAAGCTTTGTGCAGTTGCTGAAAATGGGTTTTACACAGCTGTCTACAGGTCTACCAGATGTTTTAGGTCAATTATCAAACTATAAAATCTGTAAACATAAGCAGGAACCTTCAGTCTAGTCCTCAAAATTGCTGTCCACCAAACACTGTTTTGTGTTTCACATATTCCTTACGGATGTTTCTAATAGATATATTTGATTATAAATTAGGATATGGGTCAGATGACAGGTTCAGAGCCAGCAGTGTCAGTGAGCTGAACACATAATCCTGACGCTGGTGTTACATCTCTGATGAAATCACGATACCTAATCCAGTGAATTTTAGCCGGCAGTCATGGTCAGACCTAGATACAGAGTGAGGGGCCCGACTGGAGCAAGACAGGGCAGGTGTTGGGAGGTAAAACTTGGTGTCAGTAGGGTAGGGCTTAGGCTGATGGAGGATTAAGAACACATAAAGTGTTATGAAAGAAGGCACAAGGTCCCGAGGCAACTACAGCTGTACCATCTGTGGGAGTTACCACCTCACGCCTCTGTTACACAACCTCCGTCCTGCCTCGGCACACGGCAGCAACTGACTCTCATGAGCTATTGTGGGCCGTCTTTGCTCGGTGTCGCTGGGAAGAAAATAAAGAAGAAAATGCAAAATATGTCTACAGACAGTATAAACGCCCAATGCATGGCTCTGCAGTTTCAAGAGAGATTAAACCAGATAAAAGTGTCTAAAAAGTGTTGAGATCAGTCACTCTGTTCTGATTGGATGGCCCACTGCAGCTGCAGAAAGTTGGCATTTTTATTTATTACTAGTCCATGCTTGATGCCACGCTTCCCTGTCTCAGCCGGGGCCAGTTTGACACAGTCCAGATGCGGAGACTCAAAGATCACACATGCTGCAGAATTACTCGATTGAATCTTGTTTGCCAATTTGGGTTTAATTCATCCTAAGTGAAGGGACTGCTTGGTGCACCAGCCCCGTCTCCTCCGTCGCTCATGTTCCTTCTTATGTAACAGTTCCAACACGGTAATTGAATCATCCGTGTACTGTACGATATCGTGGGCCCAAAGCTCTGACATGATTTCCACCGCTAAGTGCCTGCTAAGTGTTGGGTGGCCTTTCCATAACCAGTGCCTCTCCTGCTGATGTACACCCCCCCCCTCCTCCTCCACCGTGGTTTACAATATGTGGTGAAGTGTTACCAGTAAGTCAGGAATATTTCCTTACAAGGTCACAGTGAAGGTGAGCTCAAACACTGGCCCCTCTGTTTAGTTTAAAGCAGGAGGGTGGTTTAAACAAAGAAGTTGAAGCCAAGGCAGAGAATGCAGCTTCCCTCATAGCTGCTACTTCAAACACTTGAGATATAATGTAATTTCTTTTTTTTTCATGGCAACTTAAGGTCACAGTAATTTCACCTCTTCTAATGTGTGTCTTGGTGGTATTTTTATCATTAGGAAAATAATAACGCTTGAGGATGGGGATGTTTTCGGGGGGTACGTTTGTCATACTTAGCTGGGATGGCTGATGCTTGGTTGTCACATTGATGGATGTATGATGAAAACTGGATACCAGACTCTGAATCAGTGCCCAGTCATTCCGGGAAGAGCGGTAAAACCAGGCTGCACATAAAACAGTTTTATTTAACAGATTATTTAATCAACTTTGTGATAGGAGCGATGGTGGTTGCTATATTACTGATATGAGACTATTTTGTGTAGTCACCATATTTACATTGTTTCATTGATTCCGATTGAAAGTGGAAACAGACAGTTTGCAGTGAAGGTAACTTTGCTAGAGTCAGTTATTAAAAAGCTGCAGGTTATAGTATTTCTTCAACTTGCTTCATGTTGTCTTTGCTCTCAACATCTCTACCAGAGAACTTGTAGAAGAAAAGCGGAGCTGTCTTTCAATCCTGACTTGGTATTTTACATTGAGATTTGACAATGAAATGAAGCCATGCACATAAAAGCAGCTTTTCTCAGCTTTGAAAAGGTTTGACATGAACTAGAATTGCACACAGTAGAGTGCAGCTCTGCCCAGGCTAACAATCCTATACATCTGCACCAAACTGTACAAACTCATAGATCTCAACACCATAAATATCTCAAACAAAACATTGTTTACTGATAAACTGACAAAAATGTAAAAAGAATAAAAAAAATCCCATCTTGCAATGTTTAGGAAAGAAGTTAAAAATTCCAGGATCCACCCCTTTAAGTGGATCGGTTCTAAAATCTAATGGGTTCTTCCCCGGCCCATTCCCCATCCGTCCACCCAAGTTTAGTGCAATTTGGCTCAGTACTTTTTGCATAATCCTGCTCATAAACAAATCAACAAACAGACACAGGTGAAAACATAACCTCCTTGAAGGTGAGTAAATGACATAATCTGTGTTTAAGACATGTTTTTTTATAATGGAGATATATGGGGAAATTCATCATAGAGAATTTTTAAGGGGTTTTGGGATTTTGTTTTATAAGACAGTCTAAAGTCGAGAGATGACAGAAAATGAGGGGAGAAGGTTTATTATAGTCTGCACATCAACCTCTAGGCTGCCCCAAGTATTTTCTTAGTTGTAACACTGAGGTTGGGTGCTGGGACAACTAGGCAGGGAAGCTGACTCACCATGCCCCATCCAGCTCTTTTAATACATCTGTTGCCCCAGCTCAGCTTCACCGAGGCTCCACTCTGTTGCATAAAGTTTGGTTTGAGTTTTTTGGGCATCAAACAACAGGGGGGCAAGAGGTGAAACAAAATCACTGCAGGAGGGTTCAGCAAAGAAACCCTCCAGTAGTCAGTGGTCTGCACGCTGCAAACAAACATCTTCATATTATCTTATTTGGCTACTGTTCTCAGTCCTTTGAACTGTTTCCAGTTCAAATCAAACTGTCTTCAAGAATTGTCTCATATCTTGTGCCTTTTTTTTAAAATTCAAATTCCAATTAAATGACTTGGCTTGTTTAGTCTTATTTTAAGGCACTGATATTTTATTCTTGCTGCAAACTGATAGGAATTGGAATCATGTTGAAATAATCTTCTAATCTAATTGATTTTTTTGGCCTGTTTGAAGGAAATATGACTGAAAAATAGACAAAATTTTCTCAGATGGAGATTTTTTGCGGTGAAACCAAGCATGCAGCTATCATGTTGTTTATAACAAGGTGAGTTTCCTCGTGGTAGAAAATGTCATTTTATGGTTTATTATGTTTGTTAAACAGTTGTAGAGTTTAAGGTTTGCTGAAGTATGGAGGTTAGAAACTTGGACTGACCTTCAGATTGTTACCAGAACAGGGTGAAGTGTTTTCTGGTGGCTCATTGGAGGATTCACTTACAAGGTCAAGAATGAAGGGGAATAAAAATGGCAACAGCTTTATGTGACAAGACAAGAGGTTGCGGGGTTAATCACAGCGCTATCATGCAAACAGTGTTATGCAACTGCTTTAAGTTTGTCCTTCACTGTTTGTTAAACGTTTATAGAGGGCACTGGGTAATATGAGGGTGCAGAAAGATAGTCTTTATTTATTTATTTATTTATTTTATTAATCATTTGGACACAGCAACAAATCTTGTTTCCTCTGCATCTTTCTCAGAGGACTGCCATTGTTTTTATGCCGTGAAGTGCTCCTGCAGCTCCCTCTGTCTCCCCACAGTGCCCAGGGATTCCTCTGATAAGGCGGTTATTCTTCTGAACAATGCCAAGTTTGTCCAGGCGTCTTCTGGGCCCCACGCTGTTTGTTTGGCCACTGAAGGAGGAATTTTCCACTCAGTGCCTTCCCTGGAGAGAGCAGCTTTCTTCTTGTCTTGTTTTATAGACACAGGTGGAAGTGGGTCAGTGCAGTGCATGTGACAGTATTTTTATCAAGAAAACACTGATGCATGTGCAAAAAGACGTTAATCTGCACTTAGTGGGTTCGTTTCCTCATACAGTGCTTGACTGCAGAATGACTACAAGTGCAAGTGGTTTTATTTAGGCCGAGCACTGATTTAGTTATGTGCATCTAATTTGTGTCATTGCCTCCTGGTTCTGACATAAAGGGATGGTTTTGAATAAACATAAGGACAATGCTGCTGTAAAGAGTCCCAAAGTCTCCTTTTTCTTTGACGTCAGAGCATTGTACGCTGATACCACACTGGGGCTGAAAAAAGTCATGCTTATTTTAACTGAGCATGCCTCCGCCCTCTCATTTGCAGTGATCATGGCCTGTCAATGCCTTTAAAAATAGCGCTGTGCCATCACATTGACGCAACAGGCGACAACCAAGTTGATCACCGCCCTCACCCAGCTGGCTTTGAAGCTGCTGTGCAGACAAAACAAAGTGTTGGTGAAAGCAGTGAGCATGTTTTCACTGCTGAAAGACAGGTCTCCATAACTGTCATCGACTTGATGTACTGTTTTTAAACTAAGAGGAGAAGTGAAACTAACTCACGCTAGAATGACAGCACAGGCCTAATCCTCTTGAACATATGCCAGGCCACTCTAAGTTTATCTGCCGGCCTGACCTGAGCTGAATGAATGACTCCACGATAATCTGTCTCCAGCTGGAACACAACCTACGCTGGCAATCCCAGCACTGACAAAGACCATAGTATCAATATCAACTAATGTGTTCGTGGACATGCAGAACGAAGTGTTCACTCACTTCCTCTGAAGGTGAGAGTTTAATACAGCTCTGCCTGTTTGGCCTGCATTTATCAAACTTTTACTTCTAAATGCTCTAAAGACCAAATGTAAAACTAAAAATGTGAGAAATAAGACACATTTACTGTGCAACTTAGGAGCAGCTCTCAAGTGAGCAAATAAGCACATGTAAATACAGCCAATGAGAGACAAGGATTCATCCTGAATCTGTTCATTCTGTAGAAAAAATAAAAATAATGTACAGTATAAAGTACTTTGCAACAGTATATGTATTTTTTGTTTTAAAAAGCTCAACTATATTTGGGTGAAATCAGTAATCAGCTAAATGCAAAATCAGCACCAGTCTAATACATGTAGGATTTTTAAGCTGGTAGAAGAAAAAATCATATATTAAGGATATTTTAGTGCCATATTGACAAGTGCAAACAATAAAGATGCACAGAAGGTGCTAATAAAATCTCCTCCCATCAATGGTAAATATATTGATTGAATATTTGGCTAAAATTACACCTACTCAGAATCATCCACATCATTTCAGCATATACACACTGTACTGGTTTAATATATTGTTCATCATAATAAATTATATTTTGAGTCACTGCAGAAAAAAGATGTATTTATCCTTTTTTAAGATTACTTTTTTGCATTTTTGCCTTTATTTATATACTATATATATAGTAGAGGAGCTGAGTCTGCGGGGGTTGAAGACTTAAAGTTTGATAAAGAACAAAGAAAAAAAAGACTATAAATTTGAAGATGGAAAAAAAATCTGAAATTGTGGAGTGAAACTGAAGTGAGTTTACCAGACCTCTGCAGCCCGCTTCTCATCTCTGCCTGAAGCTACATTAGCTGCTGCATCTGAAATCGCTTACTGAACTTTTGGCAGTCGTGTTGCATTGTGGGTAATGTTGGCACCAGGTTTTGACAAGGAAGAAGAATGGATGAAATAAAACAGATGATATCTCTGGTTCTGCTGCATCACTTTTGACCCTTTTTTAAAGGCTCCTTTGTGAGTCCGACAGTCTTATAATGTAGAAGTGCAACACGTAGCTTTTGTTTTTGATTAAGAGTTAAAGTATAAAAGTGTTTTTGCTTTTACCTTTCATTAAAACTTTTTGGTACAGTTTGGTAAAGGTGACTCATTAAAACACTCTTCTCCTCTGACTTTAATACACTTTTCAAAGAGAGCGTCTTCCTTCCTTCCTCTCCTGCCTCCCTGACACTGATAATAGCAGCGTTTCTTAGTCAACCAGGGAGGGAAGTGCAGATACAAGTGGCTTTGTCTTGTGGCTCCACAGAAAGCAGCAGGTTCATTTAACCAGGTCACAGATCAAAGGCAGCAGCGCGGGCCACTGCTTTCTCTGCCTGATGCTCCACAGCCTTTGAAGTTTACTGTGTGCAGTTTGGGATAAAAGGGCATCTCACATATTTTATAGGTACTTTGAAAATCTGTCCCTGCAAACCAGCAGCTAACAGTCCGACACTGCAGTTCACTGCGGCATGTCCAGGACGCAGAGTAAAAAAGGGAGTTGGTAGGCTAATGTAACTGACCCACATTTAAGGAGACGCCAAACATAGCTCAACTGCTAAATGCTACAAATTATCGGGCGATGTGAGCAGTGTGAAATACCACAGTCTGGGCACAGTGTGCTGCAGACGCCAGCGGTGCACGACTTCAAAGTGTAAACACATTGAATTATTGAGTCTGAGAGTGTGTGTGAAGTGTTTACTGGGACACAGTCACAGCTGGAATAATTGGCGCAGATGTATGTCTGCCGTAGATCAGACATTCATTAATCTGTTTAAGTTTTAAATAATAAAAGTGTCATGTCAGGTGATATATATACATGTCCCAGTCGTCCCCCAGTAGCACATAATGTTCCTGTTAGATGTTCCAGACGTGATGGTGAAGTCTAAAGGGCGACATAACTTATGAGGGATTATTTCCTGCTGATGATTTAACATTAGTTGCTGTGGGTGTCAGGTGTTAGACAGAGTGAAAGTGCAGCTCAGGACGCTGATGTGTAAACAGTCAGACACTGTGAAAACGTAATAAAGGCTTCATGTTACAGTAAATATGATGCAGTATTTCGCTGCTTAAAAGATTTTTATAAAGAGAGCAAATAGCTGCTTCTTGAGTTTTGAAATCCTGCTCGCAGATCTTTGACTCTGCGAACTGTCTGTGGACATCAACAGGGAGACGATTTTGTATCATAAAATGAAAATAAAAAAAATAAATACTGTCCACATTCAAAGTGTAACAGGATCTATATAAAATTATAAAGTCACTGTTCTCAGAGCCTCATCTCAATGTGACGTCTTCAAATTGTCTTTTCTGTGTGACCAACAATCCAAAACACAACTTTATGAATTTCCTTATAGCTGAGTGAAATGACTAATCGCCTATTAAAACTGTAAATTTCCTGCTTGACTAAATGTTTCTTGGCAGGTTTATGTTCACAGATCTGTGATAGTTTCAGCCAATTTCTAACAAAACGATGTGAAAGGTAAAAGTTTGAACGTTGGTGATATCAGATTCTTATGGACAAAGAGCTGATTCACTGCTGTTTTGGAGATGATCTGCAATTTATCATGTTCCTGTCGACCTGTTGTTGCATTCAGGCTGTGTCAGGTTAAACAGGGAGAAACTGGAAAACATCCAGTCATTCTCACTTGAGAGCATTCATGCATTACTTCAAGATGACTACCCACATTTGCTCGTTTTGTAGTCACACCAGATTAGTGGCTTAATCCAACATATCCTCCAAATCAAACAACAAAATACGTTCTCTGATCATCTAGCTGATCTGATGCCCCCGAGCAGGACGGCATCACTGTGGAAAAGATGAATTGCTGAGCATTAGGGAAAGATCTAACAATACAGATACAATCAGTGTACAGCTTTGTTTAAATTACACCAAGTGGGAGATAAAGCAGCTGTCAAAAAGTCTCCTTATCACCAACTGTGAATGACAGCTCCACGTCCAACGTTTTCTTTATGTTGCTTGTATCTACAGTCTGTAAAATATGACATCAAAGCAGCTGTACAACAGTTTTTCCTGTAAACAAACAGAGTGAATGTATGAGAGGATGGGCTGTTTCTGTGACAGGCTCACTTTAAGGTGTGTGTGTGTGTGCGTGTGTGTGTGTGTGTGTGTGTGTGTGTGTGTGTGTGTGTGTGTGTGTGTGTGTGTGAGTTTCCTGACATATTCAGCCTGAAACACGAGCGAACGATCACTGAGCTTCACGTGCCTCAAATGAGGCCTTTAAACGGTTCGATCATGAGCGTGGAGGGTCATTGGTTCCCATGATTCAGCTCAGGGTCTGATCACTGGTGCAGACTGCAGACGCGAACCGTCTCGGCTCCTTACGTTACAGAATCATATGACAGAGGCCGAGACACAGGAGCGGTACAACCATCTTTCTATCTACAGTACACGAACACACACACAGACACACACACACACACACATTTTTCTACTGTTTCTGCTCATGAGAGCCATGAAACAAGTGCATTCCTGTACGGAGCCACATGAGGGGAATTAGGCTAATATCCCATGAGAGAGTTATATAATGCTGGGTTTATTCTACAGGCGCCCAGCATGTAACCTCCATTTGCTTTATTTACTCTAACGCAGACCCATGGGACCACTAAGACGACGGAAATGAGCGCTGCACAATAATCACTTTTCTTTAGCTTAACGTTGGACAAGCAGGAAGTTAATGTCTCTCTGGAGTGGGCAGTTTTCATATAGTTTCACAGACATGTTTTAAAAAGATTACACTATATTACATAGTGTTATTTAAAGCTTTGTTAATAAAGCTTTTGGATACAGGGCGGTGTGTTGGTCAGCAAGACCTCCTTTCAATCAAGGACCAGCCTTCATGCTTCTTACTCTTAAGCTTTGAAATATGACTCCTACAACATCACATTATCATATTATTAGATACAATATGATGAGCCTTACATGATTCACCTTTTAAAGGTATATTTAGTATTTGATGAATGAAAAGAAACTTTATACGGTCAGCCTCTAAAGTCTTTTTCAGACATGGAATCTCAAACATTACTGGCTTCATGGGTCTGTTTAAGGCTTTTTGTCTTTCATAAATGTTTTCTATGATGTACAAGAGAAAGTAGCAACACAGCTGGAGAACGGTGATAAGAAATTATATAAAAGAGGAGAAGTTTTGTGTTTTCTCACAGGCTGCTTATTTCATTATTATTATTATTATTTTTCAGTTCAGAGATGTGTCATGTTGAAAGTGTTATAGAAATGTGTTTCGAGCTCAGACCCTCAGCTTACCAGTTATTATCCAAAAATGAGACCAATGTGTAAAACTGTGAAAAACTGAAGTGTGACAGGGGCTTGAATCAGCTGTAATACATATTTTTATAATAATGTTTCAGATGAAAATGTGAAAAAAATGTGACAGTGTGGAGCGCTCTGATGAACCTACAGAGAATCATCACCTGAACATGCAGCTGACTCTACAGATCTTTTAAAGCTTTGTCGGTAGAGACCAAACACAGAGCTAAAACAGAGAGTATATTACATTTATGTTCATCAGGTTCCCACAAACAAAACTCAGAATGATGCTAATGTCGCTCTGTAACTGACTATATCAACATAAAAAGTGACGATCTGTCAATGAGGTGTTCACAACGTTTCTGCTGCACCCAAGAGGCAAAAAATTTTGATATCACAGGTTTAAAAAATAATATTTCACTAGTTGAATTTGTGCATACTGAGTAGTTAAATACCAACTGAAAAACAGACAATATTATGTATTTATATATCTTTCAGTTTCATCATTTTAATAAGAAATATAACATCTTGAGTATTTCCCCGTGATTCTTAATCTTTTCTGTGTGAAAAAAAACATCCTCTAAAGCAGAATTCAGATGATTGTTTCACACTAAAGCTTTGCACAGAAACGCTGAACATAATGACATTTATGTTGGGCTAGCAGCTCTGTAAGACAATGTTTACAAAATACAGTTAATGTGTACGTGAAACAGAAGAAATAAAATCTCCCTGCACATTTTCCAAACTGTTTTTATGTAGAAAAGTGAGGTCGATGATTCCACTGGCCGATATTCTGCTGCTCTCAACAGCTGGCAGTGGGTGCTGGTTGGATTATACATCTTCTGTGTGCGTAATTGGGATCAGCTGAGCCTCAGTGCACAATCAGGAGACAAAAACCATCATTCAGAAAAAAAAAAGAAAAAAAAGCAATCCCACTGACTGTAATGCTTAGAAAACGTAGTGGATGCACACTGAGAACAGTGCACGCAGGGATTTAATAGGCGGCATGCACACTTAATCTTCATGAATGAATGAGCTGATGAATGAATGAGGGGGTGGGGGGGTGGAGGACAGGAAGAGCCAGCAGGTTTATTCTCAGGTCCAAGGTGGGAACAAATTTCACACTAAAGACCAATTTGGCACAGCTTGTCCAACAGGGGACAAAAGTTGCGTCCACAGTTGGTTAAAAAGCTGATGTTTGGGTCAAAGGTCAGGGTTAGGGTGAAGCAAGTAGTGGTCATGGATAGGATTAGGGTAAATCTCTATGCAGTGTCCCCAAAAAGAAGTGAGTCCATGATCAAGTTGAGTTTAGTTGAGTCATTTTGTAATGGTCTGTAATAACATCAGGACAGAGATGAGTCAACACAGACATCAGAGATTACTACAGTAGTTTTATTCTGTGCTCACACACTAAACATAGTTAAACATTAAATCACAGTTTCAATTTCTTATAGCAGCTGCTGTAGAAAATGGAGGTTTGTCTTAGAAGATAGAAAATAAACCACAGGACACTTCATTTATTCAGAATAACAGATGTAGGAAATGCTGAATGAGAGACTGCACTGAGTTACAGGAGACAGTGGAGCAGACGTCGGGGATTATACAGTGTCCATCATGGTCTCGCACCACGGCACGCCAGCTCTCCTGTGTTGGTGTTTTCCCTCCTTCTCTTCTCTCTGAGATTTAACACAAACTCACTTGTGCACATTTGTCTTTACTGATGTAGTTTGTCTTTTAAGTGTTGTATGTATGAACAGCTGAATCTGCCCCGAAGTGCCGCCTGTTCGCCCGCCACCAGATCTCAACAACAGCTGGAGGAGCGGGGACACAAATAAGCTGAAATCAGGGGGAAAAAAAGGACAGACACACCAAACTTAAAGAGATTAAAGCTCTGATTTGTACTGAATGTACTGACACAGTCTGTACTGATGGTGCAGAATTTTAAGCTGATCTCTTTGCAGCACAGAAAGGCTTAATGCACAGAAAAAGAACTACCCTGTATATGGGTTATCTTTTAAGATGGGTCTGTCTTAGGTAGAGACTTTAGGGCTTGTGTGTTTTTATCAGGCTGATGGCCCCTCAGGGCCCAGTGAGTATTTTAATGTCATCAGTGTTTCCTTCAGAGACATCAGAAGTGAGCTGAGCGGTTCCCAGCAGCACTGTGGATGACTTGGACTTCGCCCCCTGCAGATATGCTCTTTGCTTGGCTCTGACTCAAGTGTGTCTGGCTAATTATAGCAGCTCACCACCCAGGACGGCCTCAGACATCTGGTGTTATGTGCATTTGTTACTCCTCCGTTTCTAACGGGCTCCTGCTGAACAAAGTTCGCTCAGAGACAACACCTTGTTTTTGTTATTTAATCTGTGCGCTGTGCTGTTTTCTGCTGGTAACGCAGCGTGAGGTCGTCCAGCTCCCCCTCCGCTAACTGCTGTCAGATCAAAGACATTCCTCTAGGAGATGTCACTCCACAGAAAATGTGTTCATTTTCAGCTGTTGAGTGTTTTATCACGTAGAGTTACTTTTTGATCACTTTGAAAATAAATTATATCATTTGTGTTTTTATGCCTCCACAGACACAGCCAGGGCCATTTTTGGATGTCCGTCCATCTGTATGTCCCGTTCTTGTAAACGTGATATCTCAGTTACATCTTGGGGGAATTTGCTTAAATTTGTCACAAACATTCACTTGGACTCAAAGATGTATTGATTAGATTTTGGTGTCAAGGTCAGGATGACCTCACATCCTTGTCAATGCTGTATATCAGGAACACCCAGAGGGAATTTCATTACATCTGGTGCAAACATTCACCTGGACTCAAGTATGAACTATTAGAATTTGGAGGTCAAAGGTCAAAGGTCAAAAAATGTTTTTGGTCGTAACTCAGGAATTCATTCACTATTATGATACAATAAAAAACGTGTAACAGGATAAAATGTTGAAGTGATGACATTTTATATGCAAATACTCAAAGGTCAGCATCTCACAATATTTCATTTTTAAGTATTAATCTGACAAAATAAGCAATTTGAAGGATGTCACCTTAGGTTGTAGAAAATTATGACGGGCATTTCTCATTATTCCTGTTCTTGATTAATGTGTTGATTTCTTTTTCAGTTAATACATCGTTACTGTGCCGGAAATTATTGCGGGAATGCACATCCTGTTTGCCTAGATTCTTAAAATGCTTGTTTTGTTCAACCAACAGTCCAACATGGAAAGATAACAAATTTATGATGATATTAAACTGCAAAAATAACAAACTTTGCTGGTGTCAGCCTCTGAAAGGTGAGAATTTGCTGTATAAATCTAATTTTGCAATTCAGCATTGCATTTTGGACAAAATAAGCAATTTGAAGGCCTCGGCTTCAGTGTATTCTGAAATTTTATAGATTAAACAGTGGATTCATTGAAAAATTAATTCACAGAATAATCAACAGTTAATAGTATAATTAGTTTCCATGTGATTTGTAAAGTTATAAAACTGCTGTTCAGTGAGAAAATTAGTTTCCTGGGTAAGGAAAGTTTGCAGAGAAAGTACTGAGTATGTCTTATATTTACTTTTACCACAATTAGCTGATGCTTGCAGATGATGTGGAGCAACAAATCAAACAGCAGAATAAGCTTAAATTTCCAGATCAAAAGCAGCAGTGGATGCAAATAACCATAAGGTGAGAGTTGGGTCAGAGCCTTCTGAGACATAGATGAATGCGGATAAACAAAAGCTCCGAGCCAAAAGAAAAAACAACATCAAAATAGAAATAATTACAACAGCAGAGTTTTGTTCCCACTATCCAAATGAACCTGATACAGTTTAGCTCAGACTGGCAGAGGATCCTGTCGGATTTGGGCTACAGATAATGGACTTAAAGACAGATCCCTGCAGCCGTGTCCCTCTTTTCTCAATGAGAGCTCTAATCACTGAGCCCACTGATGTGGAAACTTGCCCGAGGATCGCAGTCTCTCTGAGCGTGCCGGACTGTGATGGTCACATTGATCGACTGCAGTCAGCTGATTCGTCTGGAAAATTCCACCCATGTTTCCCATACAGAGCATTTGAAACATAACCTGTGCAATCACAGGCACGAGGTCACCCACTCCATCATATGAACCACTGAAAACTTACATCAGATTTACCTAATGCTGACTGATGGCTGTTTTCCCCCAGTGAGTCAAGATGCAATGTTCCCAATTAGAGCTAATCATAATTTTATTAGATTGTATTATACAAACATTTTATAACTGTAAAATGGTTTAGGAATGACTAAAGTAATTCAGGTCGTTATGGTGATGTTTAGAGGTTTATTTTCATCCTTCTCCTCATAAACGACCCAACAGCGTCCAGTGATGCAGCTGAAAATCCCTCTGTGATAATTAAGACGTGTGGCTCGTGTAGGTGTTGGGCTGCAAATGAACACAGGTGTCAGCAGGAGGGAGACCACATAATGTCAGCTCCTGACAAACATGTTACCATGGTTACGAGCTGCTCACCTGGCCTCATCTCACGCTGCCTTCGGCCTTTGGTTGCGAGTCAAGAGCAACCTGCACTTGAGTTAGCAGGTTAACAGGATTGACTCGCTGACAAACACGGAGGCACAAGGCTGAGTTCACAGTCAGCGACTGTTCAACAGTCAGGTAGAGGTGGTGTTTGATTTTACAAGAGGACTTAGTGACTCATCGTTTGACGAACGTGAGCCAATAACAAAACTTCACAGATTTCAGTGAAAGAATTTGTGAAATGAAATCCCTCAAGGCTAAAATGTGGGCACGTATTTTATCCCTCTGACCCCCTATCTTACAGAAACTAAGTAGTATATCCCAAAAAAACACTTTTTTACACCTTGCTTAGGACTCACTCACACCAGCATTTAGTGAAATTGCAGGTCACAATCAACTCATTTAAATTAAATTGATGTATTTGTTCATGGAGGTGCCTTCAGATTTCACTCTGCTGAACTTTGACATACAAGTTTCTGCCACTGACACACTGCAAATCATCTGACTGTTGTGAAACCTGCTAAGTCTTTGGACATGCAATACTGTATATTAGGGATGGGCTGTACAAAGTTTTATTTTGCTTTGATACCAAATGTTATGAAATCTGGAATCACCAATATCAATGATAATGTTTAATCATTAAAAGTGATCAGTGTACTGATGGAAATAAGTCCAGGACTTTATTGCTTTATTGCTTTTTATATCAGAGAGAGGTGAAAAGGTTAAGCGATCTGGCTGATAGAGAAGGGCACAACGGACCTTGTGCATAACTTGTATGAATGGATATTTCCCCAACATTAAGGAAATTATCATATTCGTTCTGTCACAACATCCAGTGTTTGTAATCCTGCTCTTCTGAATGAGAGGCAACTCAAATAGAGATCTCCATATCCATTTTCCACAAATCAATCCACTGCAAAACCCACAATTTTACCACCTATTTCAAGAGGACATGCAAATGATTTTGTGCTCTTTTCTGGTGGAAAACCTGCGAAACCAGCAGTATCTTCAGCAGCTCATTCACATGAACAACATGACGCGCAGTATACCAGAAATCAGGACATATTTTAAGGGAGCAAGGGAAAAACTAAGTACCATAATCAGATAAAGTCACTGATGCATTCAGACATGTGGAGTGCTGTGGAGAGATGGTGGAAACAAACATCCATCCTCCCCACAACTGTCCCTAAAACATGTGTAAAAGGATTAAATCCATCAGAGGAAAAAATATCCCTGTTGCCATTAGCCACTGTTAATTGATTTTCCTGGGTAGATCAAAAAAATGTTCCCGCATGGGCGCCATTAAACCGCAGATAGCTTGACTCCTGGCAGGAGACGCGGTGACACTGTGGCTTCGGTTTGAACGACTCCCACAGGTAGGCCGAGAAACAGACGACCAATTATAACCGGCAGCGGCAGATCAGCATGTTCTGGGCCGGACCTCCTCCCTCTAACCTGGCCTGTTGTCAAGCTGCTTGTGCTCAGCCCCCCGCCTCTGTCTGCCTCCTCACATCTACTTCACAATTACTGCCTGTCTGATGGAGTGATAATCAGTGCAGCAATCAAATCAGGCCTCAGATCCACTCCTGTGTTTCTCAACAGCGTCTGCCAGGCTGCTGCTGCTCTGACGAGGGGCATGTGAACAACACAGGACTGAAAGCCAAACAGGGACGTTCAAGAGTAAACCGCGACTGTCCATAATCACCAGTGGTCTGTTCCTCCCCATAAAGCAAGTTAAAACCATCAGACAGGGTGGATTTACAAGACAGAGAGGAAGCATCTAATAGGACTTTGATGAAACATACAGTATTAATATTTTTCTGTGGCGAAGGTGGAACCAAGAGCAAAGGTAAACGCTCTGCCGTTGTTCCTCATGCTAACGAAGGACAGGATGCACTGTCCCTCCAAGCTTTACCAAACAGCTTGATTAAAGTTTTCCCTGCTGGTTTCCTGCTGGAGGCGGGTGGTGGTGGTTGTTGCTTGACAAGCGCTTCGGCTTTTGTTGCGTTGACAAGACAAGAGGTTAAAATACACCCTCTGAGCAGCACTATGATTGGACGACACAGTGAGTCGCTATCTGAAAGAAGGGATGGGCTGGGGCTAGCTGGTTAGCGTGCTAACTACAGTAGAAGATGTGATAGAGACGAGTTCACATTGGCGTTGCCTTCCACTGATGGAGACAGCTCTATGGCGAGTGAGGGAATGAAGTTTGATGCTGAACTTGCAATGTTTCTATTACACTGGTAAGTAAACAGCTGTTAATGCTGTTTAGAAGAGTTGTTTGACATTTGGGAGATTTGCACAGGGGGAAACAGGTAGTTTAGCTCTGCCTGAAGGTAAGAATATCAGCTCACTGATTAACATCTACATCAAGTTCATCTTGTTTGTTGAATCAGTGCAAAAACAAACTTAGCTATTTCATGTAAGAGCTATTTGCTGGGCCGCTTCTCTGCCATGTGCAGTGACTTCCTGGAGTTTCTGCTGTTTGTCAGGTAATCTCAAGGTGCCAACAAGACTTCAAGTACATTGCAATAACTGTATTTCATTAAATGTCAAACTCTTCCTGTAAGGCTGTGAGGCTGCCATGCACTTCCTGAAGCAACGCAAACAAGACAAAGAGTCGACAGCGAGGCTAGCAGCTAAACGATGGCACGCCTCACAACGCTAACATGCTGATGTTTAGCAGGTATCTCAGTTTACCGTGTTAGCATGCTGACAATTGCACCAAGCAATTAGTACTAAATACAAAAGACAGCTGAGGCGGATGATTTGCATATATTTGGTCATAACCAAAGTACTGAACAAGTTGAAACTTTGATCTGATGAAAAGGTAAGGCATCACTAATGACGTCGTTAGGACTCATCCTCTGGGCACCACAAATGTCTGTACAAAACTTCATGGCCTCATCCATTGCTATCCAAAAAGCTGTGCTGCTATCATGGTTAAAGCTTCCTCTGGAGTGCATCCAGCAAAAGGAAAAATGCTCTTTTCTAGTGTGTATCTGAGTGTTTTTCCATCAGCTGAGCCTGTATGTGAAACATAAAGATGGATCAGATTAAGTGTGTGTCAACTGCATGTGGATGAAAGCCCCTATGTGACCTGAGGATATTTCCACATGCTCAGACGTATCAGTCACTCGTCTGTCAGTATCAGCCCATGTTCCCTGACTGTGACGAAAACTCGTAATTCTCATTTGTCCCACAGACTGAAAGATTCAGCTCACAAACTGGAAAAAAACTAATGTGACAACCTTCATTGTCACTCATTGTAAATACTTGATGTGCTGCCGGTATTTTTATAGCCTGTACTTCACAGGGAAGTCGGAATCGCAATAAAATGTGAAAACAAAACAATAATCACCTCCCTTTTCTGTTGAATGATTGCAACATATGTTTGAGTAGGCTGCAATAAAACTTCTGTTGTGATCATAAATGTACTCTTATCACTGGTGTTATTGCTTTACCTTGTGAAATACCACATTCCTGTTAGCTCAAGAACAAAACATCTTGATCTCCTTGTACTACAAACACTCATGAGTAACAATTTTTCCAGCACGGCAGGTTGTGAAATCCAGACACAGCGTGCAGAGGCCAGTGTGAGGCGTCCTGCTGAGTAATGCTGCACAAAGACTCATGTGCAGGACATGCTACTCTGAGATAAGGGGTATTTAAGCTTCTTGACTCCAATAAAAGACACTGGTTGCGTGGTATTCACTGATGATGTACATTTCCCAGTGCTCATGGGCAGATATGACGCTGGGAGGTGAGCTTGGGCGAGAGTATCTGCAGAGTCATGACGCTCAGACAGTGTGTCAGGTGATAAGGCTATTAGGGAAGGATCTGGCCTCCTTAAATAACCTGGATTTAAGCCTTCCATGGTGCCATTGAGAGAAAAATAGGGACGGGAAAAGCTGGTTAGGTTGTGGAAGAGGGCACGGATGGGGTGAAAGAGGTGGCGATATGGTGGCACACAAGAGGAGGAGGAGGAGGAGGAGGAAGAGGAGGGGTTGGGTGGGGTGGGAGAGAAAAAAAGCTTAGTGGCTGACTCAGAGTCACAGAGAGGGAACATCCTGCTTCAAGTCTTGTGCAGCGTTAAGAGGCTGACTCAGTCTGCAGTGTGGTGGGAAAATCATGTGCTGGAAAACTTCTTAGTGTGCGATCCAGCTCCTGAATTACAACCACAAACGCAAATGCACTGGATGCATTCTGCTGAAGTGTCCAGGGCTTCATCTGTGTGGAGTTTTGTTAATATTGTCATCTTATAAAGTTAATGTGGCAAACAAGTTAACAAGCAGTGGTTTATCGTGGTGTTGAGCAGATGCCGCGCAACATGAAGTTGTGTTTTGTTTACACCTGGTGTCCAATATTATTTGTCCTTTCAGCTCTTTGCTTAGTAGTTAAGATGAAGTTGGCTAACTTTATCTGTCTGCTGTTTGGTTTGGGGCAGGTAGCTTTCAGTGGGTTTTTAAAGCTTTTTAACCTGATAATATAAATGTATTGATTATATCTATTTAAAAGGGTAGATATTTTCAAAACAATCTCACCACAAGGTTCATTGAACAGCAGTTTTCAGATTTCATCCAATTTAAGTTACAAACTCGATGCTATAACAACATCTAAATAATATTCGCAAGTGCAAAACTCACCCCAAGTCTAGACAACTGCTTTACATGATTACTCCTCTAATAGAACAAACTGTTTAAACAGTCAAACTTTATTGATGCAGTGAAACCTGATGATTTAACTACATCTCTTGAGTGATAATAACAAGTGACAATGCCAGAGAAAGCTGCAACTGATGCAAGAGAGGATCATAATGCCATTACAGCTCCACACCGCCTTCCTCTTGACCACGAGGAATGAAGAATTTCACATCATTTTGGCAAGCAGGGATCAGGTGAAACGGATTATGTGCTCATTAGGCCCCAAAGTCTGAATCAAACCTCAATTATCCTCAAACTGCAGCCTTTACAAAGCCTCTCAAATCGCTGCGTGGTTTCATAAGAGCTGCTGGGAGCTGCTGCATGGGGGAACCAGCTGGAGCCTCAGCTGCACCTCAGCTCTCCTTGTGTTTCAGTCACTGATGCTGCAGCCAAATCAGACTGAACCGTGGGCTCCACGTGTACGTGCCCCATCACACAGACTTAAACAGAAGGGGCCCTGCCAGTTAGAATTAAATTCAATAAATTCAAAACAAAGACAGAGCTTGCAGATCATTAGATTAGTGGGCATGGCATCGAGCTATTTATTTTGTTTATGAGAACAGTCCATCTTTTCATACAAGATTTTAAATCTGAAACAAACCTGCCTCCTGTATCGATCAAAACCCAAATAAATGTGTGTTTTAGTGAAATAAACATACACACTTTATGTATGTGTGAAAATCAATCGATCATTTCAGTCATTTATCATGCAAAAATGCCAGATTTGCAGGTTGTGGCTTTTCACATGTGAGGATGTGTTGCTTCTTTCTGTTTTATATCATTGTAAACTTAATATTTTCGAGGTTTTGGACGGTCATTCGGACAAAAAAGCAATCTGGGTTACGATTTAATGATTAATTCATAATGAAAATAATTGTTAGAGCTCCATGAATCAGTAACTACAGCAGTCTCTCAGACAAGGTGGCATCTCCTGCAGCTCAGCGATGGCAGTCAGCTGACAGGACACACCACACTCACACATTCACACAAAGGCATGATTCACATGACGACCCAGTATGCTCTAATGCCACTTACATAACTCCCACACTCAGTCTTTAGTTTAAAGTAGAAACACCCTTGTTATATACACTGCATGTACGGTATATTGTGCAGGAGTGAAACAAACGAGGATATGAACACACTCAAAGGCTGGAATGACCTCAAAGTGATTCTGAGAAAAGGCTCTTAGTGTGGAGTCGTTACGTGTAACTCTCTCAGCTGCTGGTCATCACCTTTAAATGAAATCAGTGAGCGGTGACAGCATTTGGAGCCGTGTTCACTGAGCTGTCTGCTTGCCAAAAGGCATTCAGGCAGATTACCGCTCTTGCCCGGTGATGGAGTGGTTTCTGTGACCAGGCCTCAGTCCTCTGACGTCTGACACAGGTTTGATTCAGTAGACTAATCTCTTTCACTTGATTAAGATTCAAAAGATCTGTGTTGTACTTAAGCATCGCATAGTTGTTTATAGACTTTTGTTCCAAATTTGATGCAAACTCTTACTGCACCAATAAAACTTGTAGAACTCTTGTAAAACTCCAGAAATAACATTTACATATTATCACCATATGAACCTGTTAGCAAGCAGTTGGATTTTTCTCGACAGCTGAAACCTTTCACATTACATGTAGTCATTTGATCCATTGTAAATATAAAAATATTGATTAGTGTAGCATTGATTTTGTTAGCCTAAGGATAATCAGTGTAAAATTATCTATTAAAAATCCCACCATTAGTAACTTTCAGTTGTGAAATGTAACCCCCATCCCCAACCCCCAAATTCCCCTCAACATTACAGAGGCAATGACCCCGCTGCCCTCAGTGACACTTCTATTCTTGTCTTATTGTGGAGTCATATTAGATGTGAAAGTAAAACGTATTTTTGGGAAGGCGTTTTGGTCACTGAGTTATTTTAAGAGCTCTGCCCAGTGGCTGAAATGTGATTATCTGATTGTTGAAGCCTGGAAAATCATTTCAAGCTTTGCCTGATCTGAACTGTTCATATTGTTGTTGGTATTGTACAGACAAGTTTGTGCAGCAAAACAGACAGTCAGAATTAATCCAGGGACATGGTTGAAATAGGATTGTTCAAAGAGATCAAATTATGGTAAGTCTGCAGTACATTGAGACTTTGGAGACATAAAAGATGATAGAGCTTTTTCTTATATTTATGGCTTCAACAGAGCATTGACGCTGACATCTACTGCAGTTTTGTTTTTACACAACTTACTATAAGACACAGTCTCCCAGTCAGACAGGAAGCAGAGGAACAGCTAAAACAGCTTGTGTTTTTGTCCAAACACAGATTCAGATCGTCAGATTGGGGTCTTCATCTGTATGCCAACCATGTCAGCTGGGCAAGTGGTCAAGCATCGCTGCAGAGAAACAAACAAAGCTGGAATTCATCCTGGACGTCTGCTGATGATGCAGGCCACAACAGACGGCCAAAGAGAAGTACGGTCTGTATGGTTTGTATTGTTGTACGGCAATGCAGTCTGAGTCATCGACCACGAGTGTCCTCCTCGCGGACAGTCCAGAGCTGCCAACGCCCACCAGCAGCGGCCGTCTACTGGGTTATAAAAGCCCTCCTACATAAAAATGTTCTGTGGCGGTGGCTACAAAGCAGTTTACATTTTAATAATTGTTCATGGGAATGATTTCATTCAAAATTTCTTTATACAATATCCATTCAGATAACTGATACTATTTAATATCTGTAACAAAGGTTTAGAAAAACAATGACAATCACTACTCAAACACAATTATATATATTATAAGCAAATGTGTTAAATAAAACTTCACTTTGCTTAGTAATAAGATAATGTGTTAAACTTTCGTGTCAACAGTCAATCTTTCAATGTTTTGACTTTAACATAAGGAAATTTTTTACCATGTCCTATTTTTGACTACATGCTAAAGGTGAAAATTTGTTTTTCCATTAGGTGCAATTCTGAAATTTCCAGCATGAGGAAATGAGTCAGGCATTAGTTTCGAACATTTCGGCACCACTTTCTGATAAGGCACCATTTACTAAGGGTTTTAAGCTATAAGGCTTTATTAATGGTGAATTTCTTTCATTTCATTCAAGCTATAGTTATTATTCTTCTATCACACACTCATTCACCTTGGTTTTTTTCTTCATTTTAAAATTTTACTGAATGTCGCCGTCTTTTATAAACCCTGTTTTCTTTTGCTTGTTTGCTACTGGATTCATATTTATTCGCTTTAAACCATTTGTCTTCACATTTTGTAGAACTTAGAACAACACCATTAAATTCTGTTAAACCATGGATGTATTATAAGACCTTATAATACATCCATGTGTTAAACTAACATCTGGCAGCCATCTTTGATATGTTGCTGCCCCCTGCTGGGCGACCCCGTACATATACTTGACTTACGTCACATCCGGGCAGAGTTTTCAGTTGAAGGCAGCGGGACGACGCCGGGAGGTAAGTGAAATTAATCTTCCTCCATCGACCACAAACTGAAAAACATACCGTGTTTATAATGTTTGAAATGTGCGTAGAAACACGGTGTTTAAATGAAATGGTGTTATTTGTTGAGGAAATGTCGTTTCGAACAGTTAAAACTGGAGTAGTGTGCGCGCTGTACTTCTGCTGGCTGTGTCACAAACGTGGTTGGTTTTCAACAGCCGCCATTAATTAATTTTCCTGTTGTTTACAGAGAGGAGACGTGTGTTTCACGACCAGCAAAAAATGACAAGGTATGACAGTTTTTTTTTTTTTGTTTTTTTTTTTTAAGTACTTTTGCTGTTTATTTTTCACAGCCCATGTGAATGCATTGAACGGGGTTGAGAGAGTTTCTGCATGTTGTTCAGACAGAAAACGACAAAAAAAAAACAAACAAAAAAAAACTACAAATCCCACTGTATTATTATATTATTATTAATTCTGCAGAGCTTCCAGCGAGGCCGAGCCTGCGGTGGCTCTGTCCTTTCCTGTAGTGTCTGCTAGAGAGAGATGGGGCTGTTTGAGGCCCTGCTGTGACTCTTCATGGCAGGGTTATAGGTAAACCTCAGACAAACTGTCAGCTGTTTATTGTGTAAGTTATTATCACTAAATCTGTGCCAGGAAGGGACGATGCTTCAGCGTACCACCACAAAATATATCAACTGATTTCACTGCTTATCTGTTTAGAGGCAGCTTGGGCGGGTGAAAAATAAACAGTGTAATAGTCACTGCTGTAATAATGCAGCATGTTTAATGTGGTGCCCTGTCCTCTATAAGTGGTTAAACTCTCAACCCTTCACGACACCTTCAGTTAAACTTCTTAAAGATGTCAATACTTAAAGTAAAATGTTGTTTTACAGGACTGCTGAGATGAGGCCGGGCCCTGCCCCGCTCAGACCTCCTGACTGACCCGTGGTACTCACCAAAAACTTGGGTTTGTTTTTTTTTATTTTATTTTTTTTAAACATGGGATTTCATGAGAATATTTCTTGTCAGTTGAAAGTAGTTTGTTTGCATGTTGTTTTTATTACTCATAGTTTCTCTACACTGCCTTGTCCCTCTTCATTTTAATCTCAATATTACTTGTTAGCATATTGTTGGTTTTATTATACTCCAGAAGAATTTAAATTGCAATCACAGTGCAAGCCTGGCAACTTGGATTTCTGCTGTTAAGGATGCAACACAGCTTGAGCCAAGTCAAACAGGGAACAGATAGAACGTTGGAATGAATAATAAATCTAAAGGAAATAACTGATTTTTAATATTGGCTTCACTAGTGTTATGATTCTTTAAAATATTTCATGTGAGCCTGTGGTGCTCTGTGATGAGCAGTTGTGACTGATACAGAAATCATAATAAGTTGCCCCAGGTCTTGCTGTGTATATTTGTACTTGCTGAAAAGTAAACCTGTAGGTCTTGTGCAGACCTTCCAGCGAGGCCGAGCCTGCGGTGGCTCTGTCCTTTCCTGTAGTGTCTGCTAGAGAGAGATGGGGCTGTTTGAGGCCCTGCTGTGACTCTTCATGGCAGGGTTATAGGTAAACCTCAGACAAAGTGTTTATCGTGTTTAATATGTATCCATCATTGACAGAATTTTATTACCAAGGTTGCCAACGTGGTGCAGTGGTTGGCAGTGTCACCTCATAGCAGGAAGGTTTTGTGTTTGAACCTGCTGGCCAACTGGGGCCTGTGTTTAAATTGCCCGTAGGTGTGAATGGTTGCCTGTTTCTGTGTTTCAGCCTTGTGAAACCCATGAGTCCATGACCCTGCTAAGGATAAGTGGGTATAGCTGACGGAACGGAAATGACTTCCAGACTCCTGTGGCAGCTGTAGAGGGAGGATGACCCGAGAGTCAGCTGAAACCAACATGGAAGGATTAAAGGTCTGCAACTATACTTAAAACAACAATGACAAGAGTGTGAAGCTAAATATGGGACAAAGATGTTGATGATTGTAGATTTAAAAAACAAAACTGCTGTATTAACCAGGTTTTTATCAGTAACAACTGACAATTTTATCGCCTTTTGTTTTGTACAGGAAATAAAGCACAGAGGAAGAAACACATTGAGTCATCCAGACCCGAATCAAAGAGCAAGGCTGCTGAAGTTCATCCCGCAGACGTCTATCACTCGCATGATTTCCTAGATTTTATGAGGATTGCAGCCTATTTTGGCTTTAGAAGATAAACTTGTAACCTGTGGAGCAAAGTGGTAGATTGGGTTTTTCTGACAAGAAATAATCAAATCTTTACTGACCTCTACTGGCAAATAGTATGAACTGCAACAACATGTTCTGCACAGACTTCTCACAGGACCCCTCCCAGATGGAGAATGATATAAAAAGTAAAATCCCATTTGCACAAAACAAGGGAATACGCCAGCTGGTGAAAGCAGAGATACAGTAGAAACACTGAATAGAGATGTAACATGCAACTTACTGTGATTTTGGTTTTCTGGTTTGAGAGCGAGTCCCTAAAAAGGAGTTCACTTTCAGTTGTGTTGTGACAGGTGGAACGAAGAGGTTCAACATTTGATCTGTATTTTACAGATCTGTATGATCTCCTCTAGGAATCAAGAGGACAACACTTTTGTAATATTGGCAGAGACTCTGTACCGTATCTGAAGGAAAGTATTTCCTGGTAGTAATCATGTTTTTTACTTCCTATATACTTTCCTAATTGTAGCTGTCTGGATTATATCCCATATATTGTATTATGTTTTTCTAAAGAGATGAAACACTGTTGAAATAAACTCCATGTCAACACCCTTACTGTGGTTCTAACTTGTTTGTTATTATAGAAAATTGTAGAGAAACACTTTGCACAGTAATGTTATTACAGGATTTTCATAGAACAAGAGAATGACAGATTGAGACTATAGCTGGTTTCACATTTATCATGTTTTTGTAGAACAGGTTTTGCCTGGACTTTGGTGAACTGGTGAATGACAGATTACATTGGAAGTATGAAACAGAAAAGGTCTGCAAATCAAAATGCAATACAATTAACTTTACATGCTGATAGATGACACGTGGTCTTTCAGTACATGTGCAGTTATTGCTAGTTGTAGTTGTGCAGTAATTGCTCCAAAAATAAAGCTGTTGCTGGTTACATGAATAAAACCATCTCAATATTTGGACATGTGACTTGAGTGGAATATTACAGTGACAAAACTTGTTTGATATGAATAATTTACTATAATGTTTAAGGTTTGTGTATCACATCTTACAATGAATGTGAGATCTTTGCTGAAAAAGAGACATCTAAGGACATATAGTTGGAAACAGTAATTTAGTGCTTTGTTTAGTACTGGTCCAGATCCATGTGAGGGCGATATTGTACCACATGTATGTGGTCCAGGATCTCACTGAACTGAGAAGAAACTGCATATTTAAAAATATAAAATGGTTTTAAATCTGGATCTCATTGCTGTCATTGTGTGTATTAGAGATCTGCAGTTTGAGTCATTCTTCTTTTATCTAATGCCAATGAAATTAAAATGGGATTTCCTGTGTTTACTGTGGTCCAACAGGCATCTACTTCAAGTATATAAGAGTACCAGTCAAAAGTTTGGACACACTTTCTTTTGACTGGCACTGTATGTCTGTGGATTGAAGGAAAAAATACATGTAGTTAATCAATAACCAATCAAACAACCCTTAGCTGGGTCAATCACTGCAAACTACAACCTCAATGATAAACACACGGTTAAATCAATACCTGTCTAACTGTGGCAATCCAATGTAAACATGTAAACATTGTTATCTCATTGTTATCTCATGTTATCTATATCTATAATAATAATGATTATTATTAATTGTGAGTAATTAGATTCAACGACGGTTACGGAGAGAAAATCTAGATTGAATTTTATTTTATTTTATTTTATTTTATTTTATTGTGGAATTGTAAACTTGGAGCGGATATGACGTCAGTACTTTCGGTTTCATCCCCGGAAACTGCGTGCAGTGAGGAAGTCCAGCGAGGGAGAGGAGAAGTGATCTGGACAGTAAGTGGCTCTGACTCCGTGTAGCTCCAGCGTGTTTGTTGTCAGCTGTGAAAACATTAACGAGTCAACGAATCCACTCTGCGCCACGTCTAAAAAGTTTGGGTTTGGTTTCAGAAAACACGTTTTTACTCGATAATCTCTCGTACTGTAATCGGTGCATTCGTTGTTTTTTGGGGTTTTTTTTTTTAAATCTTAATTTGTATAAGTTTGACTTAATCAACAAACGATCCACATTTTATCTGAAGCGTAACTTTCGCTTTCGATTACACGTCCTGGACTTTGAGTTTCATGATGCCTGGAGAGATGAGAGACCCCATGCTGCATATCATCTGCAACATTAACACTATAAAGTGTGTTATTTGTGTTTACCTTTGCTGTCAAAGTATTTCCAGAGGGACAAAGAGGGAGGTTTGGTTGCCAGATATTTTCCCAGCTGGTAAACCTGACCCCCCCCCAGGCTTTCTTCATATTCAGAGGGCACAGCTCCCTCAGGGGCAATGAAGACATCTTTACTGTGTCTAACACAACAACAGACACTTTATTGTCCTCTACTGATCAGTAAGACATGCAGCAGCATTAAAATAACTCTCCCCTACATCATTGCTCGGGACTGATGGTGGCTTTTATTACTTCCAGACATAAAGATGGTACAGAGTATGCTGTGGGTATAAGTTAATTTCCTGTGGCTCATCTAATAGCTGCCCCCAGCAGTGCAGTACCTCTGCATTAGTCTATGATTAGATATGCTCAGAGAAGCTTATCCAGCACAGAAATACCAGTCAGTGCAAACCTAACCACTACATATATCAACTAAGGTTCTAATAACTAATAACAACCAGATGAAGACTAAATAATAACAAGCAGTAATGACAAATGACAGGCAGACGAGGGACTAAATAATAATAACGAGCAGATGTGATAAGGTACACTAATGATAAGCAGATGAGACATGATAAACAAACCACCGTGACAAGCGAAGCAAATTAAATGATGAGATCATATCTCTCCTGAAGAGACGAGGGGAGACTTCATGTTGATGCCTTTTGAGCCCTTCAATCCAAAACGCTAATATTTTAGCTGCTCTGCAGGAAAAACTCAGACGTGCTCAGTATATTCTCAGGTGAATAGAGAGACTCCAGAGCTTGAAGGATAAGGTGTGCCATGTTATATATTGTTCAACAAATTCATTGAAAGGACACCAATGAATAAGATCTATTAACTGGCACCGTCTGTGCAGCCCACGCCTGATGTAGATTATTCTGTGTCATAGAGCCCAGAGACTGTTAAACACACATCAGTGAGTCACACAGTTTCAGTGGGTGGCATCTTTCCTTTATTATAATAAACACGGGCACTGAAATTTCCTTATAGCAGAAATACTCACTTCAACCTTAAGATATTTGTTTTCCATCGAACAAGTGGGTTTGGGGTTTAGTGCCACAGACAGGGTGGTGATGGTATTTGTTGGCAGCAAGAAACAGGATATGTATCATCAAGCATACGTCAAGTGAAGTAATACTGTGAATAAGAATGCAAAATATTGATAAATCGCTGTGACAGTAAACATTTGTCTTTTTTTTGGCTTGACAATAAATATTACTGTCATTAAATGAAATGTCTTTTGGTACTTGCTTGCTTGTGTAGCTGAGAAGTGGATAATTCCACGTGTGTGCGAGGGAGGGTGATCTGCAGAATAGATTATATGAAAGTTAGAAATCTTAGCTCCCAAAAACGTACCTGTGTAGTTCCCGTCAATCCCGTCAGGTGGTTGGTCGTTTTTGTTCAAGGAAGAGAAAATACTATTTGACTCAACTGCTCTTTGGTCTACAAATGAAAGGTGGTGAGGCTCAAAAAGTAGGTTTATTTTCTAATCATTGAATCAATCAATCAGCCAGTAAGATAAATCATGTGTCTCTTTCCACAGTTGCTGCTGGAGCCATGTGACAGAGCTCTCGTGTGCTGCAGGTGAATCATCGACAGCATCATTCAACAGAGAAAGCAGCTGACTGTCCTGAGGTAACTCAACATTCCCAACATATTTATAGTTAGTGTAGAGTAGTTTGTCTTCAAGCTGACTGTCTCTCATTGTGTCCCACTTTCCACTTTTCTCAGATGGATTTCCCGGTGGAGGCGACGGTAGATTTGAATAATTTTCGAGATGAGACAGAGGTGCGAGGAATCCTCGGGTCACATGGCTTTGTGATGAGAAGTCTGAGCAGAGATCAGTTGTGGGTCAAAGGTTCGTTTTTGGAGCTCAAAGCTGTGATGGCCCGTTTGGAGCAACTTCTCAACTCACAAACCCAGACCGAGACACCGCCGCACCCATCCTCACCGGTTCAAACGCCTTCCTCTGGAGCCACTCCCAAACACTACACCAACAGCAGCTCAGTGTCCGATGGTAACAGAAGCAGGTTAGGGTCTTCTCCATCTGCATCTCGGGTGTCAGACACGTCCTACAATGATCCAACCTCTTCAGAGTACAGAGCCTCTTTTTCTCCGAGAGCAGACCAGCATGCTTCATTCAAGCTTGGAAGCGAGTCCTTTGTTATTGATGAAGACGTGTTCAATTACGCACAGCAGCTCAGAAAAAAAGACATTGACACCATCCTGGAGAATCATAAAGTTGTGATAGAAGTGAATGAATTTGGTGGTAGCACCAACATCACTTTACTGGGGAGGAGCGCAAGCGTAGCTGCCAGTAAACTCCAGAGCCTCTTCGACGATCTCAGCAAATCACTACGCACACAGGAAGTCCCTCGGAAGGACATGGGTCATGAAGGCAAAGCTCTTTTAGGGAAAATTAAGAAAAGCAAAAACATTTACAATTCGGTGCTCGTGTGTGAAATAAACGACGGACTTCACCTCATTGGACCGTCGAGCAAGAGCTACGAGTTAAAGCAGAAGCTGTTGGGGAGGCCGGTGGACCAGTCAGGACGTACAGGGAGGACATTTGAGAAAAACTCCAGGGGGAGGAGCAGCTCCCTGCCACCAAGCAACCGAAACAACACAGAAAGAGATAGTGGCGCCATTGCTAATCCATCTCCTGGTGGAGCTGCAGGTTACTCCCCGTCAAATTACCGGGATGAAAAACAGGAAGGTGCCAAGCCCAAGTCGGGGGCTGGAGCTCGTCTTGGTCAAAGTGGGGCTTCAAGGGGAAGAAGCCACTCTGAGTCCCGTGAAAAAAACTGGGCAGAAAAGGCTAATGGCTTCACAGCAGAGACGAAAGACAAAGGCAAGCCTTCTAAATCAATGAAAGCCTTGCACTCATTACAAAGTCTTAATCCAAAAAATTTTAAAGAAATGTTAAAAAGAAATTGTAAAAAGAAACGGTAAAAATGAAAGAATGAGCAAATGAGAAAGAGCAGCAAATGCTTGTTCATGACAGACAGCATTGAAACTTTACTTTTGTTGTCTCAGTTTCATTTTTGTGTTATTTTCAACAATGTCATGTCTCTAAAACGTCTCATACTTTTATTTTTAAGTAGCCTGTGTGTGAATAGGCTGCAACATGGTGTTGTATAATAGACCCTTACCGATGCTTGATAGTTTAAGGCTGATATCAAACCATTATTTGAGCATTAAAGGAAAGGTTTGACATTTTGGGAAATACACTTAATTAACATGTTGTAAACTCTGACTTTACATGAAGTTATGTGCTGATCTTTTTCTTGGCCAGCATGGACAGTGCATTTCAAAGAGCCAGATTAGCTGTTTCTCCCTGTTTCCAGTCTCTGTGCTAACATAAGCCCAACCACCTGCTGGTTGTAGCTTCATATTATCGTTCAGACACGAGAGGGGCGTCGATGTTCTCATCTAACTCTCAGCAAGATAACAAATAACCATGTTTTCCAAAATGTCAAACTCTTTAAAAAGATTATATAACAGCACGAACAGCTAATTTTTTTCACCACATCAATGTGTAACATAACCAAATGCAGGAATCTGTTTAAATGTTTTAATCCTGACCATGATATTGTGATTGATGTGGTATAAGGTACACTTTCTAAAACTGATGCAGTCTAATAAAACAGTCCTCACTGTATTGTATTATACAGAGAGTTGCTTCTGTTATTCACTCCTGTCGCTCTAATGCAATCCAGTTCAACAGCACCATAAGCTGCAGCCTCCAAAATGATCATAAAATTGAATCAGGACCTCACTAACCCAGTTTCAACAAAAACAGCTTCATTATAACTTTCATAAAGGAGGATTTATTGCAGAGCTGTTGTATTAGACTGCTTCAGTTTTAACCAAGTATACCTAATAAACTGTCAACTGGTGTGTAAGTACTGGGCAGAGCAGTTACAGTCTGTCTCTGTGGTGGACGATTTGAAGGATCCTTGAGTGTGTAGGTAGGTAGGTAGGTCTTCCACTGGGCCGTTTGGAAATCCAAGATGTTGGACTCCAGAAGACCTCAATCTCAGACATATATATGACGTTTCTGTACTAAAACTAGTCGACACAAACACCAACATATGTATGGTGCATCTTTGATAGCTGTTGTTGACTCCTTTGTAAACAGCTCTTGTAAATGATTATCCATGAAATGTAAAATATGATCAGTCGGATTGATGAAGGTTGTTGTAATAATGCTGCTCAGTATTCTGATTCTGACTCTGACATTCAGCTCTACCGATGTCAGAATTTTTATTATACTGGGACAATAATAACATGTATATAATACTAACACTAAAATTATTGGATTAGTAATAGAACAGTCAGTTACTTACTGGCCTTGACCGACATTTCTCACATAACTGTATTTCATTATTGCTGGTTGGTTGCACTGTTGGTGATCTGAGAATTGATTCCACATCTGTACATTGGATAAGAGCATGAGCTGAATGGCTAACATGTAAATTATGTAGATAGGGGGAAAAGTTGGAGTCAGTTTGGAATTAATTACACAAATGACCATTAAAAACACTAACAATAAATTACCATGGGTGATTTGAAGGCTCTTAAAGTGTTAATTAAATGTGGTAATGAGTTGTATGCCTGCTTAATCTGCCTGTGTTTGTGCTCTACCATAATTACATTGTGCATCTGGGGCTGTTGTCAGTGTGGGTTTCTGTTAATGTTGTGACTGTAACGCCTGAATCCAGCATCTAGATGGAGCTAGAAACAGATGAGAGAGGAGGCACATGAGCAGGAAGTGGAGCAGTCCCTGACAGTCATCTGAACTGATGTTGAGAGGGGAAGTAATGACGGCTGATGAGGATCTAATAGGCAACTGTAGTTACTGAAGTAGATGTTTGATTGGATACACTTGTCGTTATACGGCAAAGAACTACAGGTGAGACACATGAAAAGAAGAAGAGGCTGTCAGGAAAGCAGGTGAACACTCTACAATAGGTAGGTGTTGTATATTTCTGTCAGGAGATCATGTTTCAGGCTGATGTAAAGTCCCTTTACTCATAATTTTCCAATCAGTACTTTTATCAAGTATGAATTAAAGAGACAAGTCAAACAGGGCTGCACTGATGACTGTGATTGTGACTCAGAGGTCTTTCTTCTGGCAGCAGATCAGTGTGATGAGAAATCTCTCCTCCACCACAGAGCTTAATGCTGTGGTTTTCCCCTTTGACAGTGGGTTTGTTTTTTGTTGCCAAGTTATTTCAAAATAGTCTAAACAACAGACAGAAAAGTACATTCAGTCATTCAGATCTCCATCCTCACACTATTTTAAAGCTAAAACAAGGACTTTAAAGATGGAGTTTTGTTTACTTGCCAGTCATTGTCATCATTTCATCTCATTCATGTAGACTTCAAAGTTACACACCAAAGTTTGTTCTAGATATTAAAGATTTCGGATCCAACTCAAGGTCCACTTAACAGCTTTTCCAGATCTTTCAGCCAAATCTATGTTGTATGACAGCCCTGGGAAAAGAGAGCAAGTGGGCCTTGAGTTGGGATTGTTTTGTCAAACAACAAAAAAGTTACAGTCAGTGGTAACAAGCCATGCAGATAGCTTTGGTTTTATTTTCCCAGGTTGGGCAATATAGATATAGACAATATATTGATATATAATACTTTTAAAATCAGACAACAATCCTTTTACAACATTAAACTCACTCACTTACAATATCTCTAAGATTTCTGCTTTAAATCTAATACAATGAAGGTGTTGCGGGAATTTCTTTAGATGTCAGCAAACTAAATCCCATTCGCCTCCATCATAGAGGAGAAAACTCAGAGACAGAGATCACAACATTTTCGCAGACAAAACCAAAATTATCTGCCAGACTAAAAACCACCAGGGATTAGTGAGAAAATGCGTTGTAATTTGTGTGAAACCAGCTCTTTAAATTTTAAGTGAAAGCGGTGACAAAAGGGGGGGAATGCATTCTGAAGGTGACTTCCTGTTTTTAAAAATAAACCTTTTTTTTTAAGGTTTTTATTCAGAGTAGTTTCTCACCTCTCTTCATGAAACAGACAGTACAGGCGTGGATTTTGCTCGTCATGGAAAAAAAAAGCCCCATCTGAGTCATGAACTGAGCTGTGTCACTCGCCTGTGCTTGGAAAGATAAGCGCTCACTGCTGAAACATGTTGGAAAGCTGCCGGCAGCTGACGATGAAGGGCAAAAGGTCAGGCTCTTCATGTCAGTGGATCTTGCCCTCTATATTGTGACTTTCAGTGCTGAGAAGTATACAGATGTAGAGGCTGAGAAAATGTTTGTATCTGGAGCTGAAACTCTGACTGTATGGGTTCATCCATGGGTGGTAAAGGCTTTTAGCATCTTTGTATTTTTTCTACCCCACTATACCTCAATTAGGCAAATTAGATGATTAGTCGGATTAGGAGGAAGTGACAGAACAATGGTAAGATTTATCCTGGAAGTTGATTTTGTTCTTTTGGTTTCTCTTCCTCCATTCAAGTAGTTGACCTTTGAGATTTTTTGTGACCCAATTATTATAGTGTATTGGAAAAGCATTTAGTGACAGTGAATGCAAATCAGCGAAAAATGACAAGTCATGCTAAATTTGTGTCATATTGTGTAGAAAATAATTCATTGATTTGTAACTCCAACTAAAATGAAGAAACAGTAAAACATATAAAAGTTTGCCCAACAGTAATTTAATAGTAACTTAAAATGCATTAGCAACATTATTATTCTCAGACTGGCTAGCACTGGCTAGCTTGGATAGCAGTGAACAGTTTGTAAACTACATTAACATATCACAAAGCTCTTATAATAAAAGGGAACCTGATAAATTAAGGCAAGATAATGTTCCATTGAGGGCATTTGAGGAGTAGATGAAAGATTCCTGTCAATATTTACCTGTACACACAGATCAGACAGAGCAGTTCACGCAAACCAAAGCTGTGACTGCTGCAGAACCTTCATCTCTGCCACAGCAACAGAATGTTCGACTGAAAACAGCTGCTGGTTTCAGAATTTAACACCAGCGGTTCGCAGCTTGTTTTCATAGGAAGTACTGTCTACCTGCGGCCCTTAATCACAGGATAGCATAACTGATCTTCAATAATGTTCCCATGACTCAGGGACGTCAGGGAACCCAAAAAAATCTGAGGCATGTTCCTTGGGTGGAAAAAGAGATACCTCGAAAAGTTCTTGAAAAGCTTCCTGATTTCAAGAATAAGGCCGATGTCTTAGTCAGTACACAGTCTGAACTTTCTCACACACACCTACACACATTTATCTTACATGCCAAACAGTTCTGGTAAACCTTTCGGCCCCAGCATCCAAGAACGGACTTTTTCAAGTTCCAGCTCGGCACAGCACAGCTGTGAGATGGGAACCTCTGGTTCAGAGAAAACCCCGAGGGACACGTTGTTCTGCCGATGCCAAGTTAAGAAAGGAAATGCCACGATCCTTCCCAGGAGATAAAGGCCATTTTCCACCCTCAAATTTGCAAGGTTAACTGCTCTTGTCTGGCAGTAAGTCAGATGTGGGTTCCTGTGTCTGGGAAGAAATGATACACAAAATGCACACAAAAGTCGGGGCTGAGAAGCAAGAGAGCGAAGCCCTGTGTGAGAGAGTCAGGCTGTCTAGTGACAGTTTAGAAAGCTGGAGGACTTGTGGCAGGAAGAGTTCGACAGAAGAGGATGCAGAAGTGTTATGCGCTTTTAAAGATAGCCTCCCACTATTTATATAGGTTTGCGTGAGGGCATGGTCTGACTGACAGGATGACGTGCTGTAGCTTGTAGACCACAGCTCTGTGTGACTTGACTAAGCACACCCTCGAATCCAGCAAAGAGCACGCCACGCCCACAGCAGCAACAGAAGTCGACCATACTTCTCTTTCTTCCTCCTTGAGCTACTCTCTCTTCCTCCGGTTTTGTTCGTCTTTTATTTTTGTGTGTTTAGCGACTACAGACGGGTATGGCGGAGCTGGAGGGCCTGGAGTTTGGGAAGTCAGACTTTGTGCTCCTGGATGAGGTGACGATGGAGCAGTTTATGGAGAATCTGAAGTTGAGGTAAGGCCTGAGAAACTGTTAGAGAGGAGGAAAGGAAGGGAGGGGAGGAGGCAGCCGGGTGATGCACTTCATAGATACCTGATATGTAATGGACAACTTTATATTTCTTCAAGTTTTGGTTTAGTTGACTGTAAAATAAGCTCAAATGAGTGTAAGTAAGAGATTAAAGTGTATACCTTGTGTGATACTCACTCACTTAAAAAAAAAACCTTAATTTCTTACCATAGTGCTGAATTACTGAGTTGATGACTTGATCTTAAAAAGCTGGAGGCTAAGAGGGGACACAAAGATGGGAGATAAAGAGAAAAAGAGACATAACAAACGTGAGTCACTCCAACCTTGGCTTTCCTGCTCAGCCTCAGGGTTCAGATGTAGATATGTGGTTGATTTGATTTCATTGCCACACTACACATATACAGCAAATGAAGCACATGGCATAAAACCAACACAACAGTCAGTCTCACCAAACCTGAATGTAACTTTTAGTTGTTTTGCCTTTTCTCGTGACCTTTCTACTCTTTTGGGTGTTATTGTTCTGGGGTTTTATGCCGGCCACTTGTCTCTGAGTCCAGACAGTTTTTTTGTTTTTTCTTGACTAGTCTCACTTCCTCTGCATCTCTTGAGGGGGCATCATGTCCTCAGTTCAAACTGTGAGATCACAGTTATGCCCAGGGATCAGCAGAGGATCAGCGAAATGTCAAACAATATCAAATAAGCTGTGGATTTAAAGAAAAACAATTCACCCTTTTCTCAGCTGACGTGTGCACAGAAGATGTCCTTGAGTTAACGTTTTTCTCAGTTACTCTGGCTTGGTGTCTGTGTGCCATCATTGGTTAGCAAATAATGTATGTAGCCAGAGTTTCATCACACAGCTTGATCAGACTTGTCTGGTGCTGAAGTTTGTGCTGATATAAGATCACTTTAATGGTCGGCTTTACTTTTGTGTGTTTACCTGTGAGTTCAGTATGTTTGCATTTGGAAACGTTTTCCTTTACTTGCCAGTATTAGGCTGGTAATCACTTCTCTATCAGCTGGATATCTTTAACATCTATGAACAGGGTGGCCCGGTAGTCGAGTGGTTAGGGTGCGTACCATGTTGAGCACAAGACACTCTGAGCAGGCAGTCACTGGTTCGACTCCCGACTGGTCCAACTCTTTCCTGCATGTCATTCCCCTCTCTCTACCCCCTTTCCTGTCAGTCTCCACTAAGCTGTAATAAAGGCATAAAAAGCCCCAAAATAAAAATCTATGAACAGATTTCCATAAAGTTTGGTTCACATCAAGACCTTAGACTCAGAAACAATAAATTTAATGCTGTTGGTGGCTTTTCTTGAGTTTTAACCATAGGTAGATTGTAGCCACAAGCATAAAACTAACAGAGATAAAGACTCTAAATGTTTTTATTGACAAGACATTAACCTTGGTGATACAACAGGTGTAACAACAAGTTTACTGGTGAAGAGAGCACAATCAGATTTAGTGTTAAGAGGCTGGATAATTATAGCAATTGGTCGGTCTGTTCAGTATATTACCAGGAAGGAGAGTGAGATCACTTCTCTATTTTTTTTTCAGTCACTCACAACAGTTGTGAGGTTTCCTCACGATTGCAGTACAAGAGCAATATTTCTCCTGTCAGGTGTGAGTTCAACCATTTGAAAAGATGAAACTACCTTCTCGGTGACATAGATGCTGCCACAATCATCAATAGCTGTATCTCTACTTGTGGGCGAGATCTTTCCGGACACTGCCCACTCATATGAGCCCTCCTGAGCTCCCAGATGACGTAGTCTAACTTCACTCAGACAAAAACCAATGGTGCTTTCAGAAACCTCAAATAGATTAGCTAAATTCATCAATGAGGAAGGTGGCCTTATTATAAATAGCCAACCAAGTGTAAGTATTCAGTATTTTTTTTACTTTAGTAAAAATGTAAAAGCAACAGAAATACCCTGTTGTAACTAAAAATCTTACATTCAAGATTACATTTAAGTAAAAACACAGATGTATTAGTACAGTACCTAAAAACTGTGCTTACTTTCTAAACAATACATCCATGACTTTCCATCACTGCAGACTACCAGTGACTGATGGTCTCTTCCTAAAAGAGTGGTTCGAATTGCGGAAGTAATGGGGGGTGTCCGACCCCCCATATTAAGATAAAAAAACAGGTAAAAAAAACAAAAAGAAAAAACAGGGGGACTCTTTCTCACCTCTAAATGTAAAATTACAATATATTTGCCATGTTCATACCTGGAAGAATCTTGTGACACTTTCAGACACCCCTACAGTGGACCATACCATCTCTTAACCTTGACGTCAGTTTAACGTGTGGTCCGTTGTGTCAGTGCTCCCCCTCGATCCAGAAATGTCGTAAATGTAGGTAAATTCAATTACCACAGGCTACCTATGTTGTTGGTTCAGTATACTTTACTTTCCTTTCGACTGAGTTTCTGAATTAGACTGTGTAAAGTATCGTATCTGAACGCTAATGTTAGCTAGTTTTAAACTTTTGCCTTAAGTTACGGTTTAGCTAGCTAACGTTAGCTAGCTGACAGTGCGCCCTTTCGTTTCCAGTGTTGGCTTCACATTTCATTATAATATAAAATGTCATATATTATCTAATTTTAGCAAACACCGGTGCTAAGTTATGAGCAGTGAGGCAATTGAAGATAAGTTGTTGTAGAGATACATTTTGACATCAATATAGAGTTAATTATGTAGTTTTAATAGACTTTTTATAGCTCTGGGTGTTGTGTAGTTAGCCATTACCTATTTAGTATTAGCTTTATTTAATTAAAAAAGAAACATTTCGGAATTCATGTGTTTTAGCTGGTTTGGTAATTGAACAATAATAAAATGCATGTGTGCTGAAGGCTAAGTAATTGCATGAGTGGTGGAAAGTAACTAAGTACATTTACTCTAAGTACTATATTTAAGTATGATTCTGAGGTACTTGTACTTTAAATGAGTATTTCCATTTTATTGTACTTTTTCCAATATTTTTCAGTATTGTACTGAAGTCAATGTTGTCAATATTGTACTTTCTACTCCTCTACATTTATTTATTTAATAAGGAAGATACTCTAAGAACTGTTACACTCCAGTTCACTGATGCTCACACCTGCACTGGACTGGGTTCCCATTCTCCCTAGAGAAAAGGTTGACCCCCCCCTACAAAGATTGTATGAATACTCCAGTAAACAATGGGATAATCTCAGATTCTGAGATCTGCAAACGCTGCACTCAAAGTGTTCTCAAAACTTAGACACTAAAATAATAAGGCTGCATTTCTTAATTTAGCTCACCTTGACCCACCATGTCCTGTTCTGATGCATTAGGTTTTTGTATGTGCCCCTCAGAAGATCCAGTCTCTGAACTGGGACAATGTGTCCAGTCGACACCTGTGGTTCATGTTGACCCAACTGTTGCTGAGTCACTAACACTCTTACCACACTGACTGCCCTGTTAAGCTCTCTATGCAACAAAAAATTATGTAGCATTTCATTTAGCAGCTCAATTATCCCACGTGACATGACAATTTTACCCCTCTCAGCTCAGCAAAACCCACAAGAGGTTACACAAGGCTGTGACGCCCTTTGAACCACAAGTTTCATTTCCTGCTTTCAGAGTACACACACTTGTGTCACTTCCTGTCAGCTACATATGACATAGGTGCATGATGTTTTATGGAACTTTTATCTTGAGGGTTTTTTTAATGGGTTATGTGAGGCTGTCATGGGAAACTCAGGCAAAACTAAACTTTGCTCCCTTATACGCACGATTGAATAAATGAAATACTTATGCATGCTATCCCACATATACACATACACTAGATGTTATATGTACACAGCATATTTACAGTAAATGTATGTAGAATACTGTACATATATTCCTACACAGATGTGAAAGATAATTGTACATGTGTGTGAATTTTGAACAAGAGCAGAATCCATTGTTGTGTGGCATTGTCTTTTGTGTGCATAGGTTTGAGAAGGGTCGCATCTACACCTACATCGGAGAAGTGGTCGTCTCTGTTAACCCTTACAGACAAATGGACATTTATGGCAAAGACAACATTGATGCATACCGGGGCCGGGAGCTGTATGAAAACCCTCCTCACCTGTACGCAGTGTCTGATGCTGCCTACAAGGCCATGAAGAGAAGGGCCAAAGACACCTGCATCGTCATATCAGGTCAGCCTCTTTCACACTCTTAAACCTCACTGCAGTCCTGCTAGGTGTGAGCTGCAAACAACAAACTGATAGTTTCACATGAATATGTCACAACTGGTGCTGTGAACTCAGGGGAAAGGACCCAAATGTAGACAACAGAGACAGAGAAATGCAGTTCAGAGATTTATCAAACAAAAAGTAAAACAAAGGCTTTATGAGGTGAGGCAGTGTGTGGTCAACAAACAGAAGAACAAGTTCAGTCAGGAGCAAGCTGAAAACCAATGTCAAAAAAGCAGATGAAACAGTCAGAACACTAAGAACATGCAGTAAAACAAATATAACACTCTGGCACTCGAAAAGGGAAACACAAGACTAAATATACACTCAACAACTAAATGGCAAATTAGAAACAGGTGGAGCGGAAAAAGTGCTTGCACATGGTGGGAATTGTTGGATCTCTGTAAATAATATTATAACAAGTACAGTCACGGCCTGGTCTATATGAAAAGTGCAGTGAGAAAACATCTGGTATGATTTGACACTATATAAATAAAATTTGACTTAACAGAAAACTGATGAAAAAAAAAACATAAAGGCAAAAAGTAATTCGTGATTTTTATTATCCATCAACGTGAAAATGATAAAAAATGTCCATTGCAATGGCGCAAAACCCAAGGTGAGATCTTCAGCTGTCTTGTTTTGTCTGATAAACTGAAAAATATTCAGTTTACTGTCATAGAAGACTGGAAATTATTCACATTTGAGAAATTGAAACCAGAGAATTTTGACATATTCTCTTAAAAAATATCAGAATAGGTGCTGATTATTTTTCAGTTGATCGATTAGGCCTCTGCTGATGCTGCTTATAACTGTATTGATATTATGTATACATGTCTTTATGTTTACTCTGTGATCAACAGTATAGTATGCATGTCTGTGTGTGTCATTCATTTTGCATTGTAAACAAAAGAATGGAGTTGGGTTCAGATACTCATAGCTTAGATACCACCTTCACTTTCAGTGAGAGGCATTGGGAAATATTGTGAAATGCAGCTATATTATCTTTTATCAGTGTTGTGAAATTGTTGTGTGTTTCAGGTGAGAGTGGTGCAGGAAAAACAGAAGCCAGTAAATACATCATGCAGTATATTGCAGCCATCACAAACCCAAGCCAGAGGGCAGAGGTCGAGAGGTGAGAGCTGCTACGATTTTAAGATTAAGAGATTATTGTTAATTTATTCATGAGTGATGTGACCTAATATAGGATTCATTAAGACACTGTGAACTGAAATGTGAGCCAGATGGGTTTTAGTCTCAAGTCCAACACAAATAAATAATTGGATCATGAGAATTTGAAGTTGCCATAAATCATCTCACTCTCTTCTTCTCCTCTGACTCCATTTTCACCTCCCTCATGGCTGTTTCTCACATGTTTCCATCAACGGTTACCACACTGTGATAACTCAGCGTGAAAAATGTGCTGCTCAAGTCCAATTGTGTGTTGGAGGCCTTTGGGAACGCCAAGACAAATCGCAACGACAACTCCAGCCGCTTCGGCAAGTACATGGACATCAACTTCAACTTCAATGGCGATCCCACTGGAGGACACATCAACAACTACCTGCTGGAGAAGGTGAGGGGGGAGGTGGGCAGGATGATGGAGGGGCTTTGACTGCAGGCAGGAGACCTTCATGGGGCCCAGTAAACACAAAAACAAAGGAGTTATGTGCTCTTTTGGGACACAATGAACTCACCTCTGCAGAAAAGTTCTGCTCATTTAGTTTTTTTTAATTACATCTTTTCTCCTGAATATGAATGTTTCATGAGGTGATGACAAAGAGGTGTGAAGGAACATCCATGAATAGATGTGTCTGTGAAGTCGGTGTGCGGCTGCTGTGTGTTAATGAATGGCTCACCTGGGGGTACTTGATGCTGCTGTATTTATTCGCTCTGTTAAAGAACCGTCTGGCACTCAGAGCCGGTGTGAAAGATGGTGGTGCCATGATTCATCTCAGAGGGCAGAAATAACCACGCTGTCTCTAAGCTGTCCTGTTTCTCTGTCAGTGGGTGGAGCAGTGCTGGTATAGACACACTCCTGGAAACAGGAAAGGTTTGGTTTCAGTGTTTGAATTGAAGAAAAAAACAAAGTGAAATACTGAGTGTTGGAAAAAGAGCTGGTGATAATTCTTTTTTTTTTTTTACTTCTATAGAAAACTAGGTGGTACAGTTTTTTTCTGCACGATGTTACTTATATATTTAAAGTGCAGCTGTAGTGGAGATGAGAAATGTTGAAGGAGCTTCAACACTCTTCTGCATTGATCCTACAAGTCTCTGAACTCTACTGGAGAGATGAACACCTTTCTCCCAAAAGATACTCCCTCATTTGGTGTTAGGAGGATGGTGGTGGAAAACACTGTCTAACACATCAAATCTCCAATAGGTGTTCAGTTTGTTTGAGATCTGGTGTCTGCAAAGGTCACAGCATCTGATTCACATCATTTTCACACTGACTAAACCATTCAGTGACCCCCTCATGCCCTGTGAATGGGGCCATTGTCGTCCTGTTTCTTGACTCATTTTTCAGGCTTCTCCTTTAGTTTGTCACCTGTCTGTCTGATTTTATTTTTGCACCGAAGAAGAGAAACCATTCAGGGAAATTTCTATGGTTGACACGTGAAGGTGACAGTTGACTCCAGTGAAGCCACATGATAAGTTGCATTTTGAATTCAGATTGTTGCTTTCGCTTTGTATTTAAAACTTCCTATGACCTATTTGGAGCTATGTTATTTAAACATCTGACTTATCACCCCTTTCATAGCTAAAAATACTGACTTCACTTATTAAGCTAAATACAAATATGTTTTTTTTTTGTTTCTATAAGAGCCTTAATTACTCTGCCTCCTGTATGTAACAGAGAGTCAAGCTAACACTTTTCTGCTGGGGGTGTTGAAAGTAATGTTGCACAAAAACTAAAGTAAGACTAGTGAGTGCAGCTTGGACATCTGATACAACAAACACAACCTAACTTCAAGAAATAACACCTGGAACATTGTGCTTTGGTTTGGATAAAACAGTGTAAGCATGTCTGAGCATGGATGTTTGATTCACTGCCATAATCTGTTTTCCTGTTGAAGTCCAGGGTGGTCCAGCAGCAAGAGGGGGAGAGGAACTTCCACTCATTTTACCAGGTAAAGTCTGATCTGCGCTGCTGCTGCTGCAAAACATACGATCATGATGCTGTTTTACTCCTTTGCTCATTAACCTCTCACTGAACTCATCATTGACATCGAGGCTCTCTTGCCTGCACTAACCACCACTGTATCAACAGTAAAAATTAAATGAAAATGTATTGTTGATTACATGTCTAGTAATTCCTGCACAACAATACAATCATATTGGTCCTTAACTGGTATATTTGTTGTGTTTTTATAGTTACTGCGTGGAGGCTCTAATGAAATGCTGGAGTCATTTCACCTACAGAATGATCCTGCTGTTTATGCGTATACCAAAGAAGGAGCTGCAACAGCTGTGAGTTTGTCACCTTCACATTTTAAGTTGTTTAGAGGATGACAGTCAAATTAAAATGAAAGAAACTACTCTCATTTTCAAGCAACAACTGAGACAAAATTTGATTGTCCCCTTTATTAGGACAATTAATTTTAATTTAATTGTCCTCTCTACATTTTAGGAAGATACTAATGAACTTCAAGTCATTTTTTTCACTGATTCTTATATAAAATCCATATTTCTTTAGACGTCCAACAATGATCGCTCGAGCCACAAAGCGGTGATGAGTGCACTGGAAGTGATCGGCTTCTCGAAAGAGGAGATTAATTCCATTTATCAGATCCTCGCCTCCATTCTTCTGTTGGTAAGTTATAGTTTGGTTTGTTAAATATAGGAAACAAAAATAAAATTATGTAAAAATGTCAAATAAATATAGGTAAAGAATAATTTTACCACCTTGGTATATTATAGATTTTGCATCAATGTGGACTAAGCTGTGATTCTTGAGATCAAGAAGTATTAAGAAGTCATAGGATTATGTTTGTATAATGAACCCGTCTCTTTTTTAGGGTAATATGCAGTTTGAGAGTGACGGTGAGAATGTTCAGATCGTGGGACTTGAAACTGTGAACCACATCTCTGAGCTGACGGCCACAGATCCAGAGAGCGTCAGTAAGACCCTGCTGTACCGTACCGTGGCCACGGGGGGTGGCGAGGTCATCGAGAAAGGCCACACGGAGCAGCAGGCCTGCTTTGGACGGGACGCTTTTGCCAAGGTGCTGATTACTGGTTCTGCTGGTTTATTTTCAAATCACGCAGTCCAGTTTCCTTTGACAAAGCAACATCAGGATGAGATGTGTGGTTTATACAGATGAGTCGTTTTCCAGCTGATGTTAACAGCATCACTGTAACTTCACTGCTTCTCTTACATCTGATTTTCACACTTGTCACATTATTTTAATCTCCGCCTCTGTTCTTCCGTCCTCGCTGCAGGCTCTCTACGAAAGACTGTTTGGCTGGATTGTTGGCCGCATCAACAGTGTCATTGAAGTGAAAGACTACAACCCAGTGCTTCATGGGAAAAACACAGTCATTGGGGTGCTGGATATCTACGGCTTTGAGATCTTTGACAACAACAGGTCTTGTGAAACGTCCTGTATATCTTTATTCAAATGAAATGAAGTTGGTCATTGTTGATGATGTTGCTCAAGTGCTTTTTTCCTCTGTTGTCGGCCAGTTTTGAACAGTTCTGCATCAACTACTGCAACGAGAAGTTGCAGCAGCTTTTCATTGAACTGATCCTCCGACAGGAACAAGGCGAATATAATAGAGAAGGCATCACCTGGCAACATGTGAGAAACACACACAAACAATAACACACACATGCCACAGTCTTCTCTTGTGCACTTGCACAAAAAAAAAAAAAAAGTTCACAGTCATTCTGCGTTTGCTATTTATGTTGTGTGGCAATGCAGTTTGCAGACATGTTCATGCAGTGTAGTGACATGTATGTGCATGGATTCAACTGTGTGATCATTTTGGAGGCTGCAGTTTGTGGTGCTGTTGAACTGTATTGAGTTATGTTGACGAGCGTTTCTATTATTTTGTCCACTCCATTCAAATCAATGAGGGCAGGCTAAATAACAGAAACACCTCTCTGTATAACAGAATACAGTTCAACAGCAACACAAACTGCAGCCTCCAGAATTATCATACAGTTAAATCAACACCTCTTTAACACAGTTTCAGTAAAGACTGAACATTATTACCTTCATGAAGGAGGGTTTATTGCAGCACTGTTGTGGTAGATTGTATTGGTTTTAGGTAAGTGTTCCTAATAAACTGCTGACTGTAATCTGTAGGAGATATGGTTGACACAGATATAACGTGCAAAAGGTTAGGAGAATAAAACAGTAAGTGAGGCACCATGATGTCATTTACATGCACACCTTGTGATTGCACAAGCATGTACTTGGAACAACCCCAGACACATGGGACATGCACACACATGCAAGAAAGACACACAAAAATGCTTGAGCAGCAGTGTGAGTAACCACTGGATTCATAAACATCAGCCTGTTTCTCTTTGACTTAACAACGGTGCTGTTCACACAGATCGACTACTTCAACAACCAGATCATTGTTGATCTCGTGGAGCAGCCGCACAAGGGCATCATCTCCATTCTGGATGAAGCCTGCCTCACCGTCGGTAACGTCACCGACACAGTCTGCCTGGACAGTATGGACACCAAACTGGCCCAGCACCCCCACTACACCTCCCGCAAGGTGAGGACAGATCCCAGCATCGTCTGTCAGGCCTCCTCTCTCCTTCTCGTATAACTCTGCTGTTCCCAATGAATCAAAGCTGTCCAAAATTTGTAAATCATATGGAGAATAATAATTAACCCTTTAATATGCAGGTTCATTATTTTTCTCTTTTAAGTAGCTTGAAGGTTGGAAAACCCATCTTACTTTGCTCCTGTGCTGCTATATATTTACACCAATATTCACACTGTTTAAAATTATGAGACTACATGTATTTAAACAATGTTTGGCTGCTGCCACGAGATTGTAATGACAGGCCCTCTGGCTTCTCTGTGAGGTTAGATGGGATACATTTGCTGGTTATCAGTATCATTCAGAAGGTCTATATTTAAAAACATTCCCTACTAGAATTGTTAATCTGTTTTACAAAAAGCAGAACACCTTTTACTGCTCAGCACCAAACTGAGAAGAAATGTTTAAGTTCAAAAAAGGGATCTTCTCTTCGTAGGAAGTGGTGATTTGTTGTTGACATATCCTCCTCAGGCTTACAGTAACTCTGACACACAAAAATGAAGAAATCTTATTCACCAGTGAAGCTAGTGAAGCAGTGACAAACATTCAAATTGATCATGTAAATAAATCTGCTGGGACTGCTGGGAAAAATGAAATGTGGTGTTCAGGGGTCAGTGACTAAAAATACAGTTGTGGTTTTGAATGATGCAAACCTCGTGGTACAACATTGGCTTAACCACTAAAGACACATTTTTGTGTAGATATAAAAAGAAACAATAAAAATCAATACATATTTGTTGCGTTTCTTCATTTTTGGTTTGATTTTGACTAAAAATATACTAGTAAGTACAAAACCCCTCTTTTTCCTCCAGTGTGGCCTGAGTGCTCTTCTCTAACACAGGTGCAGCTGTGTGTTGCCGTCAGTAGAGAGCAGAGTTTCTCCAGTGTTTTGCATTCAGAGTTGTTTTAGACATCACAACATACTTTTCAAACAACAGGGGCACCAAAATGTAGCCAGCATCGCTCCTCTTAGACCTAACACCTGCACACTCTGGAAATGCTTGTAATTTACATTATATGGGAAAAAGCTCTGTTCTGCACTCACAGCGTCTTCTTCCTGTTTCCAGCTCAGCCCCACTGACAAAACCATGGAGTTTCAGAAACACTTCCGTATTCGCCACTATGCTGGAGACGTCACGTGAGTCACTTTCACATTTACACCCTTTGTTATAATCATCTGCTTTGGCTCGGAGCAGTGTGTGGCTGAGGAAGGGACAGGATGTTGTGCAGAGTTCAGAAGTGTAAACCTTATAATCCTATTAAGAGAGGTCGGTTTATGACATTGGCAGCAGCTGGTGTGTTCATAGAGGTATTCCAGTGAACCAGTGTGACAGCTTCACTGGCCAGAAAATGTTGTAAATCTCCAAATTAACGATTGTCTTTAACTCTCTGAAAAGATTGATCACATTGTAATTAATGTGATGTATGACAAGTGCATCTGGAAAACAATTCATATGCCTGTGTTTTATGACCGGAACTGTGGGGATTCTCACATCTGAAAATAAATAACCAGTATCCAATGCAGAATTAAACACGTGTGGGAATATGGGGGCAGGGAGACGATATGGACTCCCTCCATTTTTCACACCTTGAATCCCTCGGTCGCTGTATTTTCCAACAGGTGTCACAGATATCAAGTGATCAAGATATTTCCGATGCATGGGATTAATTCATTTTATTGCACGTGTTGGAATAAAGGACATTTGGTTTAGAGGGGAAATTGGCATGTGTTTTAAGGAAAGACCTCATCCGAAATGTAAATGTGAAGTCAAATGAAAGACGAGATGTTTGTCTTAAAAATTGCTGGAAAATGTGTTTTTGCCGTTAGGGGGCTTTAAAGTTGCCTGCTGAGTCTGTTGTAATCACTGTGATATTTATAAAGATCATTCTGGTCATTTTTGTCTGTCTTAGATTTTCACAGTGGAGCCAGACAGGAAAGATTTAGTGACTTGCAAAAAGACGTTCTGAGCTGCTAGTACAGAATGAACAGGATGAATTTCATTATAAATCACATGTAACACTATAAAACTGACTTATATGCATATTAGGGTTTTTTAGCTTTAATCCTATTCTGAAAGTACAATATGTTTTGTTTTTGTTAGTGGTTGTTTGGTTTATGAATTCCAGACTAGAGATGAAAGACTGTTTTCTTCTCCATCACTGCTCCACTTCCCTAATGTGTTCACTGGATTTAAACATCACAGTGGCCAGATGAGGCTCCTGGCCAGCAGTCACCCGCTGTGGCTTTGGTTTTTCAGAAGATCCCCAGTGCTCACGTGTACTGCCCTCAATCTAGAGAGGGGAAGGACATTAATATGTCAAGGGAACACGAAAGGAGGAGGAGGAGGAGGACGGGGAGGGATGGAGCCAGCTGATGAGACAATTTTGGGTCTGTGAGATGTAGCAGTAGCAGTAATCAAGGAGAACTGGAGTAGGGTTTACTGAGGTTCTTTGACTCTGGGAAATCCAGGCTAACACGATGTCTAACACGCACTGAAACACCGAACAAATTTCATCCATCGTTGAAGCTCAAGACAGCTGCCACAGACAATCACTGCTCTGTGTTTCTTTCTCCCTAACCACCGAGCAATGAGCAAATCTCTCCATCATTCAGCTTTCAGGCCTTTTACTTAAGTAAAAGTATCAATGCCACACTGGTAAAATACTCATCATAAATCCCTCTTAAAAAGGTTATAATCAATACTTTTATAATAAAAGTGCATCAAATAACAGATGTTGACATGAGTCCCTCATAGTGAAGATCTCACATAGAAACTGTCTCACCTGAATCTGCAGCTCCCCTCAGCTTTACAGAGCTTTACAGTGAGTCTCAGCTCATTGTTTACCTGTCAGGTCTGTGATTTTACTGCCATAGTTCACTCTGGCTGCTGCAGCATGCAGCTGTTTTTTATCATAAAAGCTGTAAAAATCCACTGTTCACTTCCTGATCAGCACCACACAGCAGACACACACAGTTAGCAACTAGCTGGTGAACACAGTGGAGCATTTAGCAGCTAGAGAGCCAGATATTTCCCTCAGGAGTTGGTAGAGACCAAAAACAGAGCTTAAAGAGAGTGAATATTGGACTTGCATTTGCCAGTTGGACATAGACATGATTCTAAATGAATGAATGATGATCTTGCTCTGTAACTGCTGGATGTGTAAATAAACATCTGGTTGCTAACAAGGTAAAGGGTGATAATGTGTTAATGTCCACAACTTGTTTCCTCTGCCACCAAGTGGACAGAAAATCAGTTATTGCAGGTTCAAGGATTTTGTTGTTGCTTTAAATACACTTAGTTACATTCCACCACTGCCAGCGTTAACATGACGGGCTGGATAAGCGTGTGTGTGTGCGTGTGTGTGCGTGTGTGTGCGTGTGTGTGCGTGACAGACCTGCATTGGTAATGACAGATGGTTGTCCCTGTCACTGCGTGTCCCCATCACCCGGCTTCAGCTCATCGTGGGGCCATGTCGGGGTTGCTCCAGCCGAGCTGTCACCCCTTGTATATAGCTTGCTGGTGGCACTGGCCCCCCATCATCCCCTGTCCCATCCCATCCCATCCCATCCCATCCCAGTCTATCCTTACTCTGGCTAAATATACCCCCCCCCCCAACCAAACCACCACCACTATCACAAGCTTTGACCTACTTCGCTCCCTCCTCCTCCTCCCTATTTTTTCTTCTTTCCTCATCCTGTTTCCTCTTTTTCTCCTCCCTCTGTACTGCAACCCTCACCTGGCTCTCCTTGCTATCCACATTTTAAATTCCCTGCAGTATTTCAGGCTGCACATGCAGCACTTTGAGCAGCCATAAGATATATCATTTTCCCTTACTGCACAACTTTACATCGCAAGAAATCTCACATCTCTGTCGCCTGGCTCTTGTAGTTTGTGCTGCCTTTCACCCTGTACAACACAGCCCCTCTCCTTGCACCAACCTTGGCCTTCACTTAAATATACTTTCCTCTAAATCATCCTCTTGTCTCCGGAGGGCCACTGCCTTTATCTCTGCATGTCCTCTCCTGTCTGTCCTCTTCCTGCCACTGTCCTGCCCTGTCCTTGAGTATGAGTGTTGTGTCTTGTTATTGTGTGCTCTGATTGCTCTCTCTCATCCTTTCACACTCTGTCTCCCTTCGGCGAGCTTCCCAGAATCTGGTCAGGTGGCTTTGGCGCCCGTGAGCCAAGGGGACACATCTGTCATAGCCAGCCTCTGCTTCTTTGCCTCCAGATGTGACAGCCGAGGACACAGTCACAGACAGGGCCACACAGACGACATGTGACATGCTGTGTGTTCAGGTTTTTTTTTTTTTTGTTAGTATGTGAGAGAGAAAGGGAGCAACTGCAGTGGTGGAAAGTAACTAAGTACATTTAATCTACTGCACTGGAGTATTTTCATTTTATGTGACTTTACATTTCTATTCCAGAACATTTCAAGGGAAAATATTGTACAGCATTTATCTGACAGCTATAGTAACTGTTACTTTTTTATTGCACAACATTAGTTACTTTATCTTGTTAATTCAGAAAAACAGGGCAAACATTTTTTTCTCAAGTGAATGTGTTACACATCTGTACAGATTTAGATTTTACATTAAAAAACACACACAAGTTCAGCCAAACAGAGATTTCCCCTCTAAAGAAGCGGCTAAACAGAAACACTCATGCATCTATTTCGTGAGGCGGGTGCATAGGAGCAGGATGAATGGATCCAAAGTAGCAATTAATAGTGGGAATAAATAATTTATTAAACCTTCATTGTGTAAAACAGACATCAATTCACTATATAACAGAACTGTTACATAGTATATAGTATTTTCTATTGCATGTGGAGTGAGGCTATTTAAGCTGGCTCCTTATTGTTTTCCAATATTTCACTAAAAAGTAAAGATTAAAGACAAGTGCAAATAAAAAAAGTAAAATACAAATTTGTGTAGCTGAACTTCGGTTTTTCTTCTTTTCTACCCCATTAATCATCTCATATCATGTTGCTGATCAATTGCACCAATCACCAGAAAAAATTCCTTGTATGTGAAAACATACTTGGCAATAAAACTGATTCTGATTCTGATTCTGATTCTGATCTCACGGCCTCTAAAATTGATTTTGTGCCACTTTGGTGGGGGCTGGATCCCAAGGTTGGGAACCACCAGACTAAAACTAACAGAATATAAAGTAAAACTAGATTCACCAACAGTAAAATGCTACTTAGATCAGAATTACCAGCCAAACACTGTAATGCATAATAATAATAAACAGACACCATTTTTCTGTTGAGCGAGTACTTTTACTTCTGATATTTTAAGTACGTTTAGCGGATGATTCTTCAGGACTCTAACTTGAAAAAGAGTATTTTAACATTGTTGTGCTGGTTCGTACTTCAGTGAAAGACTGCTTTCGTATGCACAATTTGTGCGTTCTATAAAAAGGATGCATTTTTTTGATGTCAAAACACCCACACTCTGCGAGTTATTGTTGAATTGTGAATGAGTAAAGAGGGGGAGAGGTTTATCTGAGGCAATGCTTACACTACAGCATGCCAGAGGCTGCACGACTTATGTAACTGTGCCTCACTATGTGCCCGTGACCTCCCACTGATGCCTCACCAAAACCAACTGAGCAGTTTGGAAACAGGCAGACAGATTAGTTTGCAGACAGTTCAGTGTTTTTTCCCAAAACGTGAGCCGTGGGGGGAATCTGACCATGTTCCTAATTTGTAAATCGTGTAAAGCGGCATGACTGTTGTTCTAATCCTCTAGCCTGAGGACTGTGAGTCATTTGGAGCAGAGAGTGGAGTCCATTAACGGGTAATGATAGCGACCCTTTTAGTGACAGACTCGTACTGTTTAAGTTGTGTTACTTTCTCTCTGACTTGTAATTTTAGCATCCTGACATCCTTTTCCTGACACACACTTCACTCCAAGTGCTTCTCAGTGGGTCCTCCCCCGTCTTTTGAGCTACTTTTGGCCAATTTCTCTCGATTACTCTCACTGTCTCCCTCTGTCTATTGCAGATATTCCGTCGAGGGCTTTTTGGACAAAAACAAGGACCTGCTTTTCCAAGATTTCAAACGCCTCATGTACAACAGGTGCCAAATACAGTCTTCACTGACAGTTTCCTCCAACGTCACAATGCTCTTGACAGTTCAATAACTGGGTTAAGTGTATAAATGAGGTTCCTCTTGCTAGCCTAGTTGATGGCGTCCTCTCTTGGCTCTTTGCCTCTTTCTGTCTTTCTCATAGCGCCAACCCAGTCCTGAAGGAGATGTGGCCAGATGGTCAGCTGAGCATCACAGAGGTCACCAAACGACCTCTGACCGCCGCCACCCTCTTCAAGAACTCCATTGTGGCCTTGGTGGATAAACTGGCCTGCAAGGTCAGTGGTTTTGGCTCATGATTGGTGGGGGGGGGGGGTTTAATATTTCAGCTTTTTACTACCTAATTCTGACAGTATAAAGTAAAGCCAAGCGATGCTGTCTGACAAAGACAGAGAGCAGTAACTATAGGAGAGAAGCTGAACTGAAAAAACTGTATCAGAGACAGAAAAGTTATAATGCCTTCATTTTGTGCCTTTTTGGGCTGATTATTTTACCCCTGAAAGTGATTTAATTCCTAAAAGATGTAGATACTCCACTCTGCATTTAGATACAGAACTATATGTGTTCTATCAGCTTTTGTGTCCATTTTATCGAGTTTGTCCAAGAAAATAAACTTGATTTTGATTATTTGTCATCCATAGCTCATGTGTTATTTAAGTGAAAAAAAAAACATTTTGGTTTTGCTGTCTGTCTTCTATTATATACTTAGATTGAAATCAGTCTAATAAATAAAATGTAATGCATTTAAATATGTGATTTAAAGGTAGCTTGAGCACTTTAAATTACATGAATTTCACTTCAGTCAGTGGCTGAGATGGCAGTTACAGCTAATAAATTAAGGTAGATATCTTTAACATGAGCCTCATAATTGAATTTAGCTGCCCCCCATTTAGTAATTTGAAATAATGAACTAAAAGAGGTCAGGACAAGTCAGTAAGTGTATTTAGTTTTAGCTTTAGGCTAGGCGTGGCTATCTCATCAACATTTGATATAGATCTCTTTGTTTAGCTGTCTAGTGCACTTACTGTGGTTTGGCTAATGCCTCTGCAGCGGCAACAGCTGTGACTGCAGGCATTATGTTTTTGGGTCGTCCGTCTGTCTGTGCATCCCATTCTCGTCAGCACGATATCTCAGGAACGCCTCGAGAGAATCCCTTCAAATTTGGCACAAATGTTCACTCAGACTCAACTCAAGAATTCATATGCTAATTATGATCAAATACACTTGATACCGTTTATTGAATTTCTTCAAAGTCTTCAGTACATATATTATATGAGTCTTGACAGGCATGGATGCCAACTGTCTAAAAATAGGAATGTTATTACTAGAGTAAAGTTAATATTAATTAAATCTATTTTAATGGTGTTTTCACGCAAGGGCTTTTAACAATTCTATGGCATAATCATTTCTATTTGCTAAAACAACAAGTCAGAGTTCAGTATTTTCTCAATCTGCCCAAATACAAAGTTACTCATTCAGCTCTGTAGGGCAGAATGGATGTCAAGTGAAATGTATTTGTATTGTGGTGTCTGTTTTAGTAAATATTACCCCAAGTTTCCTCTGCTGTGATCATCAGGACGATGCTCTGCGCCAGTATCGGCTGTTCTGGTCCCTGTAAAGCCTGAATGAGTCACAGCTATTCTGAGACTGCCACTGTGTCTGTGCGATGTTTCTTTTTGAAGGACGGTTTGTCACCGTGCATGACGAACTATAGAGTGAAAGGAAACGTGCAGCCATCCAGCATGAACATGTGTATATAGCAATGTGCTCTTTGTGGTTTTTGTAGGATGCTTGTCCTCATCTTGTCTGACTGTGCGTGGAGTTGGGAGGGTGGTGAGGAGGATGTGGTAGTAAACCACAAAATGTGCTGCTCACCTCTCTTGGCCTCATCTCACTGACTGAAGTCTGACATTTCCTACTGTTATTTTTGGATGGCCTGCTGTCGGGCTGTTGTAGCATCTCGTCTCAGTGTGGCTGAGGTAAAATGAAAGGAAATTCCCTTGGCAACTGTTTTTTCCCCCCTCGGGTCACGTTAAAAGAGCAGATGCTTTTATCAACTGCTGTTCGGGAGCACCTGTGTCCAGTCTGCCCACCTCATTTGCTCCCAACCCACATTAACTGACTCGTCTCTCAAATCTCTGCTGAGCTGAGTTGAAACTTGGGGGCACACATGCACATGTATCATTGATATGACGGACGACAGTGTTGCAGAGCCCTCAGAAAGTGCTCACTTTGTTCCGCCTTGTTCATCTTTCATGGACAGAGAGGGAGAGACGGTGAAAACACAGCAGTCTGTGTTCTTTGTTAGGATATCGTCCCTCTCAGAGATCTGTGCCAAGGTGCAGGCATCACGCCACACTCAATAGTCTTCAAAATCTGAACATGCAGTTCAGTGTGCTGTTAATAAGCAAACGTGTTGGATGTGTTGTGGGGCCCAGCTGCTCACTGTAGCGTCTGCTGAAATATTCTGCGAGTCTGATTAAGGTCACTGAACTCAGTTTGCCAGGTTTGGCTGTGGCTCAGTGACGGTTTACAAGCTGGGTTTAGTTTATTTACTTGCACAGTGATGAACACAGCAGCGATGAAAACACTGATAAAAACACAAAGACAAATGCAAGTTTGTACAGATGATAAAATAAAAGTGTTATGTACATTACTGTAACTTTCACTGTATTTGAAATGTTTAATTGCTTCAAGATCAAGTGCAATATTACCATATATTATCATGTAAACTGATGCAGAAGCCATTTGCAGGATTGCAATGATGTGATACTTAACTGATCCCTCCTGGGAAGTCCAGTAAAATATCTTAAAGTAAATAAAAACAGGTGCATGAGATGGCATGCTCTGCTTGAAAGATGATCTGCTCTCCTGTCTTGGACACAGGAATAAAGTCAGCCGTTGAGTTATTTGCAACTCTTTTGTTCTGTCTTCCAGGAGCCGTACTATGTGCGATGCATAAAGCCCAATGAGATGAAGTCACCGGTGCTATTTGACAACGCTCGCTGCCAGCACCAGGTGGCCTACCTGGGCCTGCTGGAGAATGTGATGGTGCGCAGGGCAGGCTTTGCCTACAGGCAGCCCTACGCTCGCTTCCTGCAGCGGTAAGACAGTGTGTTCACTGTGTAGAGATCCTTTGTGACGCAAGACATCTTCAGCGCTTTCTTTGGTGAACTCCTCTCGAAGGAAGTTAAGAAAAAGTCTTGTCTCTCTTTTTCTTTTTCAGGGGCTCAGTTTGACACAGAGCTAAAAATATAGAGTAGAGGCAGCTGTTCTGATGAAATTTTACTTGAAATTACAGAAGCAGAAGTTAAGATTATCTTACCCAAAATGCAGTTGGAAATGAAGTCATTAAGTTACATTTAACACTGGTGGACAATGTTGCATGTGATCTCTTCTGTTAAACTGGGGAAACAGAAAGTACAACCTAGATCCAAGTAAATTTACATAATGAAGTAAAACCAGGCTTTTCTCTCATGTTGTTTTGAGTCTTAATCTGTTTTTATGCACAGCTGAAGAAAGATGTGTGATTTTAAAAGAGTACTCCGGGTATTAAAATAATGTCTATGGACAAAATAAATGCAGAAGAGCAGGAGGTTGGATTTTAGTCCCTAATGTGGGTCAAGCTCCAAAAACACATGATCCAACACTTCTCATAATGCAGCGCAAAGCTCCTCCAGTCCCATGAAAGACATTATACTGCCTGCGTAGCATTTCCTGTAACCAGTACATAGATTTTGACATGTGAAAGTGGTGGAGTGCCCCTTTAAATAAAACCAGTGACTCAACAATTTTTACAGTTACAGTAACAAGAATTATTTTAATATCTGTTACTTCCACCCTTGTAGATAAAAGTAGAGATACTGCAGAGCTTTGATTTCTTCTTTCTCCTCCTGAATATTCTGCAGGTATAAAATGACATGCGAGTACACCTGGCCAAACCACCTGATGGCCTCAGACAGGGAGGCTGTGGAGGCCATCGTCACCCAGCATGGCTTCCAGGATGATGTGGCATACGGTCACACCAAGCTGTTTGTCCGGACGCCACGATCCCTCTTCACCCTGGAACAGGAGAGAGCCGCACTCATCCCCATCCTGGTGCTTTTCCTGCAGAAGGTTCGCCATTTTAGAATTAGCTCGACTATTTGCTGTCGGTGTTGTCTCTTTAGTATTCACCTACAGCTTCAACATGATGTAAAATTTTGAATGTCGGTTCTCCACGGCTGCTTTTAAAAGCCGTGCTATTATTTTAATGAGGATGTATTGATCTGACAGTCCAATTAACTGACACAGAGACCTAATTTAATGTCACAGACAGCTCGAATCATGTGATTACAGTTAATCATCCACAGCATTATCGTCTTCTATAGTTTCAGTCGTCTGCTCCTGTGTTTCAAAGTGGAGATTGCAGTTTGCCTCAGCCTCATGAATATGTGGCTCCTGGTTATGCTTGAATGAAATTCATCTGCCAGCTTGAATTCTAATTTCCTGTAACAATAATTGGGGGAATTAATGAGATCCAGAGTACAGTTACATTAAAGTCAATTACTTCGCTTGCTCAATGAAATACCCTTCTCCTTTCTCTTTCCCCTGACCTACTTTGATGGCTCTGCAGAGAAGTCTGGTTCTTTAACTGGAACAGCAGTTTGTCTTCATCTCAGCAGGACACACAGGAGACATCTTTCTTCTCACTCTTGTCTCTAACATGTCCTTCTTTATCTAATACTCACAGGTATGGCGTGGGGCTTTAGCCCGTATGAGGTGCCGGCGGATGAGGGCCATCTACGCCATCATGGGCTGCTATAAGCGCTACAAGGTTAAGGCTCACTTCTGGGAGGTGGAGCGGAGGTTCGCTAATGTGCGAACTATGGCCGACTATGGAAAAAGTGTAGAGTGGCCGACCCCACCTGCAGCGCTGTCCCAGTTTCACAACAATACGGTCATGCTGCATCGCAGGTCAGATCCCACAAAATGAACCTCGTACACTATTACATAACAAACTCTAGAAATATAAAAATGCTCTTTATGTCTTCAAGCATAATTTACTCTGAACAAACTGTCAGAGATAAATCCTGTGTTGAAGCATGAATCAGTTTTGATATAAAATATCACATTTTTTCTATAATAATAGGACATTGTGCATGGTAAATATGAAACTACAACCAGTAGCCAGTTAGCTTAGCTTAGCATAAAGACTGCAAATAGGGGGAAACAGTTTGTTGAGTCTTTACACTTCAGGAAGTGAATGTGCTCGGCCAAGAAATAGTTTGATATGTAAGCAAACGCACAAGTCATTTTTTACACTTTGGTTTTAGTACATAATTAAATAAACAAGATATAACATATGACTTTGTCTAAATAATGACACAGACTCAAATCTTTACTAAACATGTTAATAAGCTACTACTTTGAATTTCCCCAGGGACTAATGAAGTATTTTTTATCTTTATCTTTAAACATTAGGACTAAACTTTAGCCAGACCTGCTGTTTTTTTTAGTCTTTATGCTAAGCTAAGCTAACTGACTCCTGGCTGCGGCTGTATATCTAATGCACAGACATGACAGAGGTGTCAATCCTTTCATCTGACTCACAGGAAGAAAGTGAATAAATCATGAACATTTAAATACATTCTCAACAACATCTTTGATGAGTCTTTGGGTGTGTGACTGAGTGCCACTGAAACAACATGAATATGTTGTGGTGCTGCAGTTACAATCTATTTTTATCCCTCATAGACTTTAACTTGAAGCTGTACCTCCTACTGTACTGCACCTTTGATGTATTACTCCACCCACATGGCATGCTGTCTCGTTCTCACCCCTTGTTGTCAGGTGGTGGGCGAGGCAGATCGTGAAGAACATCCCTCCGTCTGACATGCTGGAGGTTCGGGCGAAAGTGGCGGCTCTGACTACTCTGAGCGGAGAGAGGAAGGACTGGGGCGTCAGCAGAGCCTGGGAGAGGGACTACCTGGCCAATGTAAGAATCACGCCTGAACAAAACACACACAAAAATAATGAAGCCTGGGTATCAGCAATGTGTATTTTCATTTCCTTCTACATATTATGTTCAAATAGTCCATTAAATCTTCATTTGCTTCACATAAAACAAATTCCAGTGAAACATGGAGATTCATTCTTGACCTTTGGAAGACATATCTGGATTAATTTATTCTACACTCAAGGTTTCAGTTATCAGCCTTTTTATTATATCAGTAATTTTAGGGCTGTAACTGAAATTGTTCTCGTTAGCGATTCATCTGAAAATTATTTTCTTCATTAGTTGACAAAATGTTAGAAAATGTATAAAAATATACCATCACAGTTTCCTAAAGCCCAAGTTAACATATACAAAACAGCTTATTTTGTCTGACTAGCCGTCATAACGTTTTCATTGTATAATCATGAAGCTGAAGTTAATTTGTAGCCACATCCCTGATAAAGCCTTTAACTTCAGGTTGAAATAACTACAACAAAATATCAAATAAATTTATTTGTAAAAAAATACTGGTGCTCAGTTAGTTTCTTCAAAAACTGGTGAAAATAAACACTGATGTTAATACACTGTTCAGTGCAAATATTTGTAGTTTAATATTTTTTTCATAATTTTTACCTCAATGGTAAAAAATCAACAGTGGTTTTATGTTTTCTCCTCGATGTTCTCTGTATTTTCTTATATCGGACACGTTTTCTAAGCATAATAAAGAGGACCTCATCAGTGTGACACCACACAATCAGATGCTTAACCCTCTTTTTCTTTTCTGAAAATCCTTTGGATTTAATTCACCCTACTGACAGATTTTTTTGCTTGAATTTATCACAGTTAACAAGACTTGAATGAGCAGCAGTGTGTAAAATCACTGAAAATCATCTGTTGTTTTGAATGTATATGGTGCATGTGACGAGCCTCACAGTAAACGGCAGCATGACTTAGGGAGGATGGTGCCTGTGAACACAGCCTCTTTATTAATGAATCCCACAGTCAGCTCATTTACCAGCTAATCTGAGGTTGTTTGGTGGCCGGAGGCTTGAAAGGCGCCTTCAGGGAGTGTGAGCATGACTGCTTCAGAGTCCTGAGTCACTCCCCTCGTTAGTTTGTCAGACGGCCCGTGACTCGCTGGCCTCCTTCAGGGCTTCAGCTTCACGTGATTGTAGTTAACTCCACAAAGACCTATGCTGTAGATACGTGCATGTAATGTGGCATGCACGCAGCTTGAATCATGACTTGTATGTGACTGAAGTGTCAACAGAGTGAACAGAGAGGAGGGGAGGAGGAGAAAAGAGGGACACTTGGACCAATTAGTGTGTCATGTATTCATAGAAATCAACAAGATCACAAGATTCAACAAATTTTGTTGTGAGCTGAAAAATGACAACACACACAATTAAATTACAGTGTTGTACATCTGTCTTTACTGTAACTATACAACATCTAATTTAAAACTATGCCTCTTACAAACTCCCATCACATGCAGTTAATTTTCTTAAAGTCATTTACATCCACTGGAAACAAGTCATTGCAGTAGAAAGTAATATGAGCTTTTGGGTTCAACAGAGTGGAGGTTGAGATGAATAGATAAATGTACAAAGATCTTACCTTGACACTGGAGACTGGGGTTCATGTCCAGTCTCATACCTCAACGCAGCATTGAAGACCGTTGCTTACCTTAAAGATCCTAGAGCAGATGTAAAGAAAACTAATTAAAAAATGTTACAGATACATGAGTATGAACACTTTTCAAGTAAACTACATAAATACAATAGTATGTGTACACACAAACATTACGTCCATATGTGATTATTGAAGAATTCATCCCCTAACCATGTCCATTGACCTGCTGCTGTAGCAAGACTACAGAACCTGGCTGCAGGGATTTTCTTCCATTCAGCTAAAATAGCATTATGCTCTGATGTGGGATGGATGGGAGAGATGGAAAGATTCCTGTATTCACATCACCGGAGTGTACATTGAACAGTGGGCTTCCATGGTTTGGTTACTTTCACGTTTTTAAGTTCTAAGTCCAATATGTTGTTTTTTCTCAGTCATAATTATGACTGGTATGTTTATGTGAACACTATTTACAGTAGTGACATGAATGCGGCGTTATGATGTAGACCAATCAGACCTGGGTCTTCATCCCAAAGGTCTTGGATGGGTTCGAGGTCACAGCTCTGAGCAGGCCAGTCACGGTCTCCCACGTCAAACTCTTTTTGAAGGTTGCTTTGTGTGCAGGGTCGTGTTGATCCAGGAAAGGATCCTCCTCAAACTACTGCCACACATTTGGACACACAGTGAAATATCATTGCATGCTGTAGCATTGAGATGTCTCCTCACTGAGCTCAGACCATGAAAAACAGCCCCAGACCTGAGTGTGGACACGAATATCCACTCACCATGGCCATGTATTGTGTATTCAAAATAGATCTTGGGCAAAACAGTCTTAACTTTGAAGACATTATTATGATGGCTTCTCTGTATAGTAGGGAGACGGTTTTGGATTTCCTTCTTAGCTGCCCCCAACTGTATTTCTCATCAAGCTCCAGTTTAGCTCCAGTATCAGCCACCCTGCTCCTCTAACGGCATGTCAAACACCGTGTCTGGTAACAGCAGCCCGAGGCCCCGAGCTTTGATCTGCCTCTTATGGAATTAAAGCGATAAAAAGACTTGAAAGAGGCTGAGAGAGGTCACCCAGAGTTTCACGACTAACGACAAGATACATTCCCATACTGTCTGAACTGTAGCTGCCAGCATCAGCCGGCTTCCTCTTGTAATAGTTCGGGTCTTTCATTTCTGCAGGTGCGAGACTGCCCCCAGACCAGCTCCAGCTTCATCCGCGTTTCCAAGGAGCTGAGGAACAAAGACGAGTACAATCAAGTCCTTTTCTCTGGCTTCTGCAGGAAGGTACAGTATATGGGAAAAGAGCACAGTGAAATGGAAATGTTTGTTTTGTTGCCACAAGGAGTTTCTTTCTTTTATTGCTTCCTTTTAGCTGTGGGATGTTTTTCTCACTTGCAGTGTTCCCCGTTCCCACCCCCTCACACCCTCTCTCTTTTGCATCAGATTTCATGTTCCAGTGAATACAGCATTCTCCTTAAAAAATAAGATGAGAAAAAATCAGAGGATAAATCATGAAAGGAACTGAACTATGAATTAATCTCTAAAGTTTTCTTAACCTTTAAGATTCTGCCTGTTTTGAATCGACTGAATGAATCAGCTGAATCCCTGCTTATTATTTTACCTCAGGATGAAAATGCTCTTATCACCTCCCTCTGGATATTAATGGCCATATTTTCGTTATCAGGGATTGCACAGAGAGGGCTTCCACTAAATTCTAGGTAAAGCTTCAGCTTATGAAAAAATGTGGGCTTTAATAAAGTGAATGAAACAGCTTTCAACACTGACAGACACATCACAGCATTCGCCTTTCCTCTTTTGTTTATCTTATGTGTGATATTTGTTTGCAGCAGGAAAACCTGTTTTGGAGCTGAGAGCAGTGATAACCCAGAAGACTCTACGAGTAGCAAAAAAAGCCTCTTGACAGAAAACAGACAATGAACAAATGTGGAGTCTGATCCTTTCCTTTGTCTGTTTCCCTCTTCTACTCTCTCAGGTGAATAGATTCAACAAAAGCACAGACCGCGGCCTGCTCGTCACAGACAAGTACGTCTACAAATTAGAGCCAAAGAAACAGTACAAGGTTTTGAAGAGGCTTCCTTTAGACGCTGTAAGTAGTCACACGGGAGAGCATGCACTGTGAATGCACACTCGCACACACATTCATGCACAGACGCACAAAGAAATAAAAAACACAAACTCTACAGCAGTGCTTGTGATTCTACACTTAATCCTTATCTTTAAGCATTATTTTATTTTTACATCCATATCAACAAATCTCAATAAAAGACCAAAGCCAGCAATGAATTTATACCAGTAACAAGTATTGGCTGTGTAGCCTGATATGACCCCCATTGTTATCCAAAAACTAATAAACACATCAAATACAAAAGGTCCATACTGTTGAATTTGGGTGACATTTTGCTTCAAACACTGCTTGTCAGTGTCTGCCACCTTTCTGCCGATGATTTTTGCAACCTACCAAAACCTACAATCTGATATTCACATCACGTAGCGATTGGTTGGGTGTGTGGAGGAAAAAACTTGACAGGATTATTAAACTTTTCACACAGCTACTTCCTTTATTACCTTCTATATGCAAAACCATGACTGCCTTCTGGGAAAGACACATTGTACGAACTAGTCTGTTTTAAACGTACCCCAGCTGAATACTCTGCTCATGTTCACTGCAGTGGAGGAATAAGTCACTCTAATTCAACAGTATTGAGATTTTTTTAGTCGTTTTTGGGCAACGGTAAAGTTCTGTGCAACAGGGACATAAATTTAAGCCCTTTCAGACTGTGGATACACAGATCAACATTTGTTGGATGAATTGGATGAATTCACTTTTGGTTCTGGTTGCTGCGTAGCATTTAAATGATGATGCTGATTAACATAAAAAATAGTATTAAATAATGCCACAGTTATTCTTGCTCTTGAAGGAGAACTCCAGAGATTTATCATTGCTCTTCCATGAAGTTGGGGGACTTGCAAGAGACACATTGAAATATAAAAGACAAAATCAACACCTGAGATATCTTTACTTTTAGTCCCTAATGTAAAGCCCTCAAAACTCCCCATGAGGCATGAGGTATGACTCCCCCTTTAACTAAAACTTTAAACTAAATCATAAACCAAAAACTAAAACCGGAAAATGAAAAGAGTAGTGAGGACCGGCCGGGGTTGTAAGGTCCGTGTCCCCACATGAACAAGAAACACAGATGCACTGTGCAGCACCAAACAGCAGCTCCACTTCCTCACAGCTACCAAGAATCTGGGTCAGACTCATTGTACTTTATCCCAGCTGTCCTTTATTTCTTACTGTGCTGTCTCAGTATTCACTCAACAAACACACACATCTTCCATCATGTTTGACCTGGGTCACTGCCATCCATCAGTAAGTGAGCAAAGTATAAGAGCAATAAGAGGAGTCACAGTGAGAGCCCTGTGTCTTTACACAATAGACTTATAACCTGTTTGAGAGAGTCAGTGTGTGTGTTTATGTGTGTGTAATGTATATTGATTGGTATGTGAGGCTGTGGCCTGGCTTATCTTCAGGTTTTCTGCTGTCTGGGGCAAACCTGGCACACTTCATGGCCTGATCTGAGAAACTGGATCAGGGATCTCACAGGGCCGCCTGCTCTGAAGGACGGGAGGCTAAAAGTGAAAAGAGAGACAGTAGATGACATCTTTATTTAATCTGATCCTTCAAGGTCCCTTGAAATAGCTTTTTGATCGTGATTTTGCTCCACGGTTTGATGTGTTTCTGACTGAAACAGGATGTAGAGGAGGACCTGTAGATGACAGGGACTTAATTTAAGAAGTTGAACGGTAGCTGAAGAAAAGTCTGAAAACAGCATCTTCAGCTGACTTTTTAATGTTTGTGGTGATTTGATTTGAAATGTGAAGGCTGTAAAAATATGTGCTTTTGTTGTGCTAGAAGAAGGAGGCCGAAGCTGCATGTTTCAGGCAAACAGTCAGCATCCTCACCAGGTAATGATCCATGTAGAAGACATGGAAATAAATAAAGAGAACAGTTCTTGTGTTGCTGTTTAGAGCGAGTTAGTTGTTCTGTAGTATTATAAGCATGATAAAGAAAAATGTAATTTTTTTGGCTGCTGAACTTAATACAAGCAAGACAGAGGTTAGATTTATGTTTTATTGTCTGTCTGTTTAGTGTGTTTTCACTTTTAACATTACAAAAAGTCTTACAGGATGAGGACTAAGAGATGTGTTTAGCAAACATCATGCTAACTCAGGTAACATTGGCTGGGATTGCTGCTAATTTCAAATCTAGGACAGAGTTGCTAATGTTATCTTAAACTGTGATAGCATCCAGTAAAAGCTGCCAGAGTGGACATGTTTGTCTTTTTTACATTTTTTTTTCACCTGTAACCCCCCAAAATTATGTAGTTAGCCAGTGACATGCTCCTCAACACTCAGTTACTGCTGTTGCTGCTAACTAGCTAGGCATGCTAGCAGACAAACACACCATTTAATCCATTTTCTTACACTTTTGCTGGTGTTTTTAGTTTTGGAAAGACTGAAAACATATTTTTGACATTTGATTTATTTCTCATAGAGGCAGGATGTAGCTTTTTTAACAGCTTTTTATACAGGAAATACATTTTACATATATTTCCATAAGTTAAGCACAGAAAGATGTAGTTTACGATGATATTTTGAAATTGTTATGAATCTACATCTGGTACTGTACAACATACATGTGCTATTTCAAGAAATATGTGAACAGATTATGTGATGTTTAAGGGACATTTATAATTTATATTTATAATATATATGTATGATAATATGTCACTTCTTGTCAGTTCAGAGGGCAGAGAGAGATACTCTGAGACTGAGATGGATCTTAAGAGAAGTTTAAGATGAATAGGCTATGACTGGCAGTTTTACAAGTAATTAGATGTTCTTTTGGTTCAGACCAGTTCTTTACTGAATGTACAATGTAATTTCATTGACGGTCTCAGCAAAGACTAGTAACACCTACTTAACATATTGAGTTAGCACAGCTTGACGTCCAGCAGTGGTTTTAGAAAGCGAGGCAGAGAGAGAAAGAGCCTGAAACATGCCAGAGGGTTAAAAACCATCATTATGCAGCAGCGGAGTGACTAAAGATAGCTGATGCCATTAAGCTCTGCTGCTCAGACTGAGGGATATGAGTTGTATCCAGGTCAGAAAGAGAGAATAGAGCTGTAAAGAAGCAGTGCAGCCCTGTCCTCTTACCGTGTCACCAGACTCTTCAGTGCAGTCATCAGGTTTGACCCTCAGCGCTGAGGACTGCAGTGTCACACAAGTTAAAACTGAGGCAACAATGTGACAAAACAGCAGCCTTTGTTAGTAATTTTGATGGTTCTTCACAGTTTTTCCTCAATCGATTGGAATCAGTTGTTTTCACTGAAACTCATGTTTGACACAAGAACAAAACAAAGTCCTGCAAAACAGCTGAACTCGACAAAATAAAGTGCTGCATGACATCCTTTTTACATAACATCTTATTCTTTACAAAACTGGTAATTGTTTGGAAGTAAAAGTCCCAGTCACGCATTCATTCAACCTTACATGACTCTCAGTTTCTACAGTTTGGATGGAAATGAAACTCTCCTGATTGAATCATTAGTACAAAAGATGAAAAGTGCATCAGAAAAGTGCATTTTTATCATGATGAAAGCCAAAGATACAAGCTTGTGCATATATAAACATGAGGTGGGAAGTAACTGGCTCCAAGGTTACATTTGCTAAAAAACGTCCAACCGCATAAGATAAAGATTCGTGTTGAGAAAACTGATTTTACAATCTGCAGCTTAAATCAGTTTACTTCCTGATTCTGGATCAGTGTTAGATGATTTTAGTTCTCACCTGCAGCAATGAATCGTCCTTTGTCAAATCTATTCTTCATCGCAGTAGCAGCTCAGGCTCATGGGTACTGTAGTATTTACAGCTGTTCACCGTGCCACACTGACCAACTAAACAGATTTCTCTAAACAAAACAGAAACCATAACACAAACCTACTGTTACATTATCTGAAATATCTTTATGTTTCTGTGTAAGTAACACTGAAGATTTTTTTTCAAGAAAATTTTGAAGTTAAAATTCAAAGTGGAGAAAAATCATTCATCAAATCAAATCATCAAACATTTGGTGGTTTCAGCTTCTTAAATGTTCTTTTCTCTTTTCATGTAATTATGAATTGAATGTCTTCAGGCTTTTTGGTTGTTGGTTTGACACAGTGAGCAACTTAAAGATGCCAAGTCACAGTTTGAAAAATTGTATTTGGCTTTTTCTGGTATTTTCTGCCATTGTAGAGCAGAAAATAGCTTAAACTAAATTAATATTGAAAAAATGATGAATTGATAATGAAAATAATGAGTAATTGCAGCTGTAAAAAGTGCATACTGCATTGTGTTGATTAGATAATACAGCTTTATGCATGCATACAGGAATACTGTCGTTAAAACTGAAAATAACACTAACAAATGATATTTTACATCAACAAATATATCTTTTCCTGACATTTATTTGGAGATACAATCAATGCCTGAACACGTCTGGGTAGCCTCTGCATTGTTCCCTCCCCTGAGGAGACAGGTTGTACCAGAATGTGGCCTTGACGGTGCTGGGACATCCTGCACACAGTCGTCCCTGCTGGATTAACCTGTGTGTGCTGGGGGCCATAAGAGGCTTAGTCCACTCTGACTCCCATTCCCTTTCTAACATGCACCTCACTTTCTCTTGTCTCTGTGTCTGTGTATTTTTCATGTATATACTGTACTTATTCTTCTTTTGTTTTTCTTTTGCCCTTCTCTGTTTTTCCTTCTTCTTTCACACCCTGTGACCCCTCTCTTGCTCACGTTTCTTCAGATGCAGTAAATCTGTACATTTATTCCAACTGGGTCATTCCTCATGACTTTCCCCACACTGCCCCTGCACACACGTGCACCGTGGGCTGAATTTCTCTCACCCTACATACGGTGAGCAGAAATAATCCGCTGACTTCATTCATGCATGATTTTTGATCCAGGATATACTGCGCTGTACTGTATTAAATTCACAGGTATTATACGTTGACGTGATAATCCCTGACATTTTTATACAAATTAATTTCCAGCGCTCCTATACGTGCCAGCAAATATCATAGTCTCTCAGCCTGCAGTCAGGTCTTAGGCATTGTATGTTTTATGTTACGAAGAGCAACCGGAAAAGTTTTTTTTTGTTGTTGTTGGTTTTTTTCACAAAAAGAAAAAACAGCTGGGCAGTTAGCATGGATAAATATAAACTTGTCATGCAACACATGTGACCAACAGACTGGATTTGCCCACAAAATGTAAAATAAAAACACCAAACAAGAAGAACAAGAATGTCACAGTCTTCCAAAACATTACATATAAAGTTTTTCTTTTTTTATATCAGTAGTGTGTTTTACTTTCTAATACATACATGTGCCTTTCCAGGAAAACCTGTTGCTGCTAAGTAAGGGCTCTTATGGAGGCAACAATAACAGTCATATGTAAATCAAACCAAATGTCGATATGCATCTAAATATATTGCTGTACTTTCATTAGTGAGGATGAACGCCAACACCAGCGGCTCACTCTTCAGTGGGAGATCCTGACTCCTTTTGGTTGTGTCTCTGTTTGCAGTTTACAGGACTGAGCGTGACCAGCGGCGTTGACCAGATGGTGGCGCTACACACGTCCTCTGAGGACGATGTCCTGCTGTGTCTGCAGCGAGGGGAGCTGTGCCCCAACCAGGACCGAGTGGGCGAGCTGGTGGGAGCGCTGGTCGACCACTTCACACGGTCAGTTCCGCAGCAGCACAACTGTTTTACTCACTAGGCAAACTTTGCTAATTTTATCCCGCGGCTTCCTTCTCTGTTTACACTGCAGTCTTTGAAATGGTCAACACTGCAACACTCAGTAGTTTCAGGGACAAAGTGGTCCCCTAGAAGTGGCCTGAAGATGCCACAAGGCTGTAGCTACATTCAAGCTCGATCTGAACCTCATCTACAGGTCAAAGTGTCTTTTGTCTGGCAAACGTCTTGCAGTGCAGCTCCGTTGCAATGTGGGAAAAGGTGAATGAGAGGCAAACTGTAAAGGTGCTATAAGATAGAGACATACAGTAAGTGCAGTCCACTTTCCATTTCTCACTCAAACTCAACCATAAACACATCGGAATATTTCTACAACTCTAATCCTAACAAGAAAAAACAAAGTGGCGGCAGTTGGACAAATCTAAAATAAATATTATATATAATATTATATAAAGACATATTATATTTATACATGTGGAGTGATGCCACCTGTTGTTTTTATTAGACACTGTGTAATGAGTGAAAAGATGTTGTTTGGGCACTTCAGCATGTGTTTTGGAGGAGTGATATGTTTTTAAGACATATTTTCATATTTTCTGAGACAGTTGTGCGACAGCTTGGTGCTGACTAACGCCTGTTGGTGAGATTTAAGGCTCTAACATTTCAGTATCACTAATATTTATTGCTAAAACCACAGCCACTACTACATGTACCTCTTCTGCAGCTGGTGCAACTAAACCTAAAAACTCAGGTACTTTACCTTTCAAAAGAGACCCGGGTTATGCATTTAATCATGAGGCCTCCACAGTTACCTTTTTATTTTAGGTATTATTGGGATGTCAGGTAACAGGTTAACCAGTTTAGGGGACTGTTTCTTAGAGCAGTGGGTCCCAACCTGAGAATCAGGACCCCCACAAGGTCACAGATAAATTTTAGGAGTCTCAGGAGGAAAGCAGTAAAAAAACATGTCTGCTGCTCAGAATTATTTTTATTTTTTCAAACTTCTACCTAATCTTTGTTTCTTGGAAATGACTGAACAATTTTACATCTTCTTATTAAAATAAAACAAGGAATAAATCTGCAGTAGCAGCTATTTTGGTAACTGATTAAACATTCCAGTCATTTTTAAAGCAATAATTAAAAAAATGCCAAATATTTGCAGATATCTCATAAGAGAAGATTAAGGTCAAACCAACCAATTCAGAAGCTCAGCTGAAACATACAAAGATTAGTTTTGAACTTTTTGCTGGTGCTGTTAATTGAATTGTTTGTTTATTAAAATATCACGCAGGTTTTCATGAGAACCAAACATCCCGGCAGCTGATTTCAGTCAATAGAAAACTTTGAAAAGAAAGGAGAAGTTAATTAGTGAGATCAGCTGGTGAAGTGATTGTTGGGAGAGAAAACATGCAGCGTCGTGGGTCTCGGGGTCACATGAATAAACAGCACAGCGATAGACTCATTGTTTCTGGTCAAAGACCTCAGCTAAAATGAAGTCTATTAATGCAGCATAACAATTACACAAATCATACTCTTGGCATTTATCACTGTCATAGTTGTCGATGTCTGCGCCCGACTCTGAATAACGGCCGCGAAATGAATCAGTCACGCTGACATTTATCACATTTATCACTCGGGAACCTGATTTGTCGTTGCTGTTTATAAATCTGATTCACTTCCACCCACATTCATCTCTGCCAGACTGGATCTGAATGGCACAATCCACAAGTTTTCACACAGGGCAGACTGTTTTGGTTGTGGCAGTGTGTGTGTGTGTTTAAGTGTGGGTGTGTTGTCGTAAGTACTGTCCGCTGAGACAGCACCCAGTCTGCAGTGATTGGTCTCCCAACGAATTAATCCTCCAAATCCTGCCAGGACCACGCTGAGTGACGTATTAAAAAGAAAAAAAAAAGAAAACACAAACAAACTCACAGCAGAGCTCCTCTCGTGGATTTTTATTGTGTTTATGTCAGAATTCAACACAGACTGTGGCTTTTTCATAGGTAAGATAAAGGTCCACTTACTTGGTCTTTCAGCAGCTAAAGTCTGATTTAAAATGCACATACTTGTTTCATATAATAACAAACTAGACAATCCCCATTTCTTTATTTGGATCTCTTTCATCTCAAGGCTCGTCTCCCAAGAGTCCAATTAAAATCACAATAAAAACATTTTCAGAAAGAATATAAAGCATGCACATCATATAGAGATATAAATATCTGCGCACACACACACACACACACACACACATACACACACACACATATATATAGTTACACAAAGAGTGTATGTACAGAAATACTTGCATGCATGTGTACAAAGTGACTGCAATAATACATGACAACTGATTAATACAATCCACTGAGGAAGGCCATGAGATGTGGCTGAAAAGCTATGGAAACATCAAATAAGAGGAGGTTGAGTTGAGGTTTTTGTGTCCAAACAGATTTTTTAATGTTTAAATTGATTATTTAAAATGTGACATTTGGATTTTTAAAGTAAAGTTCACAGATGAATCATCATCATCATCATCATCATCATATTTAATCATAAGACAATTTATCTGTAGAGAATGTAGTTAGTGTTTCTAATATTTTGTCCACCACACTTATTTTTGAGACTAAGTGAAATTGATCTACATGTTTAAAAAAAAAAAAAGAAAACATAAACAATGAGCCTTGTTCACAGTCAACAGCTCATTGTTGTTTTTCTGTGATTTCTGGAGTCATGTAGAGATGAAGCATGAAATGAGCTCATGTCAGTCTCATGTTACTTCTGAGGTTCAGTCGTTTATTTTGTTTCTCAGCTCCAAGGCCGAGCAGACGGCAGCCGCACCGGGGTGTATGTTCCCTATGTCGCGAGCCTTCCTGTGTTCAGCTCACTGATCCCAGATCCCCGGTGAGGCTTTTGTGGGTTTTGTGAGTCTTAGACTTTTGGTCCGGGTTAGGTTTTTGTTTTTAGGGGGGAGGGCATCTGCGTCACTGTGGACCCTGCAGCAGCTGCGTGGCTCTGGCCTGGGTGGGTGCGGCAGGCGTCACAGAGGAGAGTCGACAGTGAGGAGTCGGTTTCAGCTCTCCGCCTGTCTTTGTGCCACCATCTGCGGTGAATGGAGGGGGGTCGTGACCTCTACCAGGCTAGTCATCAAAAGGAGGCTCATGAGACAAAGTCAGGGGTGAGCTGTGTAAGCGTGTGAGCATGTGTGGGGAGGGGGTGACTCAAACACGCTCCTCTTGTGTTTCCTTCTGTCAGGAAGTGAGATTTCAGATGATGAGAGTCACGCGCACGTCATTTTAGTTTGTGAGGCTGGGAGATTGGTCAGGGGAGGAAACAGTCAATGGAGGGATTGTGACTCCTGCTGTTTTTTCCTCATCTCTAGTTCAAACACGAGAGTGCAGACTTGTGAGGCCGCCAGTGTTTACAGTTCAGAGAGTGTGAGGTGGCACAGTGAGTTGTACAAAACTGGGTCAGCGAAGGCAGCACAAGGTAAAATCTGACTTCAAAGCCGCTCCGTGTTGTCGATGAGGACAGAACTACGTGGTTTGCTGTCATGTCACATCCGTCTCCAGTTCCCTCGGCGGGGCGCGTTCCTCCGCTCGCTCCTCTTCATCTGTCGCTCTTTCCTGTACGTAGCCCCATCCCATCATCCCTGTCTCTCTCCTGCTTTCTCTTCCTGTCACCTGGGCCTGAGCTGTCAGCATGAATGAGGCGCGTGTGTGTTTGTGTGTGTGTATTGGTATGTCTGTGTGTGTTTGTCAGTATGTGAGTGTGTGTTTACTGAGAGAGAAGTTGTGTGTGTGTTTGGGGGGGTTGGACTCGTGGACCATCTGCTGGGACAGCTGGGGGAGTATGAGTGGGCAGGATTTAGGCTATGATCTGCTCTGGCCTTAAAAGATTGAGGAGGACTCTTTACTTAAAAGGTAATTTGTAGATTTCCTGACCTTGTCGATCAGCGTGAGGAGACTCCTGGTGTTGTTGTCGTTAGCAGAGCAATATTATATCCTATTAAAAATCACAAGTGTGTGTTTCATGCTTATTCAAATCTGTCTCACCGCCACCTCTATCAACCACCAGTCTCCTAATGTGAGTGAGGATGCTGTGGATGGAGGCCAACGCTCCTCTACAACAGTGTAGCAGGTGGTGTCCAGCCCCAAAATTGTTGTCAGTATTTTGGGGAATAGTTTCAAAAGGGATTTGAAATGAAACCCCGTCAGTATATTCAGTTTTAACCGGAAATAAGTCACATTATTGAAGCTGGAGATCCTCTAGCTGTCCAATTATATCAGAATTAATCCCTTTGGAGTTTCACACACAGTTTTGGGGCAACACCAAACTAGTCGTCCTTATCATTTAATAAACTAAAAAACTTATCACCTAATTACAAAATGGACACAGTAATCAATAATAAAATATAACCATTAGTTACAGCTCTGCTTTCTATTGCTTTCAATAATTTATCCGGTGAAAGTGCTTCCATCATCCTGAGACTGGTTTATGGTGGTGGTTGGTTTGTGTTGTCTAACAAAAGAGCAGCATCTACATTTGGCTTGATTGGGGTCGAGGTTCAAGGGTCAAGGTTTCACAGTGTGATGTCATTAAACAGTGGCGAACTTACACCAATGCAAATCCAGACTCATGATCATGTCTTCTTATGATATTTGGTCTTTGGTTTAAAAAGTTTTACTTTCTCTCATCCTGCTTTTTTCCCATTTTCCTTTATTTGTTTTCATTTACTCCGTCTCTTCCTCGCAGCCTCTCTCCTTCTCCAGCATTTTCTCCGCTCTTCCCTAAATCAGCAGTTTCGTTCATGAATATGAAAAGACCTGGGACGGTGTTGCATTAATAGCAATCTTCTGGGTCACCCCTCCCTTCCCAGTGTAGCAAGAAAACGAAGAGGGGGGAAAAAATAACTGATTTAATTAACCTCAAAGCATATGTGAGTGGTCTTGTGATGTGGCTTTAATGACCAAAGAAGCACCCACACACACACACACACACACACACACACACAGTGACCTGTTATTGACGTTGAAAAGACTTGTTGACTTTCTTGTTTGACCTTGTTGGACGTCAACAGTTTGTCCGTTAGTGGAGGCATGGGTTGAAATCAGCCCTCTCTATTCTAAATTCACTTTTTAGGTCGTGAAAGGCGTCATCCTGAAAGCCTGAAATAGCCTCCTCTGCTTCTCTTTTTTCTCCCTCAGTGGCTGTCCTCAATGTGTTCGTCTCTCAGTCGGCCCTGCCGGCTGCAGCAACAGGAGATGGAGGGAGGCGGCTCCTGCTCTGCTCTCTCCTCGGTCAGCTCGACCCCCCGCTCACTTTTCCGTCCACTGCTTTGTGTCTGTTTTTATGGTTTTTCCACCACACAGCTGCTGATCTGGTTCTGGTTTTGGTTTGACACCTGGCAGAGGATCAGAGATTGTGCAGTTTTGATCATATGGAGAGTAACTATAGCAACAACTTTTAACCTAGGTGGACTGAAATGCTGTATATAAACACTGACCTATTTCCTTCTCAGTTCCCAGAGAGCTGGCAGGTCATGTGGTTCAGTGATTTTTTTTTTTTCCCCCATTCAACCACAAAGTGCAGCCTGAATCTAGCTGTTGATTACAGCCCATCTGTATCAAACAGGCCTGTTATCAACTGCAGTGTGTGACTGACTGCCATCAGCACGTGTTTGAACAATTCAACCTCAAAATAGCCCACGTGCAAAAGATACAGCTTTTTCCAAACACATAGTCCACAACATACACGTTATAGTTCAGCATCAGTGTTTTTCTGTCCTTCTTTCATTCGGTATTAAGATACTGCGACTCACACATTTCGTGCCCAGATGATTAATATTTAGGTCAGTTGTGTTATATTTAGGTCTAACATACTTAAGAACCCAAATATAGACTTTATTCAAATAAAACACCTGTTGACTCGATGTGATGAACAAGCAGCTGAGGAATGAAGCTAACAGGGAAGGCCAAAAACTGCAGTTCCGCAAATGACCACTTGAGGTTGGCTCAAAAAAAAGAGTCAATCATCATAGACCCTCATGTTAAAATGCCCAACTTTACAGCAGAAGTAAAAATATGTTTACAGCCTGGTACAAAAACAGTTTTGGTCTCTGGAGCTAATTTCCTCCTTCATGACAACTGTACAGGGGGTGAATTTTTATTTAACTCACCCGTTAAACTTAAACTTCTGCATAATTGAGGGCGTGGTCACTTTGAGTGACAGATGGGTGAGTGTATGTGTGCCATAAACCGGCATGCACCGAAGTCTCGGCTCCACAAACACCCCACCTTTCTGCCATTTTTGGATTAGCTGGGAGTTAGGTGGAGTCAGGCACTGCCAAGATGGCAACGGCACAGCAGCCCACTCTAAGCTTCAAAATCACTCCTCAGAAACCTATGGGTGACATCAGGCTACGTCCATCTTTATTCACAGTATATGGTAATGAGCATGACTTTAATCTTTACCATGTATTTCTGAATAATTAGTTACATACAGAGATTAAGATCATGGCATGATGATTATCACAGGCTCCATATGAGCCACTGTGAGCCTCCTAATTAATTACACCATCACAGAACTCTGTAGGATTCAGCACGTTTTGCTGTTGCAGTGTATATGAACTTTTACTCCACTAAAACTGTGATGAACTAAAACAAAACTGAAATATTTTTGTAGGAAACTGTTTTTCAGTGTGACTGCAGCCCTTCTTTCATGGTCGGTCATGATAAAATTAACTCTGGGTCAGACTCTGTAGACACGTTCCTCTCTCACCACATGAACCATCAAATGAAGCATAAAGGGTGTTTTGGTCCCAATTTCGTGGCAGCTGGGTTTAAAAACTTCTTGTTTGTACAAGTTCAGTGAGGACACTCACATTGAGGTTTTAACCATTTATTGCAACAACAATACACATTTAATTTTGGTCGTGAGGCTCCGCTCATGTTGTGCTCCAGAACAAGTCTTCATACGGGCTTGTCCCTGAGCTCACAAAACTTCAGCAGAATCGTTACCACACAACATAAAAGGACCATGAACACACATTAAAAACACTGAAGATGCACATAAATCTAAATACTAATACCAACAGGAGGAGACTGGTGAGGTGAGGTAAGGTGAGGTGAAAGCAGTCAGTGGTGCAGCAGCGAGGATGCAGAGCTCAGTGTTGTTGTGTGCAGGTAAATTGAGCAGCAAATGTTTATGTGGAGCATGTAGTGTTAGAGATCTGATGTGAATTAATTTGACTGGACAGTATATGGAACATGTGACTATAAAACAACTTTTGTGCCTGTTTTACAAAAGCCCCATTCAGACAGGATTGATATCACAGGAAGTGGGTACTAAAATATGTGTCTTCCTCAAAATAAAGTTGTTTTCCAGATGGTGTTTTAGCCACTGGCTAATTTCATGGGCTGTTTCTTTAATAGTCAATGACAGGAAAACCATGTGGCCTTCGTTGCAGGTGGGTCTAGTATTGAATTTAATATTAGTATTATCTTCTATTCATTATGTCACACAGGACATTACGTCGTCACGCTGTGACTCTGCATATGAATGAGGGAACATTGATTTCACAGAAATTGCTCTAACGTCTTAGTACTGGAAGCTAACAGGTTCAAATTGATATCAGACATGAAGCATTTAAAGGCAGACATGCTGGCATGAAATGTCTTTGCTAATTAATGAACTAATTGGCTCAATTAGGAGTAAACTGACTTGTGAACACAATTACTGAAGAAGAGTATATAGCTGGAACTCTTACGCCACAGGTACCTCATGGGGAGTAGATGAAGTGGTGAGATTTTGATGCCTTTCTGCAGAAATTTGCATATCAATGTTTATTTTGTTTTTTTTTTACTTCTGTCAAACATATTTGATAACAATCAATTTGTACTTTGAATATATGCGTTCTTTGGTCATTGAGATCATGACAGGACATCAGGCAATCCAAGTGCATATTATTGTTAATAATAAAATACTTGAAAGTGTTTTTCTGATGTTGAATGGTTCATTTTTTTAAGAAAATAAGGAGCAGTTTCTGCAACAGTGTTAATACATGAAGCTCACTGCACATGAAATCATCTGTAATCATCACCTGTAACATGACGTTACAAGTGTACATTTGATGAGTCTTCAGAAGCTCATAAAATTTATCTTTACTTTTTCCTTCACTGTATGAGCTGACTGATGTTAACGAGTGATCTATCGAGTTAACAAAATCCTGTTCCTCTTCTTCAGTTTTCTCACTCTGCATGAAGCTGATGAAACTCAGGAACAGAAACGCAAAAAGATTCATAGATAGTCTTTTAAAACGCAAAGCGTCTCTGGACTTTTTAAATTACAGAGGAACCAGTGAGTTAGCTGAAAAAGAGAAGATTATTAGTGTTATCAGGTTTTTTTTCTTTTTTGTTTAGGCCTTCATACGTGAGCGTCCTCTGACACGGTTTGTATGTAAATAAACTGAGAGTTTTCATGTGCTTTGTATGTTACTGCTCGTGATAAAGGAGCAGACGTGAGTGGTGCAGGAGACGTGATGTGATGGTAGAATTTAGACTGTGAAGAAGGATTTAACAGAAGGATGAGATGGGTGGGAAACATCAAGTGTGTTTTGAAAGACAGTGAATACCCAAATCATATTTTCCCGATGAGCTCATTCCCACACGTTTACATCAAAGCCCCTGCCTGTGGAGGAGCAGGTTTTTATAAAGACATCCTGACTGTGCCTCCCGCTCGGTTGTTAAATCTCTGGGACTTGCTGTTCCAGCATCACAAAGCCTCCTGGGTGCGCTCACAGAGTCAGCGACTGACCTCAAAACTGCACTGGCATCAAAAGGCCACTCTGTGGAACCAAGCGGGACACACACGTGCTGCCTCGACATCGACCTCAGTGCAACAAATGGATTCCTCAGCAACAGTTTTATTCTTCACAGCGGTCTCAGTCCCGAGTCGAGTACTACACAGCAATTCATCGTTTAAAAAAATCTCAATGAGACACGTTCGGTTGTTTTCTGGTGTTGTCACGCTGCTGAAGATGTTTGGACTGATATGAGATCAGCCATCACTAACGGCCGACTTTTACTGAGGTGGAACAAATGTTCCTGCTGCACGAAGAAACCCCTGCTAGCGTTTGATCATCTTTCCTTATTGATAATCGATTTGATGAGGCGCCCGGCGCTTCCCTCTGTGTGCTCCCTCACTGACTCACTGTTAAACTGATTTGCTCTTATCTCAGAAATGTGTAGGGGGTCTTGAGATTTAATCAGTGGCAAGAAAATCATCGAAGACAATGGCATTAAAATACATCACAGTTGATGATACATGTTTATGATTCATGTCATGTGCGTGTAAGACCTCAGAGGGTCGGCTTCGCATCTTAAGCCATATTTCCGCCGTTTATAGAAATCCCTCTACATGTGTTCGCTCTGCTGTTGTTACAGTATGACTCATTTTTTTTCCCAGAATGCCCCCTGAGGAGACTCGAGATGCAGGGTGCAGCTGGTTGAGATAGGCCCGCTGTTTCTGATGATGGTGATGCTAATTATAATGGATGAGATGGGTGATGATCAGCACTGTGACGCCAAAACGAACCCTGAGGGACGGTCTGCCCCCCGACTCCCCAGCCGCCTCACACCCAAGGACTCTAGTGGCCTCAGCCCACATTGCCCCTGCTGTCTGGACCGCAGATGCTGCTGTTGCCCCAGCGATAGTTGCCAGGCAGCTGGGGAAGTGCTAATTAAGATTGCAAGGGGAAATTGTAAGGTTGTGTTGACGAGGGGGCGTCAAGTAGGGTGGAGAAGACTGTGGGCTCTGGTGGATGGAAAGCTACAGGTGAGTATGTGATAGCTTCCTCTTGTAATCCTTTTTTTTTTTTTTAAAGGAATAGTTTGGATTCAGAACCTTATGTTCAAAGGACAGATACAGTGTGAGAGTGGAATCAATAATCTCATCAAACCACCAGAAATTAAATGAGCATATTTCTCATCATGTCAAACTGTTCCTTCAAAAAAAATCTGGATTACAAGAGGAATCTGTGTCATAATCACATGTAACTTTCCATCCATCACACCTCCCTCCCCTCCCTCTCTCCCTCCCTCCATCCCACAGTTCCCCTTTCCTCCATATTTAATGCACAGACATGAGAGTGGCATTGATCTTGCAATAAGCGTATTTCCCAAACTGTCAAACTGTCCGTTTAATCCAGCCATCAACCATGACTCTATGCAAAGAGAATTGTGAAGACGTGAAGTGAATTTTAGAGGGAGCGTGATTGTAAACAAAGTCAACGGAAAGACAGCAAGTAGACGTGAATTCACCTGCAAAAAAAATCCCCCCAAAAAATCTACTTGAGTGAAAAATTTGCATAAAAAACACACAGAAGAGGGAGAACGGAGAGAGACTGGAGGGAAATGACAGAGAGAACCAACACATCTGGTGAGTCTGAGTTCAGTCTGAGGCGGAGCTGAACGTAAACACACAGGTCCACACCCCCTCTGATGGCAGCCAGCTTACAACTCAGGTGTGTATCACTCGTACTTTGGCTGTTTAGGTCGAATAAACACAAACAGTCCAGCTCCTGTTTGGTTCTGACTTGTGTCCAGAGATCCAGACCCAGTTCAGATTTTGCTCTTCCAGTCTCTGGACACCTCTGCCGTCAGAGCCTCTCCTGAGAGTCAGTGATATCTGAACCCGGTGACGCTGTTGGCGAGAGAAAAGATGGAAAAGGAAGTGACTGGATGGGGCGAAGTTAGACTGAAGTGGGAGGTGCTGAAGAATCACTGGGACAAAAAAAGATGGTGCAGTGATGAGCACCACCTCTCCAACCTTTACACAAAACTCTGAGTCGGATGTCAGAATTTTAAAGTCTCGTTAGTCTCATTAACAGCGTCAGATGGAAGGTGCTGCTGCGTGACTTCAGGTTCACAACTGTTGTTTCCTTTGCTGTTTCTCTCTGTTTCCTCAGACACCCAAAGTGTTACCTGGAGTGTGTGTGTGTGTGTGTGTGTGTGTGTGTGTGTGTGTGTGTGTGTGTGTGTGTGTGTGTGTGTGTGTGTGTGTGTGTGTGGAAACAGAACACGAGAGGTGTCAGTGCATGAGAGAGTTTGTGTGTTTTGACAGTTTGATCTTGTCTGGGGTCTGTGGGATCATTAGGAGCAGACGTCATCACTTCTCTGCTTGTGAACTACTCTGACAGCCGTCTGATGAAGCGTTCGCTTCTGAGAGTTAACATCCACCTACAGTCACTCACTTTCTCCTTCATGTCATCATTATTCTGTTGTTGTGAAAATCTTGCAGCTCGTTGTTGTAAGATGTTCCTCTATGGTTCGAGAAAATTTCTTCAGGTAATGTTTTTTATTTGTCAGCAGGATTACGTAAAAAGTACTGAACATGGTGGAGGGATGGGCCGCGGGCCAAGGAAGAACCCTTTGGATCATTTACTATGAGTTAGATTTTTTTTTCTCTGAAGTCTGGTGTATGTTGTTTGGCCTTAGCAGAGGTCTGCGCCCTCTGAGTGGCCAAGTAGTTGTTTTTTTGTGTGTGTGAATGTTGAGCTCGTGTTTGTTTCCAGAAGAAAAGGAGGCCATTGCACATGAGGCCATTTTCAGTTTATTGAAGGAAAATTTTGTCCAAAAGGAAAAAAAGCAACACTAAAAAAAAAATGTCTGAGAAAGCTTCTTTGTCAGTTGAAACATCTTTTATCTGAGATGGCACATTATTCCCTGGGAGCGTCTTCTGCACAGCCTGGTGTTGATCTGATTTTCACACAATGGGACAAACAGCATCAGTAACACGGTATAGCATCGGGCTCACTGGCTACGCCTCACCACACACGCAGCTCAGCCGCAAATAAAATGGCACATAATTCTCCATAATGCAGACACCAGAGGCATGTATTCACATCGGATTAGCAGCATCCTGCAACGTAGAGGGGATGACAGGGAGGAAAGATGGAGGAGGAGGAGGGGGACTGTTTGAGATGAAGAGGGGAGCAGAGGAAGGTGGGTTTTGGGGAGGGGGCCTCCTCCAGGAGCTGCTGCTGCTGCTACGCCCCAGTTCTGTCTGCAGCTTCATCTCCACAGCAATGAATTATTCGACTGCAGCATGAGGACTGGTTTGCAGACAGCAGACTGTGGGCCATGTTTATATACTGAATCCCGATACACTCACAGAAACACACACACACACACACACACACACACACACACACACACACACAGACCACTTACTATCCCCATGGAGGCCACTTTGCACCTACATTACACCTGAGGAAGACAAGTTTAAATACTGTAAATTCTCATGTAAGTTGGTAACGTGGCGAGCACAAACAAATAGTTTGGCTGCTAATAAAGGCTGATGTCTACCATAACAGCTCATGTGGTAAATTCAGTATAATATACTGCTGCTCCCAATGTTTTCATAATCTAATTAATTCCAGTCTTTCTCTTTCTCTTCTTTGCTGTTCTCTTGATCGATGTAAATTTACCATCAACAAAACTCAATACTTCATCTTCATTCACATTAAAAGCTTGCCTGTAAAAGGAAGACAATGAGACTTTACATGTGGAATTTCTGGAGGAAGTCTTGAGTTTCATTAAAGGTAGCTCTACATCATTTGGTGGAGAGTTAAAGGTGGATATTACTCCAGGTGGAATTGTGTAATGTTGAATTTATCACGACAAAAGGTAAACATGGAGGACGTGTTGAGTTTGGATTAACTGGGTAAAAGGGGAAGTTACAAATAAAGGCCCAGCTCTAACGTAAGCCTGTCCCAAATAAAGGCTACAGTCTTCAAACAAATATGAAACAAGCTGTGATACTGAGTCACACTGAGGCACAGTGGTTGTATTGATTCAGCAAGAGAGTGTGAGTCTGCAGAAAACTCTACTACAAATGAACAGCTTTCTGTTTCGATGTGTCAAACTTAAACCAAAACAAACTGTAAATACAGACATTTTGTAGATAAGTCAGTGTCACAGGCAGCATTCCTAGATCCTGTATTTGACCAGTTTGAATGATTGAGATCAAGATTATGTTTCCAATGCTGATTTTTGTTGACAGGATGGAGCTTGGTCCCCTCTGAAACTGCTCAACTCTAAGGAAGGGGCCTGTTTATTAGGGGTTCCAACATGAAACCAGACTCAAAATGGAATCAGCTGCCAGAACCCATCCTTATACAAATAATAATAATAATAATAATAATGATGATGATGATAACAACAACAACAACAACAACAATAATAATAATAATAACTACAATAATAATAATAATAGCTCTTGTTTATGGCCCTGCTGGGTCTGAACAGAAGCACTCACATGAGGATTAACAGCCATATTTAGTGTTTAATCGCAGCCACAGCCTCCACACTCGTCAGCTTTCCTCTTGCCGCAGCAGAAACCTGCACATTTCTGCACCACAGCCCAACGTCCACTGTCCTCCGAGGACTTTTCTCAACACGCTGCACGGGTGTCGGCTTTCGCTTGTGGTCGCCAGCAGGATGGATTCAGTATCTTGCACAAATCAAAAACCCCTGTGGAGGTCAGTGGGTTTCTGTGTTGGGCTTGTCACTGCCACAGTGGGGCAGGACAGCTGGTTTAGGGGGGGTTCAGCGAGGCGGGGTTTTAGGTTGATGAGGAGCCAAGTGGGACTGTGGGGGGAAAAAAGAGAGCAAGGCCACACCTGTTGGAGTGACCTACAGTATGATGAACAGCAACACAGCTTTGGAAAAGTGCAGTGACTGAGTTCAGATTCTTTTAGCATTAGCAAAGTAAAGTGTGACAGCATCAAGTGACTGCCAACTGCCCCAGCTTTCTACAGACTACTGTTCTCAGATTGTAATAGATCTGTAAGAAAGTGGTTATTTACCTCCACTGACTTGTCTCTTAGAACTTTTAATGTCTTGTGTTTTAGTGACTTGTGTCCTGCTACCCGTCCCAAACCCGAAGCATCCAGGGAAAGTATTGGGTTTCAGGTTGGCCTTGGGATGTGAGTGGCGTTTGGGTATTTTCATACTTGTCATGATTTGCAAGTAGAAACACAAGGTCCAGTGGGAAGAGTTAAAGAGACGGACGGTCATCAGTTTGTGGCATCAGCTTTGCATGCTGGTAATTTCATCAGTAATGGATGAAATAAAGCAAATATATAGTGTCAGGTGCGGGTCAAAGTTTCAGCCTCGTACATACCGATCAGGTTCAGCTGAAACTGGCTCTCGGTTTTATGCACGTGCAGAATAAGTGACAGAGCTGTCTCAGCAAGAAGAGAAGAAGTCGTCAGGTTCATGTCTGTGCTTTCAGCTCTGGGATGTTGCATGTTCAGCCCAGCTCAGGTCAAAGACTGGAATCAGGGAAAAGCCTTTAGTCAGAGTAACTGAATATTACACCTTCCAGCAGCTGAAATACTTTGTTGTATGAGTTTTGTTCAGTGTGTTTGAAGCTGACAACTTTACTCTGAGGACACAACTTATGAGACACAGTTAAACAGAGCACAGCTTGTTATATCAGCATCTTGTTTCCTCTTTTACTTGTCAAAGTGAAAACATACAGAACATAATATGGAAATAAATGTGCTTTGGATTTTTTTTTTTTTTGGAAGGAGACTTAAGACAGACTTAGGCTAGCTACTTCCCTCTGCCCCCATCTCTGCTCTTACACTGGGAATTAGATGACAAGATTAATATCATCTTTACATCTTTATATGTTCAGAGTTAGCTCTGTGGTGTGTTTAGCTTCAGCATCAACACCACAAATACAGGGGAAAAAATGAGAGCTTAGTTCCAGCAGAGGTGACTGTCACACTCCAAAAGCTGTTTGACTAACATGTTAATGGGCACAACTCTCAAAGCCGTTCCACAAACTGACCATCCAGCGCCACAGTGCTACAATATAGAGAACATTTAATACTCACAAAGTCCATTTCACTCTCTCAGACAAAATGATGCAAAAGCCTCTCATGCATTTCCTCTCTTTCATGTGCAACACACACCACACACCTGTGTGAGTTGCAGCACTAATGTACTGTTTATTACTGGGGACTATTATTGTACAGTATATATTCAGTACATATTTAGAGACTAGTCTGTCTGAGGTCTGCCTCTATTCTCAGTCTTCACTTTTATTATTGTTATTCTGCAGCTCTCACCTGGTGTGTATAAACCTGATCGCCAGCACTGTTGCATAACAAGTAAAATTATGTAATCTGATTGAATGAAGTTCATCTTTGCCATGTTTTTGAAGAGGACCTCTCAGTGCGCAGATAACAGGACACTGACTGACGATACATTAGGTCGTTCTTGCCAAATTTGGCCGACAGTTGCCAAGTTGGTCTGTATGCATGAGCCAACCGTGCTTATCAGTCACATTACCAATGTTCAGAGGCGTCCACAAATAGCTGTTTGGCAAATATTGTTCTGCATCTGCTTTTTAAAGCCTCCAAGTTGGGTTCAAACACAGTGCGTCCACTGATAGACAATCAACAACCCGATCTGAATGCATTCATCATAGAAATATCCTCACCAGCAGGAATATCAGCCGTGCTCTCAGTCCCCTGGGCCTCCCACTGTGACGTGGGTGGAAACAGTATAAGGCTCTTTGTATGCACGCTGCACTGTCTGAGCCATGTGCTCGGCCAGCTTGTGTTTGGTAGAGCAGCGGGGTCGCCGCGGCCGGGCTGAGGCTGCAGGATGCCCGAGGGGCTGAGAGGAAGCAGCAACTTCACAATGGATCATCTTCAGCTGACTGTGCAGCAACCGGGCGGGGGAGAGGGGGGCGAGCAGGAGCACCTCCTCATCCCAGCTGTCAGCAGGGAGCAGGGTGGAGCACGACGCACCACCTGAACCCTGGACACCTGAACTGTGATCGGTCAAAATAATCAGATGGCAGGGCGAAGTGTGAAGTGATCAGTAACAAACCTGCTGTTGTGTTTGTGTGGATTTTGTTGACCATTTAAATTTCTCTGAGATGTTTGTGAGGAACAAATATCTTCTATGAAAAGACACAAATTCTCATTTTGCAGGTTTTACTTCTTTAGGGTTAAAGATGTGACATTCAAACACATTGTCTGGAGAAACAGCTGCTCTTGTCTGTCAGTACTTTGCTCTAGTGTCACGCTTCTTTCTGTGGAAGGGAAATAATCATTTTTGTAAAGCCTGTGTTTTATTTTCATTAGACTGACTCAGATGTTGTGGCGCATTAATACACTTCTAAAGAAAATGTTACATTTTGTTTTTATTTCTTATTTTGCTTGAAAGCATCTATGTAAAAATGCAGATTTGCATGAAATACCAACATTTGAGTTTAAATGAATCTTCTCGACTCATAACAAATCTTCAGTGTAGCCGAAGGGAATCCATTTAAAAATAGGCAACATGTTTTATCTCACTTTATTTCTAAATGGCTGAATTTGATAAACATGTCCTAAAATTTGGGAAATGACCGGAATATCCAAAACTTTTGAAGAGCATTTGTATTGTGTTGAAGTGATATCACTATTTTCCAAGTGACAACCTCCATCTTTATATACAGTCTATGCTATTTTCTGGTACTGCAGTCCATGTCATCCATCAGTGCAGTGATATCATTGACGTGTATCGGATGTTTTAGACATATCACAACTTCTCATGTTAGTTTCATGTTAGTTTATGATCAGGGAATGAGGGACAATAAACTTTGTCATTGAAGAACCTCCCAAGTATAGTAATACAGAGATGTGTGTTTGTCTTTTTGTTCTCCAGCATAAGAAAAGTCCAGTTTCCTGTGAAGGTTTGTCGCTCAGCCGTGCAGCTTCACATGCGAGGAAAACCCAAGAGCGTCACAGTGGAAACCAAACCCGGCCAGACCACTGCAGATTTCAAGAAGAGTCGAGACGGTTTCGTCCTGCTGGTCCCCGGAAACTAAGACCAACCAAACCACCAACAGATTGACCTCATAGACCTGGACACCACTGGAGCTCAGTGTTTGTGGACATGTTTTCTCAAGAGTGTCTTGTATTCATATCTGAATTGGTCAAAATCACTGAGGACAGGGATGTAAATCTGTGTCTGTCTCAGCTGACAGGCAGGATTTCGTCTTAAAGAACAACAATTTTCTTGCGAAGCTTTTTTAAATTGTACTTTCACAAAGGTTTTTAAGTGTTAACCCAGAGCAGAGTTGCTGGCAGAATCAGCTTTTTTCATCCTGAGCTCCAGGATGATGTTTACCGGACAATGAGCAAAGTGCTGAAGTGTTTAGGAGGCAAATATGGGAAATTAGGAGGTTTTTATGTCAGTATAGAGACTCAGGACACAGCTACAGTCCATATGTGTATGATATTGTCAGTGCTGTTGTGTTTTAATGTTTTGCTGTTTCATAGGATATTTGAAGTTATTTTTTTAAAGACAAGAATAAACAAAAAAACTTAAATAAATACACTTAATGACAAATTGTACATCACAATGCATAAATACGATCAAGACCAAACTTAACAGATATATTTTTGTATATTCAGTTGAATTATTGCAAAACCAAACTCTTTTATGTGCGTTCTGTCGAGCTGCTGCCTACAAAAGGCAGACTATGACAATTATTCCATGTCAGAAGTAATAAAAAAGGAGAAAAGAAAAACAAGACAGTGGAAGGAAATAAATTATTCATGATTTACTTAACTGAGCTCTCTGTGTTCATTTCTCCCCAATGTTTTGCCACATGAGCAGACAGCAGGCAGCACTGTGGCTGCAGACTCCAGTCAAGTCTACATGAAGCACTGATCAAAATATTTTTTCTTTTAATGTGTTTGGGGCTTTGAAAAAACACTAAAGACATGAAAATGTGAATGAAGGAGGTCAGGAGCCTGTCAGTGTTCTCTGCTGATGTGACTGAGAGGATTTCCTGCACAAATACGCTCGATTTACAGTAACTGTTTTAATTCTGGTGTTTGTGCGGACGCCTCCCCACCCTGCCGAAATGACACACTTAAGGATGTTCAATCCAAACTGAACAGCAGCTATCAAGCTCGCCGTCCAGAGAAAACTCGACTCTGTGACGCAAGTGCTATTTCCTCTCTTGTCCCTTTGGTGTCCTCTGGATCAGATCGGCCCGGTAGATTAACTCACAAGTGCTACAGACGTGATTTTACAGGAATCCCCAAGGACTGAAGTTCAACACATTACCCTGACCCGTTTGGACCAGATAATGTGCAAAAATTTGGTTTGGTTTTATTTGGTCCCATTTTGAAATGTTGGTGAATAAAAATTTCAATTGTGGTGTGGACAAGATCCCCACTGTGGCCACATCCGGCTCTATAAAACCTTCTGTGATGGAGAATAAACTTTTCCACAGAAGGTTCATGTCGACGCTTATGAGACAGGAGCTCAGGGTGCAAATATGTCCCTGAATAAACTGTGAAATTACTGTCTTGTCAGAAACTGAGCTTGTGCTGGCTGGCTTTCTTACTGACTGTCAGAGCTATTTCAGAAGCTTATGGTGGCTGATGTTCGCAAAAACTTAAGCTGAATACTGTTGTGAAACAGTTTTTACTTGTTGGTAATTTTATAATTGTTGTATGGTGGCTCTGAGGGCTCAATAAGCTGCAAATTCAGAAAACATCTTCATCAATTTGACAACCCGGAACTGTTTCCAGGGGACATTAAAAACTGATGAACCTGGCTGGGACACAGTTGTTCAATGATTGGTGAGTTTTTTAAGTGAAAAGCACTGAACAACACGTGCACATGGATGTGTTATGGTACATGTGTTATGATGCATCCGTGCAAGTGCGTCCTAGGCGGGTTCACCACTTTTTTTTAAACTTATTTATTCTGACAGCAACAGGAAAGAGAGAGAGAGAGACAGAGAGAGAGGGGGGGGGGGGAGGGGGGTGACATGCAGTGAAGAGCCACAGGTCGGACTCAAACCTGTGGCCACTGCGGTTAGGACTACACCCTTGTGATACGAGCTGTAAGCCACAGGCATGCGCCACCCCCCACCTCATCACTTTTTTGTGGTCTGCTGAAAACACTTCCATTGTGAGAATTTGCAACACGTTTGTTTATGTGCTTGTGTTGTAAATATTTGCCTGTGTCGCGCTGCGTTGAGCCCTCGGGGCCACCGAAGAGTTGACTCTTGAGCTAAATTATAAATATATTAGAGTTTAACACCTTCACACAACTGTCACTGCTCGACAAAAGATACAGCAGCTTCAGGGATTATTCAGACCTTTAGTTGTGGCCCTTTGCCCCAAGTTGTGTCAGCTGCCTCTTGTTTGCTTTAATTATCCTTGAGACGTGTCCAGACCTTGACTGGAGTTCACCTGTGGCAAATTCAACTGATTGGACATTTTATAAAGTTGAGAAAGGCAGTTTAGAAGCTCTGTGTGTCTGAGGTCCCACAGTTCACCCTGCAGGTCAGAACAAAACCCGAGCCATGAAACCACCTCTGTGATAAGGTTGTGCTGAGGCGTAGATCAGGGCAAGGTTATAAACCCGTTTCCTTTGAGGGGAAGGATGAAGGCAGCCAAATGCAGAAAGGGCTTTGAAGGAAAAACCCGCTCCAGAGACTGTGACCTGAGACTGGGGCGACGGTTCGTCTTTCAGCGCGACAATAAGCTGAAGCAAACAGCCAGGGCAGCGCTGGAGTGGCTTCAGGACGAGTCTGACTGTGGTCCGGCCAAAGCCTGGACTGAAACTGAAGACGTCAGTTCACAGAGACTTCACATCCAATCTGACGGAGCTCGAGAGCATCTACTAAACACAGGTGTGCCCTCGACAAAGTGCTGAATTAAGGGCCTGAATATTTCTGTATGTGAGAGATTTCAGTTTCAGTAACCTGACTTTCATGTATAAAATCAATATTGATCTACTTTAAAGCTTAAATTAAGTATTTCATTACACTTTAAATAAAAATAACATCCTCCATTATGTATTAATGCAGCTTTAAATATAGTTACTGAGCTGCAAATAACCAGCGACATATTTTTTTAAGCGGTTGATATATTTGAGTTTGGACTGAAACTCTTCATATCTCACTTCACGGTTTAGTCTGAGAGCTGCAATCTGTCGCTCGCTGCCAGTTTTCATCCCGTCTCGCTCCTCACTGACCTGTTAGTGCGACTTAGTGACAACCTCCCCTCACTGTCACTTGGGTTTCACCATCCTGACATACTCGACTCGCCTGCTGTGATTTCCCCAAATCTCCCTGCTACATAATACTCTGTTAGAGAGTGTGTGTTATTTTTGATGAGTGGGATTTGTGGAAACAGAAAGTGCTGTATTGTATCTGTATAATTTACACCACACTCAGCGAAATCCTCAGAGGTGATGTAAGCGACTGTAGAAAATCAACACTGTGCTGTGTTTTTCTGTACAGGACCGTCACACCTCTGAGAGTCAGTTTAACACTTGTGAACAGTTCTCCAATCAACACTCCTCCACTTTAAATAACTGTAACTGCAAAAACAAGTGTGCATGTGATTAGACTGATCTGTGCACATACGTCTGTGGATACTCGCCTGTGTTTGTGTCCCGTCGACCGGTTTTGTGTCTTTGTTATGAACGTTCATATATTTTTAGGTATCTTTTCTATCACTACTGGAAATATTACTTTCTGATTGGCTGGCAGGTGTCTGTTAAAACATTGCCATATCATCAACTTTCTGATGAACCTGTTGGCAAACATTTGCTTATTAACACATGGAGCCATATTTCTGTCCATCTGATGAATCTAAGTCCATGTTTACTCTCTTTTAGCTCCGTTTTTGGTCTCTTCCAACTCCTTGAGGAAATATAACTCTACAGCTGCAACATGCTCCACTATGCTTTAGCAGCTGGTCTCTGACTGTGTGTGTCTTCTGTTTGGTGCTGAGCAGGTATAAAGCTCGGTGAAGCCGAGCAGAGCCGCAGATTCAGGTCATAATTCTGTGGGTTTACGACAGCCGGCGACAATGTCACTGTTTTTACTCTGTCATTTAATAAAATCACTCTATATGCTCTTGCACAAACCATTTTATCACATCCAGCCTTAGCCCTTTAAGTTTTTATCACAGTTTTTGTGGGAAATAAATGACGTGTCACACCCTAAATAATCTAATGGAATAATACCTCTGTCTTCTGCTGCCGAGGGATCAGAGGCCAACCTGAGGAAGCTGAAATATTAGAGGACTCCCTACCTCACTGTTCCTGTTAGTGGCTGTACTGTTTACACCACATACTAAAACAAGACAAATCCAAATCCACTCTCTTGGTTCCACGTCTGCTTTTAGATCGAGCAGGTTGTGTCCCACCACCTCCACATGCCAGGTCTTATCGCTAATTAAGCCTCGGAGCGTTTCACATTGTTCATTACTTCACCATCGGTAACAAGGGAATCAACGTAAGTATCTAAACACGCTGCGGAGGCCACCTCTTCAGTTCGTCCCTAGGAGGCAGACGTGTGGTCACATTAGTCTGTTTAAGCTGTAACAAGCTGCGTCCACACATCATTTATTTCCCAAAAGGCTCCAGGAGCAGGGAATCACCTATAGCATGTCATGAAGTCTGAACGCCGACTCAGTGATAGAAGTAACCGGAGGTCACACCCATGGTGCCCTCCAGGGCGTCATTGGGCTACTGTAGGAATAACATGGATAGTGTGATGTTAAACTGCAGTTACCATAGAAACAGCACTTCTTATATGCTTCAAATCTACCAGTTAAATAAAACAACGAAACTGGGAGTTAACAGACTTTAAACCCCACCCAGGTCAAAAGTCATAAACGATGTAAACACCTTTTTTTTGTCTTTGAAGTGATCGTGGCACAGATTTAGCTCAGTGATCCACTGGAGTTGTCGTGTGAGTGTCATCCGGAGCAGGGGCCTGAAACAGCAATTATCAGATAATTATGAAGCCGTCCTGACGTCCCTTCTCAGGCAGTTTGACGCCGATTCACACCTCGATTCTTGTAACTCTTAACAGCTCTCACATGACTGCAACGAGACCTAAATGATCCACAGGTGACATCAATGTGTGAACAGCCCTCAGGAAAGGTTCAAATGCCTGGTGAGAGGTTAAAAGTCTTCAGGAGTAAAACAGGAAGTCAAGTAAACTGTGGACTTGGTGCTTCTAGACGCGCTGAAACAGCAGTTACCAAACTTTTCCTCTCTTTTCCCTGCAGACCCGTCTTGTTCTGTTGGTTTGTTAAACAGGCAACAACCAAAAATAAAATCACATTACACTGCACCTTTGTCCTGTGAATATATATCAGCTGCTGAGTGGAAGTGATCTGAAGAGGAAATGCTGCTGCAGAACACGAGCTTGTTGACAGTAGAGCACAAGATGAAGCTGGATGCTGCAGTGACGGAGAACATGAGCCAGTAATATTCAGTGTATCATCCCGCAGGGACGTGCGTAACGTCTTCATGAGTCCAGGTAAAAGATGGGACGTGAACATTTCCCGTCCACCTGTGTCAGTGCAGGCGTGTCCTTCACCTCCTCCACATCCAGCCAGTTTCTATCATTTATGTTTCCAACTAAACATCAGTGGATGAACCCAGTTTGGTTTCTGTCTGCTCTGCTTTGGTTTGACCGTCTGATGGTGAAATACATCAGCGTTCATGAAACGGTGTCGTTCACATTTGTCAGAAGCGAGTATGTGGGTAATGTTTCACCGCTGCCTGTAAAATCCCAGCTGAGCTGTGAAGTGTCGGCTACAGTTGGCGCTGGTATTCTTACATTTGTTAATATTTTGGCAAATTTCAGCCAATAAAAGTTTGCTGAATTAGCGATCATCAGTTCAGCTGGAGCCAATCCCAGGCGGTCTATCACAGGGCTCTGACATAAAGACACAAACAACCATTCACACTCACATTCACACCTACTGCCAGTTTAGACTCACAAACAGTTCCTGTTGCATTGTAAATAACAGCAGCAAGAGTCATGCATGAAGCTAGAATTGCATCCATTTCTAAAGTGGTTTTTAGAAATTAATAAAATTCTGTCACTTTTAACCGGGACACAACTGTCTTTGGTTTCCATTTTGAACCTTTCCACGTCTGTATACAGTGCGCAGCCTTACCCACAATGCCTTCTGCCCTCTAAATCAGCAGCTGTGCAGCAACACGATCATTTCCCATCACTTTTGGTGCGTTTCGTTATTTTGAGAGTAGTCAGGGTAAAGTGCGAGCTAACATCAGACAGAAATAACCCTCCTCCATACATCTCAGCCCTCTGCTCTCTTGCCCTATTTTCCCAACAAATTGCGTCTGGTGACAAAACAAAGTTAACTGTATCTAATTTAAAGTCTGTTTTGATCACATCTTTCTGGCACAATTTAGTCGGCTTCTCAGAAAATAAGCATTTAAATTCTCACCACAGCTGTGGAGCGAACTCGTGCTCCAGCAAATGACCAAGATTTGTTTTTATAGAAGTGAAACAAACAGCGTCTCAGCCTCGGACCGATATCTGTTACAGTGGCAGCTCTGTGTTTCTGTGCCAGATCGAGGCCTCCGGATTCTCTGTGTTAATCTGTCGACGCTCCTCTGCAGAGACCATCAGCTGCTCGGTGATAAACTGGGAACCACAGCTCTTCTCCCAGTTACAGCTCCACCAATCAGATGAGCCTGATCCCATATGTCAGCCCATCATATTCAATCAGAAACAAAGATTTTTAGCATCATAGACACTGAACTCGTTTATGCGTAATCCTTTAATCATGGATGTAAAAGCTGTGATTTATAAATGAAGTGTGAGAGCAGCTTTTGAAAATGCAAATTGAACCATATCCTCTCCAGTGTTTTGTGTGTGTGTGTGTGTGTGTGTGTGTGTGTGTGTGTGTGTGTTTTTGAGATGTGCGCACACGTTTCCTAAACAGATGAACAGTTACTCATCAGATCAAAATGAGAACATTTTGATCCACCAAAGCAGAATCTTTTTCACAGAAACAAGATTTATTCATGACACCCCCCCCCCCCCCCCCCACCCCCCCCCCCACCCCACCCCACCCTGTCAAACTGTGATGGGTTTAGTGTGATGGCATCTTTTCCATCCACATAAGTGCAACAATTATTTCCCCAACTGTTCCCTCATCACAATCACAGCCACCGCTGCTGCCAGGCTTGTTTCCAACGTAATTTTTCCAATCATTTTCTTCTCTGACACCTCCGATCACATCCCTCCCCACTGTGGATGAAAGGAACTCTTGCGTTTGCAGACTGACAAGCGGATATAAAAACAATATTGCAAACTAACAAGTGGTTAGAATTTTGATGCACGTAAATCAATGCAAATAGGTTTTTACCCAACTTTTGTTTTGGATTATGATGAAGTTTCTTGGTTTCTTCTTGCAGTGCTGCACAAGTAGGATTCCTCTGCCTCTAATCTAATTTATCAGGACTGGCAGTTGTTGATGCAATCACTTAAAGCGCCATGCAATTCCATTACAAAAAGACTGGCACCTGGTCCGTCTCCCTTTAGAGATTAGCAGCCCTGCAGCGAGGATTTGGTAATGAGTTGGAGAGGATTTACCAGTGGGAATATAATATGTGTCCCAGAGCTGCTGTGTTTTTTCCCTCTAAATCCTCTCAGTGCAGACCAGGCCACTGGTTTGGTGAACGCTGCAGGTTTTCCAGCGTCTCTCCGTCATCAAGCCCGAGGGGAGGTCACATGCGGGAGATTACAGTAACATGAGGGGGGAGATTGGTTTTTGCTTTGGCTCACTCTGAATCAACATGCCATCAGCCTGAATGCTTCCTATAATCAGGAAATATTTGAGAAACCAGATCGCTCAAAGTTGAATTTCTCACTGATGCCAGCATGTGAAACCGCAGCGTTCAGACTATTTACTTAAGTAAAAGTCATAATACCAGACTCCATTAAAAGTTAAAAAATGTAACTTAAAGGAATAGTTTGACAAGTTGGGAAATAAACATTCACTTCCCTGCAGAGAGTTAGATTGATGCGACTCTTATGTCTTTACAGTAGTTATATGAAACTACGGCCAAGAGACAGTTAGCTCAGCTCAGCGAAGACATTGCAAACAGGGGGAAACAGCCTCTGTCCAAAGGTAAACGGTGAAGTCTCACTGTAGGAGAACAAATAAAAAAACAACCTAGAACATTTTCTGACAATTTATGACTAACTGTGACAATTTGTGCCAAATAACTTTAAGTTTTTGTTTTTTATAACCTGTGTAATCTTGGAGAAGAAAAGAATAACCTGCAACAACAAAGTCACTTTTTCTTTGTTGTTTTTTCAAATCTGTAAATTCGTCCTGGAAGTTAATTTCACCCTAATTTGACAGCTAATGAAAATAAAGGTTTTTGTACACAGGTCATGAGTCAGGATCTTTGCCAGGAATCCCACAATGCCTTGTGAAGCAACTTGCACACTACTTTAGCCAACTTACCTCTTCTGTTTTGCAAAAACCTTACTGGAAAAACAAGCTGTAGTTTCATGGCTAGCTGTTTACCATTGTTTTCAGTCTTTAAGCTAAGCTAACATCTCCTGATAACAGCTTCATATTCAACATATGGATCTGAGAGTGGTATCAATCTGTTCATCTCCTGTCAGGAAAGTGAAAAAGGATATTAACCAAAATGTCAAACTATTCCTTTAAGTAAAAGTACAGAAATATAGGTTAAAGCGCCTATTTTACAGAATGGTCTTTGTCACTGTTGTGTTGTATTTCTGGATCATTATTATCGGCCGGTAGCTGTGGAGCTAATGTTAAATGCATTATGTACTTAAATCTGTAACAAATCATCATGTCTTGTATACTCATCATATTTTTGTATGTCAAGCCTTAATATGAAATATAACTGTAGCTGTGTAAACTGTGGTATCAAACATGCTAAAGTATAATAAAAGAACCTCTGAATTTTACTTGAGCACAGCATTTGAATTATTTAAATATATGTTAGTTGAATGTAAGCTTGCCTGTTGGTTTTACCACGTTATGAAGTTTTAACGGGACCTCTGATTGCTCTCCACAGAATTTGACGCCCCTGCAGGATCGCCTGGAGCCCCCTCAGGGGTTGTCCTTCACCCACTACTTATGGGTGCATGGCTGATTGAACCATCTGTTCGCACAGTCAGGATGTGCCAGCAAGCTACTGCTCTCCAAGGTCCCAAACTGTACCATGATCTGTAAAGAATCTCACAGTGGAAACTGACCCTGATAGCAAATGATATTATTCCCTTTAAAGCTCAGCTGAAGTGCAGGATCTTTATTTCTCCCATTATGATGATGGGGAACTTTGATGGCTGAAGTTGCCGTACTCTTAGATTTAGTAATTATATTTCAAAAATGCATATATAGGTCACATTGCTGGTTACTGTAGTTTGTTGACTGAGTGGTTGCGAAACTCCTCTCCTTAGTTTTCAGGTTACAAATATAATGGTGGCAGATTTACAGCTGAAATTCATTGTAAGTTTTGAATCAATGGGTCCTTGATTTCAGTGTAAAAAGCAGGTTTCTTATTTCTGTCTAGCAAATGTTGACTTAGCCAATTTTTAACCTAACTTTAGCTCTGTGGCTTTGTTGAAAACAGTCTCTTGCTGACTTATTTTAAAACGATACTCTTGTAAAAAGGGTTTTAAAATGCACTTGATGGCTACATATGAGCTATTGTGCTAAATTACTGAGGTTAAAACTGCACCAGATGATCTGTGTAGACTACATGGAAATAAAGAAACAGCATTGTCCTTGTATTTCAGTCAGTCAGTCCGAGTGTTGATATGAGTGTGATAAGGAAAAATGTAAGATCAGACTGTTTCATTCTATCATCATCCTGTTCAGCTGCTTCAATACTTTCTCATCAGCACATTGTTGCATGAGAAAAGGCTTTTAGGATGATGTGATATAAATCTGTGATATCTTAGGTGGTGATGCTGAACTCTGAACTTGCTGTCGTGTAAACGTCCCCAAATTCAATATGTTTGCAAGTGGCGTCATCAATGAGTCATCAATGAGTCATCAATGAGTCATCAATCATATGATAAAATACCAGAGATTATGACGGGATCAATATGGAAAACTACACAAAACTCAAAAGTAACAGATGAAAAATGTTCATTGTCTGAAGAAGGAAACCTGCTTGTCACTTGTTACTTGCTTGAAGGTTTGGGATGATTTTACAATGAAAGAATAAACTCCAGTTCTATGGTCTGACAGTTCATACTGTCCTGTGTGTTTACTGAATATTTAAGGCTCTGTGTTTTCTTCAGTTTGGGAACAAGTGACAGCTGATAGAGGAGCAGACCGATGGCTTTGGATCAAAAATCTGCCATTTTGTAATGTAGATAATTTTCCAGAGGGGAAAAATAACAGGTGATCAGTCTTTTTCCATGATCCTGTGTGTGGCTGATCAATAACACTGATTAAACCCTGTATTGACACAGTTAATCAGGAGTGAAACTCAGCCAGTTTACACTGCAGTCATCTCTAATGTGGGTTTTCCTTAAACAGAGAACATCTGGTGTATTTGAGGAAAGAGCAGGATTTTCATACAAGTTAATGTTACGAATTTTACAATCAATAAGTGATTCTATGATTTTTAAACTGCAGCAGCAAATAATGTGACGAAGTTGGTCTTTTAATGCAAATATTGACATGTAAGGGTGTTGTACTTTTAGCCCCTGCTATTGGTTGTTGTTGCCCTGTTTTCTAACTGTTAGACATTGATATTGGATTGACTGTAGGTTGTGACAGTAGGTGACCAAAATTCAGGATTTCAGGACAAAGTCTAATACCAGAGTCAGTTTGATGCAGGATACTGGCTCAGGTTTACATTTTGTTGGTTTTAAGTTGTGCTGTTGCCAAAATCCAACGTCTTCCAAATGTCACATGCATCTTGACAGATAAAATACCGACAATCTGATCTTGAACAAAATCAAATTGTTAGATAGTCAACGTTGGGTTTTCAACTTCAGCCTGATTTTCCAACCAAAATTCAACGGCTGTTAGTTGTTAGGGTCCAAAGTCTTCCTCATGTTACGTCCATGCCTGTTGGGTGGACACACGTGAGTCATTTCTGTCTACCTGTGAAGCTAACACTGGTATCCTGGTTTATCAGAAGAAGATGTATCATGTTAGAGCAGATCAGAGGTGACACAACACTAAATAGCAACAGTTTAGATTTCTGTCAGACTGTTTTATTTCTAAATGGTGAAAATCTCCATTTCTTGTGTTTTGGGTTTAGAAAGATGAAGTCACGTGCACACTGCTTCAACACATGAAGAAAAACAAAGCTTGACAGCTCTGCTGTGCCTCGTGTGGTTTCTGAGCTCTGTTTGGACAATCTCTGCTAAAGGTCAAGGATTGTGCATGTTTGTGCTTCCAAATGTTTTTTGCACATTATTGAAGATTATTTTTCTTTTTTTTTTTTTTTTTAGTTCAAACCTGACATAACTAGTAATTTGTGGTGAGCCTGAACTGGAAAAGTGTTACTATTTCTGAAATGCAGCTTGAATTGATAATGTCTCTGGATACCATCTATAGACTGCATTAACAGTGGGGTTGTTGAAGCCTGCTGGATCCCAGAGGGCTGATAAAAGCCAGTGAGCAGCAGCCGAGGCTTTCAGAAAGCCACTGGGAACTCACAGAACCACTATAGAAGTGTGACACTGGGAGGCAGCGAGCTCGGTGATTTGTGTCCTCAGAGGACGGGAGAAAGCTGGAAAGGACTCAGTCAGGCTGTGGCAGCCATCTGCAGCAATTCCCTTTCATCTCAATTCATCTGTCCTCTTTTTTTTTTTTTTTTTTTCCCCCAAACCTTCCTGGCCTCACCTCCCTCACCTCTCTGCCCTCTGAGGTGTCCCCAGCCTCAGCCGCTGACCCCAGCTCCGACCAGCGGCATATGGTTTTTCCCCCGCTGCCGTCTCAGTCCAGCATTGTGACCAGATTATAAATGGCATTTAAACAATCATTCTCCAATACCATCAAACAGAGAGACCAGACAGACACATTGTGCCTCGACAAGTAAGCAGCTTTGACTGAAAAGTCAGTTGTGAGTCTTAGTTTTATGGCAGACATCTGTTACAGGATAAAAGCTAAATGTTAAATCTGGTAAAAAATAGAAAAACGCTGCAGTTCTATCGTAGGTTTATTGTGGTATTTCACAGATCTGTGCTATGTCAGATTATTCATGTGTAGAACATAAACCGCTCGGGATCCCCAGGAGGAGCATGGATGGATGGATGGATATTAGCAGATATCTGAATGCGACTATCACAGTTTTTCTAATTTTCTTAAGCACATTTTCTGCTTTTTTGCGGCGTCGATACCACTCTCATGCCTGCACAGTAATAATAAACTACAGTCATCAGCTGGTTAGCTTAGCTTAACATATACACTAGAAACAAGGGGGAGCAGCTAGCCTGGCTCTGTCCAAAGGTAACATGACCACATATCAAGCTCTTTAAGTTATATTCATTTGTTTATTATTTAATCTGAACTGTAAAAGTTACAATTTGTCATTTTTGGAGGGTTTGTTGGGTAAACTAGAGATTTCACTGTTATAAATAGACCTGCACATAGCTCCCTTGGAAAATGTGCTCCTTGTGGTTGTGGTGCTTAAACATTAAATTATATTGAAAAGAAGCACAAACTGAACAATGGATGTGAGAATTTCACTCGAAACCTAGATTACAGGATAAACAGGAGCACAGCTGAAATACACAGCTGTTTCTGTGTATAACTGAACAGTGTAGATCAGTGATAACACACAGTGACAGAGGGAGGCGGCCCGAGGCAGACGCCCTGCTGACCACCGCTGCTGAATCTGCACAGAAATCCTCTTTGTCTCTCAGTTTAAACTCATGTACGTTCACAGCAGAACAAAGAACTGTGAACTCTGCAGCAGAACTCAACGTTTGTTCTTTCGTGTTTCTAGGCTTCACACATTTTCACATCATACAGGGTGGAGACTGTTGCTGAGCCGAGGCTGCAGCACAGGATTTCCACCTGTGGTTGTAGCAGAGGGTGGTGATTGACTGCAGAGACACCCTCAGATGGGGCACAGCCCCTGCTGCCAGGAAGCCAAAAGGCCATCTGCAGCACAGGGCTATTGTGTAGCTGTGCATTAAGCTTTTTCATGTCCCACATGAATTTACAGCCAGACTGAAGTTAGCTGGATTGCAGGCGGAGAGTTTATCACATGTACTGTGCAGAGAACAAAGGCAGTTTTGGTTAAGTGTGTGAACTGCGCAGATGCAACAGTGTGAGAAAAGCTGCACATGTATGAAAAGAGCAACGCCGGGTTTGGATTTCAGCTCAATACTTTATTAAATAATCAACATGGTAAACATCATCATCATGAAAAAGGAAACAAATAAACAAAAAAATGAAACAGTCACATTTTTTCTTCAAGTTTTCCCCTTCAAAAGCATTTTTCTTTTACAGCTACACAAACACTTCAGTGGCTTTACAAAAGTCACTGGAGGTGATGTGCTGCTTCATTTGGTGTGACAGTTACAATGATGGCTGAGGAAGGTAACCATGGAAACTCAGGGGGGACCTGGGCAGCAGCGGAGAAAGAGGAGGAGATGGACACTAGACAGTTATATATTTATCTCTGTATGAACATCTGTCCAGTGTTGGCACAACACAGGTGAGGTGTTGTGACGAACGTGAAGTCGTGAAGTTGAAATGTTTTTTTTTCACATCAGAGGCGAAGCTACAATCGGTGAGGCCGCAGGCTGAGCTGGAGCTGCCTGTGATAAATGCTACATGTACAATGGCCGCCTTTGTGTCGCCAGCTGGTGCATTGATGAAAAAAGCTATTGATAGCCTCTAACTTGATCACTTCTGTACGTTTACTGTACTCTGAGGGGGCAGTGAGATCCTTGATGACACCGTTTTTATGAATTTAGCAACACAACAGGCTGAGCCCAGGTTTAAAAACATCCAAATGACCACGTCAAACTTAGCAAAGTGACAAATAAAGTCAGGCTGAGTTCAAAATAAAGGACGTTAAGTTATAATTCTGTAATAATGCATATGAATTCACATGCTTTGCTATTTCAGAGAATGAGAGTTGATTTTTTTTTTCTTCTTCCTGTCTCTATTGTTTCTAAACATGGACAGACCACCATAATGATGATAGTTACACCTGCAGTCATAAGAGACTTCAATACTGTTGACATCATGTTTTCTACGAAGAAACACTCCAATGAGATCCAGTTTTAAGTTACCAAAGAAATAATCTTTCATTTAAAACATCACATATAAAAATCAAACATAAGCAGAGGTAAAAAAAAAACATTGCTAAACTACCTGGCTGGCATGCATGCTACTACACAGCAAGACTATTTCTTTTTGTTCATTGTTTCATTCTTAACATCTCTTTTTGTTACACACCCACATATTTACATCATCAGTCGAAGATGTGCAATTGAAATTTCACACCAACCTACAGCAGCAGCAGCAGCAGCGTACTGAAATAACACAACTCACAGAGCTGTGGCGACTTAAAGGATGAGCCTGGTGATTGATGTTTCTCTTATTGTCAACAAATCCCGTGAAAACACAAAAACCCACAATTAATTTATCCACTACCAGGTGTCAGTGCAGTGAGAGTCTTACATATCATATTATTTTCTGCGTCATAGAGCTCCAGTTTTTTATTTATTTTTTTTAAAGTAAATCCTACATACATTATCCTGCTGCTACCAAATGTGTATTCATCCGCAGCTGAAAATAGTCCCCAGCAAATTCACCATTTACTCCTGTTTGAGGGATGTTTTCTGAAATATATACAGTATATTATATAAACTGGAAGTCTAAAAGTAGTAAAATACAGTCTAATACATGGGACTTGTTGACAGTAAGAAAAACATAAATAACACCATAAGTACCTTTAAATCTTTATCACATTGTTCACACAAACCCAGAAGCTTCCACAACAGAGCCAGTCTCAGGCCCATCTGAAACATTCTGTAAAGCAGAGTTGCCAAAGTCCCCGATGAAGGTCCCATCCACAGAGGAAGGTCCAATTTGCACTAAATGTCAAGTTTAATCCTGTTAAAATATCTGGAGTCAGTTTCAAGAGTCATAACAAGAGTCATAAAATATCCACAGAGATGTCACAGGCATCATGTGTCTCTTTGCCGTCAGTCACGTACGAGAGCTCAGGAATCATGCCGAGGGGTTTGATTGGATGAGCAGAATTAGAGCTCAAGTTGAGATGCAAGTTAATTGGCTTTGAAGCCGCTCCGCTCGGTGAAACAGCTACACCATCCAGCACAGCGACTGACTGGACAGACGGTACTGACAGAAGGGACAGTTGCCTTTTTCGTTTTCGGTCGAGACCAAATTTACGTCACATTTGACCAATTAAGTTAATGGGCTTTAATAAACATGGTTCCTCTGTGTCTGTGCCCCTGATGAGCACGAAGAATGAGCAAGAGTTGTTTTTGTTTTTTTTTCACTAAAGTAAAGGAAACCTGCAGCAGATTATTCCTCTGTCGTCACTGATGTCAGGGCACCAGTTTATATCAGCATCACTTGAACATGCTGTACCGAAGCTTCTGATTTAATTAACGTCCAGGTCTACAGGAGACGGATGGTAGAAGCAGATGTTGCCCTTAACTTTGACCCACATTCACACAAACACACACACACACACACACACACACACACACACACACACTCTCTCACAACCAACCCGATGCCAACAAACAGTCCCATTCTGCCCTTCCTCGTCCTGACAATGGCTGGCGGGTGTGGGGTGTCAAATCTAATGAAACAGGCAGGGAACAACAGCTGAGTGTGTGTGGAAGTGGGGCTGGGTGCGGAGGAGAGGGGAGGGGGGGGGGGGTGTGGTTCGAGTCGAGACACAAGTGTCCTTGTTAAAGCCGGGGCCAGGATGGAGAGAGAGAGCTGCAGTGACCGCAACAACGAGCCCAAAATGGCTGCCAGTCAACGCTCCAGACAGAGACACAGCAGCAGCGGCAGCGTTTCACTTCACCACTCTCTGAGCGTGAATCACTGCCATCGCTCCTCTCTGCTCGACTGGTGCCGAGATCCCTCAGGCGGGCACGGAGGCAGGCTTGACTCCAATAAACCCGGGCGAGCTGAAATAGGCAGCAGAGCTGAGCTCTCGGTCTCTGAGGCCTCTGGTTCATCAGAGCAGGATTTGAAGTCTGAGCTGAGGGCCAAAAGTGTACGGGAAGTGTGACACCAAATCTCATCGGATTCTGAACCGTTTACTTATTTCCTCATGTTTTCATCCCGCGCTCTCTCTCTCTATTTGATTGGGTGGGAGGATTAGGACTGGATTACCCAAGTAGAGTATGTGTACCAGAGTGCGTTTGTATGCACATGTGTGTAAAGGTCAGATCTCATGGGGATGCTTGTTTATCATATGACCTTGTGGGTGAATACAGCGTCACAGCAAAGTGTACAAGAGCGACTGCCTCGTGGAGGAGGGAGGTGAAGCAGCAAAACCTCCAGACACCCGAACACAATAAGATTAAAGCTTTGCCACATGCTATTGTGGGCAACGCTTGGTGGTGGATGTGAAGCATCCATGTTTAAGGCTTGAAACAGTTTCCCAACCTAGAGCCAAAATTGGTCTTGAGATGATTAACAGAAGGGGAAAGCAGAAAAAGCATATTTCTGCCAAACTTCTGTCTAATTATTGTCATTTTAAGGCCACAGCTGGCAGACATGTGCCACTTGTCACAAGTAGATATTGTTTAATTTAAAGGGGTTGAAAAGTTTCTGTAATTAGGGCTCATAATTTTATCCAAAAGCCATTGCCAAAAAAAATATGTGAATGAATCTGTTCAAAACAGGAAGAAAATAATCTATAAAATGCAAGAAACTAAACTTAGATATATAATTTGCAGCAGATTCACTTTGTAGTTGAACTGTTTATTGTCCTTTTATGTACTGAAAGCCTCTGAGGCATAATGAGCTGCTAATTTGTGCTTTTCCACTATCTTTCTTTATCTACTGTCTGCTTAGGAAGCATTTTCTGAACAGTCAGCATCTAACAAAGACTGTAAACTTCAGTGATCAGTGACCTCTCGCAGCAGGAGACTGAACTTTTTGTTGGCTAGGGACATAAATCCAGTATATCTAATATGATCTGCTTTCAAATGAATCTTCGGCTCATCTGTGACCCACCTCACACACACAAACACGTCTAAAAACACATGGGGAATAGAGATTAAAGCCACTGGAGCACAAATGCCAATGGTTCATTCAAGTGAATAATTTAACAAGAGACAAGAGATGAGGGAGGGACGAGAGAGGAAACAACTCTGTGTCCCCAAAAGCCTCTTGATGGCAGATGAGGACGTGCAGGTGACTGATGAGAAAGTGGGACAAATTCAGGAGCAACGACAACAACAAACCCCTTCAACCACAACAGCGCTCATCTGTCATTCCTGCCTGGATCGCTCTCTGAGCTTTACTGCCTCCACCTCAGAGCCTGAGCTGCACACGTGTGTCACAGAGTTTTTATTCATGCACCGAGGAGAATGCAACACACACAGCAAGGTATTTAAATGTGTGTGTGTGTGTGTGTGTGTGTGTGTGTGTTTACAGTCCAGTCCAGCCTGGCCTGGTTGGATTAGCCACCGATGCTCTGCAGGGCTGTAGAGTGGACAAGAGGGGGGCAGAGGTTGAGAGCGGGGAGGGGCTGCAGTAATCTGCTAATCTCATTAATACCATGGCTGTGGGTGCCCTGTCAACAAGATGCAGGGAACAAAGGATGGGGTAAACAGCTGATGACCCTGGCTGCCGTCCACCGCACAATGCCTACGCACACGTAAACACAAACACGGCTCTGCATACACTCACACACACCATGTCAATCTTAAATCCATATTCCAGCAGGAAACTCTCCTCAGATTAGATAGGAGGAGTCCGCTGGCAGGTTTGAGCGGGGAAAGACACAAAGAAAAACAGCAACTGTCCCCTCAGGCCAGACAACCCTCAAAAGGCTCCACAAAACACTGCCTGTTCGTTTTGCTTTAGTGATTACACAGCGCACAGCAGGACCAGCGGGACCTAACATGGACCTCTCAGCTGTTCCCATCAGTCTGAGTCACTTTTCACTGCTGGCACTCGGGGCTTAACCAGCAGCGGATGTCAAGATGTCTCCTCATATTGTCCAGGAAAATAACTTGGCCGAGGTGGATTATTTTGTCACTGATGGATATGTTTGAATCCACTTGGATGACCAGAGAAAAATCCACGATGGTGTTTCGTGAGTGATGATGACGTCTTCCTGTCCGGTTCATACTGAGCGATGACATTCAGATAGGTGAGGGAGGATGCCTGGCTGTGCAGATCCAGACAGTGGGAGAGGTGGGGGTGAAGGGTGGGGGGTCAGCTGGGACAACTGGGCCCAGCGACATGGGGTCAGGATGGACAGGTGGACCAAATGGTTCCACAGGAAAAGGCAAATGTAAGCCTCTGTTTATGTGCCAATTATCAGAGATAATCTTCAGGGGAAAAGTTTTAATTCCTAGTTTCTATCTGTGGAGGGAACAGACGATGGCAGCAAACACAGATGGAGTGAATAAATACGTCTGCTGTGGAGCTGTTGTTGCTTCTGCAGAGCAGCAGGAGCAAAGAAAGGGGAGGGAGATCTGTATGGGACAGAAGTGTGTGTCTGTGCGCAAGTGGATGTGTGCATGAACGTACAAAAAGGCATGCGGTCAGCAAGGATGGGCGCTCGGACCTCGTCTCACCGATCCAGCACCCGACTATAGTCCTGAGGGCCACAGCCGCCTTCGCTCTTCAGTTCAGCAAATACTTGTGTGAAAAAGTGCGGGTCTGCGTTAATGCGCAGCATCTTGGAGCTGGTGGCGTCAATGATGGCAAGGCAGCGGTCCCAGAAGGCCTCCTTACCCGCCTCCACCAGGAAGGGCTTGAGCGGGTACGAGATCTCGTTGCCCATGTAGGAGTAGGACAGGTAGAGGCAGGTGAGCAGGATGGCCTGCAGCTCGTGCTCCGACGCCACCAGGTCGCCGTCCACCACGTCTCGGCACAGCATGTAGACGAAGACCACGTTGGCCGGCGTGACGAAGGCCTGGTCCTGCCAACCCTGCAGCAGCAGCGAGCGGTCCACAGCCCGCAGCCAGAGCACCGGGTCGGCCGGAGACAGATGCTTCAGGCGGTAGCAGCGACAACACAGGAACTCTCCCAGGCAGCGCAGGAGCTCGCTGGTGGAGGCCTGGACGATGACGCGCTTCGGAGAGGAAGTCACCGTGCCCTGGGGGACTTTTTTCACAGAGGAGAGCTGCTGGGATTTGCTGTACCCGTATCCGTGCCCCTGACCCATCCCCAGCCCATAGCCGAGCCCCAGACCCAGTCCTGCTGGGCCCTCGTAGCTGGACAGGTTGGCACACGACAGCGACTTCTTCACATTCTCGCGGTTGAGGTGCAGCACAGGGTCCTTTTGGTAGATGTTGATGTTGTTGTTGTTGTTGAGAGGGTCCCCGAGCGCCACCGGACCACCGGAGCCTTTCTTGGAGTTGCCTTTCTTCTTCGTGGAGGCCACCAGTCGCTTCCACGTGAGCGCTGGGAGGAAGATGGACTGGCCCCTCTTCAGCCCGCGGTCTTTCTGGCTGTTGAGAGAGCGGCTGCTGAGGCTCGGGTAATGGCTGAGCGAGCCTGGCCGGTTGTCATAGTAGCCTGACTTGCGAGAGCCGGGTGACAGCGATAGTACAGTGCCCATGGTGAGTCAGAGCTCCAGAGATTAGACTGCCTTAGAGGAGAGGGTGTTGTTTTCTCTTTTATTTCTTGATATCCAGAGGATGTGAACTCTCAACAGGGAAACAGCATGAAGAGATGATCTGTGCAGACATGTCAAGATGAGCTGAATGATGTACACAGTTTAAATGACTGTGGCAGAGACATTACCTGCAACATTAAAACAGAGATCATCTTAATACATAGACAGTCAACATAAACCTAAACGATGGCATCTAATCCCTGACAAACATCTGGGCCATTTACCGTAAAGAGTTGACATTAACCAAGAGTCTAAATGAATCTTTGAGCTTCTGTTCTGTGAACCCTGTGATGACTCCTGGATTTTAAACTAGTGAAGCTTTCCTAGCTTTCTCTAAATGACTTAATGCAAGAGGCCAGATGGTGAATATATTGCACAGAGCACACATATATTAATATGTTAATAACTGATAATATAGTTTCTGTCTTAGAGATTCCTCTTAATTCAGAAGGATAAAAAAAATGTGGCATCCCATCCAAAAAATACGTTAACTCTGAACATTTCATCCAGTTTTCTGCTCCGAGGCTCACCTGTGTGGACGAGATGTTCGGGTGCGAGGCCACTGTAGTTTTTTGCCGCAGTCCTCGCTGGTGCAAAGACGCACAGGAGCGCATCAAAAGCGCTGTTTCTGCAGCCGCAGCGGATAAGTGGCGATGACAGGGAGCAGGGTGGCGACGCGTCTGCAGAATTAGACACTGAAAGTCACTCTTGCAGAAGCTTTGACCCACTCTTCAAAGACGCCAAGTCTGGAGCAACGCGTCGGTCCTCGCCAGCCGGGGTGCGGGTGTCATCCTCCGCTGCACCTCAGACCCAGGCGGGAGTGATGAGAGACTTTATTGCGGTTAATTGTCTTTTCATTTGCGCCTCCATGTCTGAGATCGGAAACAAAACGCAACTTTTCACAGTGTCTGAGTCCTTTCAATGCACTCCATCTCTTCACCGACACTGATCCGTGTGTGGAGTCTCCTCTCGCTGTCTCCCGGACCCGCTGCTGCTGTTTGCTGTTGTCTCCGCGCACTGAGAGCCACGGTCGTTCACTGACCGGGGATCGGACCTCTGCACAGGCTCCTGCACATGAAATGCTGAGCAGCCAGTGAGCGCACAGAGCGGCTCATCACACCGCCTCCCACCGACACAGACTCCTCCTAACGGGGCTCAGACACACACACACACACACACACACACACACACACACACACACACACACACACACACACACACACACACACACACAGACTTCCCTCACTAGGGGGACACTCATTGACATAATGGATTCCACTAACCTAAACCTAATTCTGACTCTAGAACCAAGGCTTAACCCTCAAAGTCCTGCGTCGTTGTGCACTCAGATCAAAGTTTACACTGAATTAAATTCAGGGGAAATGTTAAAAGTAAAATAAAATAATTAAAGCATAATAAAATAAAATAATGTATCGTTACATCAAATTAAATTATATGAGTAAATCAAAATAAAACATTAAAATAAATATGTAAATAAATTAAATACATAAATAATAAATATAATAAATAATAATATAACTAAACAAATACAATTAACAATTAAATAATACAATAAATAAATAAAACATATTATAATAAAAAATATAATTTACTGCAAAATTATCAAACAAACAATAAAACAATTATAGCCGATTAATAGTAAATATAAAATACAAAAAAAAAACATTAAAAAATTAAATTAAAAAAACATTAAAAATGAAAATCAAATTAAATGAGCCTTCAAAGTGATGTTCAAAAATAATCTAACCATAAGGTCAGCTGGTCCAGTCCAAATTTCTGTTTCTGTCTGAACACTTTAAGGACCTATCATGAGATGATGAAAATGAAGCAAGTGATGATCATGTGATATGCAGTGATATGCAGCTCTACTAATATTACTGGCAGTAATATTAGTGGAACTGCAGTGGCAGCATTAGTACTATAGGCGTTTAATAAGTAAAACTTGCACAAATCTTTCTGGCAGCTCTGCACACAGTAGCACTTTACCTGCAAAAGAATGGACGTGTCTAATAAATGCTCTCATCTACATAAACTGCAAATGGTGCAGAATGCATGTGGGCCAATAAAGCTGTAATGACTTGAAAGGAGTTATACAATAGTCCCTGAGAAGCCAGAAGAGTGTCAAGTACAGGGAGGTAAAATTATAGATTCATATTCATTTATAGGAACATTAATGCACAAATGTTGAATAAAACATTCTTCCTACAGCTCAGAGCGGCACCATGTGCTCATGTACCGCGCTGAAATCTTCATTCATTTCAGTTAGGGTTCAGTGTCAATCATCATTGTCGTAATAATCCTCATCTGTCATCTCCTCTTTACCCTCATGTCGACCGATTCTATGTCCATCAGCTGAATACCCTCTCCAGGACGAAATTCGACATGAAATATCATCAGATCATGATGAAATGACAGTGAGTAACCCACTCCTGGGAGGGTTTACTGTGCGTTACAGTGAGTAAGCCTCCCTCACGTGGAGGCAGGTCAGGTCTTATTATGTAAGTGTCTTCATGAGTCCATCCTGTATTGTAGGTCATGGAGGTGCCTGAGCTGTCCAGTATAAGAGGATCAGATGCAGCGTTTGAAAGGACGGCCAATAAAGTATCAATGAAACCATCATTTCTTCATCGGTCATCGCAACAAGTTATGGAGACGGACCCAAAGCTTATTGGAGCTTTGGGTCCGTCTCCATTATTTGTTGTGATAGTTTTCAGTTTACCAATGTAGACAGTGTGTTGTTGATACATACTGTATGTCATCATGTCTTGCACACTTTCTTGATATTTGTCATTAAGTGTTGGGAAGGTTGTCTCAGTACCAATGTATCAGTGTTCATAAGATATAATAAGTGGCTTTATTAACTGTTAATAAATCCATTACTAAAGCTTTATAGATCAGTTATAGTCCATAAATAAGCACAACCTTTAGGTTACCCCTGTGAGTGCTTACTTACAACTTACTAACATTTACAACTGCACATTAAAAACTCTATATTAATGGCTTATTAACATTTATGACTGCAGACTTGGTGGCGTATTAGAAATCAATGTGTATTTATTAAGACATAACTGCATAATTACCAAATAGACACCAATCAAAGAGATTGTCACAAACTGGCAACCACAAAGTTGTTCATATCAATAGCTTATAATGGATCCAGACAGCATTAACAAATAATTTATTGGCCATATTATTCAACCAAACAATTATTTCCAACTTATTTACAACTTGGTTATTGTTTGACAGTTCAATTAAACTGCTTTAATTCCTTTGGTTTCCCCATGCCAAAGTCTCCAAAGCTTTCCGTGGCAGTTTGACATCAATGGACAGCTAAAGACATTTCTGGGAAAACAGAAGATAATGTTGCGTCTCAATGATTTCCCCAGAGATGGGAAATCATCGGAAACCATAGAATAAACAAAATAAACCAATGATAATGAGCAGATGAGATAAGAAGGCTAGTCGTGTGTATAAGACAGCAAAAAGAAGATAGAGGTTACATAAGAGAAGATTTTTTTTCTTCATTTTAAAATATTGCTTCTATTGTTTATATGCAGACCTTTTTATCCAATGGTTCAATAGTTCCCAACCTAAGGGTTGTGCCCCTCCAAAGGAGCACATGTTAAATCTGAAGAGCTGTGAGAATATTAATGGCAGAGGAAAAAATGTTTTCTTTTTCTTTTTATTTACTTATGTGTATATATATATATATATATATATATATATATATATATATATATATATATATATATTTCTTTTTTTTTTTTTTTTAACTTTTTTTCAGTTTGAGTTTGTGAAATATTAGGTGATTGGACATTTGAGTAGTTATTTAATCAAACCAAGTGTAGGAGGGCACTAACTCTTCAATGGAATTCAATTCTAATGATTCAAAGACATCACTGTATCGTAATTTATGAGTCTATAACTAGTCGATTAAATGAAACTGTCAAATGAATGTAGTGTAGCAATATTTTCCTCTGTAATTTAGGGGAGTGGAAGTCTAAAGTAACATAAAAAGGAAATAGTATCTCATTATACCAAAGTACAATACTTGATTAAATATATTCAACAACTTTCCAGCACATTAAACAACAAATCACAAACTCAGCAAAAGAAAAACACCTATAAAAACTAGATCAAAATGAAACACCAACATATAGGCTTGAAAAGAGCAGAGTACTTGCTGGTTGAACCACATATCCACAACACCACCCTAATTGCTGTCAATTCAAAATAATTAAATTGCACTGGAATGCAGGCTGCAGACGCTCAGTTAACTAACACTTAACCCTTGATCTGGTTCTTTCACGTCTTCCAAGAAGCAAGTTAATCAGAGTGGTCTTTTCTGTGGCCTGTCCAGAAATAAAGAACCGCAGTAAATTTAGCTCTGGACATTGTATTGTCCCTCTAAAGGTGTAAACAGCCCCACAAGCCACTGTACAGATACATTAAGACTGTCTCTCTAGGGACAGTCCTCCACATTGGGATCTGTGTACTACCTGTTCGCAGCAATGGTCCCATGAACATTTCTGGGGTTTTACAAAGTCTGATAACCTTTTGGAGAAGAAAAAAAAAAAAAAAGAAAGAAAAATCAGACCATGTTGATGCCTTTAAAAACTGTCATATAACTGTCAAATGTGACTTTCTGTTACTCCCTCAGCTCAGAGACTGTGACGGACAGAAAGCCCCAGAGACGGTCAGAAGAGGAGAAGACGGAGACAAAGTGCTTCTTCATGTTGCACTCATAAGGAGCAGACACCTGCCATTTTCATCCAGCCTTTCAACGGAAATCTTTAATTCATCCTTATCGAAAAGACAAAAGAGGAAAAAGACATTATTAAACCTGAAAGGATGAATTAGCTATTCTTCTGCAAAGCTGCAAAATACCAAACACAACAGTGGATAAGACAGCTCTCTAGAAGCTTTTTGGTTAAAGCCACTCATCTGATTGATCATAAATCACTTCATAACCTTGGAGTCTAAAAGCTTGTTTGGCAGCTTCTCAAACAAGCTGTCAAACCAACAGCTGTCCGCTGCTTTTATTGCTGAGTCATTCTCCAAAAGAGAGAAACCTTCATTTAATCTCCCCAGAAAGACAGAGCTCTCCCACAACAGCTCTCTCTCCATCCACCAACCCCGTCCCCCACTGAACAACCACATTCAGCCGCAGACATCGGATGACACCCTGTACATGGCCGTCGCTTAGCTTAGCTTAGCATGCAGACTGGAAAATGTCGAAAGATACTACAACTGTTTGTTTTAACACTTGTTTTGGTCAAACAAACAAACATACAACATCTTATTTAGTGAGCTTTAGAGGTTTTACCTTTCAGACCCAGGCTAGCAGTTTCCCCTTGTCTCCAGTCTTTGTGCTAAGCTAAACTAAGCTAAGCTAAGCTAAGATTCATATCAACTGTACAGACAAAAGAGAGGTATCAATCTTCTCATCTAACTCTCCCTGCAAATAAGTGTATATCCCAAAATGTCAAACTATCCCTTTAAGAAAGATAACCAAAGATAAATAAACAAATAAATGAAAATAAAACAATAATTCACAAAATAGTTTGACATGAAAACTGCCGTTGTTCTAAATCTGAAGATGATTTTACATGTCTGGTGTGATATGTGTGGATTACTCAAGTGACCTGGAGTCACATGTTTAAACAGTGAGTGAGTAGTTTTAGCCTGAGTCAACGAGATGCAGTCAAAACAAGCAGAGGCGCTCCTCTTCTCGCATAAACCCATCTTTGTTTTCTCCTCCGTCTCCGTTTAGGTTTTATATCAGTGTGAGCTGACTGATTGGCTGGTCAAGCTGTATAGGGGAGATCTCCTCATTCAGCTGAGACACACACACACACACACACACACACACACACACACACACAATCTTACTACCCCTTCTCGCTGTCCTTCCCTCTCATTCCCCCCACCAGCTGCAGGACCCTCAGCATCTCCTGCACAGCTGACCCGGATACACTGACGGCTATGAAAAGAGCTGTTGTTGTCCACTCATGACCCAAACCCCCCCCCTCCTCCTCACGCAGCACACACACACACACACACACACACACACACACACCAGCACCACTTTACAGAAACTGACAGGAGGCAGGAAACAGGAGCACAGACCTGTGCTAGTTGTTGGTGTCGTCCTAATCTGCGTTTTGACATTAAATTGTTTTAAATCCTGAGATTAAATGTGGATGAATGACATAAAACTATGCTTTACCATTTGTCAACTGATATAAAATCCATTCATACGTGGCTAAAGATCTTAAATATCCACATTAACTTTAAAATAAAGTTGCTTTTAATGATTTGAGCCATGAAGATTTCCTGGTCTGCACGTCTTCTACAATTCTAATTTTAGGTCAGAAATCTTTTTTGCTATGATTTGCTGTTGTTTGACCCAGTTTCATTATGTAATTGCGATTTGTACCGTCATGTCCCACATTTTGCAGCCAGAGAAGAAGACTGGTGCAGTCGATAAAACTAATTGTTTTCTGCTTTTTTTTTTTTTCCTCTTGCTCCAGTGGTTGTGGTACAAACGAAGCCCAGCAGCTGTATTTTCTTCTGCTCTCATCACAGACACTTTCATCCAGATCCAAATGCACAGTGGACCCACCGTGCCTTTCTGTCATACACCCACTGATTTTATTTTATTTTTTTAAAAAGAGAGCAGCATGAATGCACTGAAATGAAACCTAAAATGAGTTTTCTGTAGCAGCAAGGGCTACTGATGTTTAATTTTATTTGTTTTTGGTGTAATTAAATAATTAATTATGGCTTGCTTTTGTTTTGTAACAGTTTTATTTCCCCTAAATTAATAAAAATCTTTTTATATTGACTTTCGGGCAATTTGGGTGTAGTCAGTTTGTGCAGCAACAGCGGAGACACTCCAGGTTGGAAAGGATCCCATTCATAGCTCTTTAAACGAAGAAGAAAAAAAAAAAGGCAGCCACATCACAACAAAATAATGAACAGCATAAAAAAAAAAAACATAAAAATGAGAACAAGACATCAGAAATGAGAGAAATGAGGGCAGTGACTTCACAGAAAGGGAGTGGGTGAAAGGCACAAAAAGAGGACACAGACAGAAGGGAATAAAGTGAGGAGAAAAACGGCGAGGAAAAGGAGAACAGGAGTGGGAAGAGACGGTAACAGGGGCTGCAGAACGAGGGCACAGACGGGCAGAGAGGGACAATGAGCTCAGCTGTGGTTACTGCTGGAGCCAGACAGGTTCACCTGATGACACATCTGTCGGTCTGACTCACCCAGACTCTAATCTCCCTCTTTAAGACCTGCACGGAGCAGCAGTCGACACCGAGGGGAAAGACAACACGCGCCACAGTGGGATTACATGATGTTTCAGGCCAGTTTCAGGCTTTTATTAGACATCAAATCATGGCCTTAATTATCATCCACTGCTGATGTGGTGGAGCTCCCTAATTAAACAGTAAAACAGCCTGAGTGCTTGTTTTTCTAATTAAACATATATTTATATCTGAAAATGGCTCCTAACAAACATACTACCAAGCCTTGAGGAGTTCCTGAGACTAAACTAGAGACTAAAGTGATTAAATCTTTAAAGGCAGTGGCTGAATAAGTACATACACTCAAGTATTGTACATCTGAGTTTCTTTTATTCAATTTTATTCTCATTTTAATTTTCTTTTATTAGTCTTTGCATAGCCATATATCTGCAATTAATACTTGTGCATCCTTACATACTTTTAAATGAAGGACTTTTGTAAAAAGGCTATTTATTAGTTAAGTAAAAGTAAAATAAAACTTCTTCTGGTTGAGGGTTCAGTGTCAATTTCACTTTGATGGGGTGACAATTCTTGATGAAACTCTGAATATGTGCATTTGCAAGGCATGATGTGTCATGATGACCAGTTTCAGCTTACAAACACGTGCCAGCTATACCCTGCACCACTGTCCGATCAGTGTATTGTCTATTAGTTCAAATGCAGGGATGAGGCCTCTTCATGAAAATTAACTGATTGCCCAGGCATCACAATTTACACATTTAGAATATGCAAGTTTTTCCAGGTACAAACTAATATAAATTCTGCTTTGAAGACTATCTGTATCTGTTTGAATGAATCAAAGGGCTTGCAGTCTACCAGAGGGCCTAAAAATGTTCAGCACATATAGGGTGAGACTGCACTCTAGTGGACAATCAGGGCCAATTTAAAAAAAAAGGTCCTGCTCTGAATGATTTGATTCACATTCAAGTTTATGATGAAGAAGGTATTTTTATTTTCAGCAGTAAAAATACACATTGAAGGCTAATTTGCTTTTCTTAGATTAAAGTGAAGATGCGATAAGCAGTGTCAGTCTTAATATGTTTAGATACACAGGAATGCACAGGTGCTGTACGTAGGCTATTTGGCTTTTTGACATTTGTTTTTACTCTTTTATCTACATTTTGTACTGTTTTCATTTCAGCCTTATTATTGCCTTACTTTATATTCGCTGACTTTGAAAGTTGCTACATCAATAAAGTTTGTTAGGCTATTATTATTGTCAAATAAATGTAGTGTTTGCAAAATGATGGTGGCCATTGGTGATGACGACATTGTTATTTCTTTTTTTTTTTTTTTTTTTTTAAATACATTAATTTGCTGCAGTGCCACCTAAAGGCTAAATGCTATCAAATCTTGCTGGATTTCAGCTACTGGACGATTGGAGTAATTTTACTTTTTAGTCTTTTCTAAAATAATTTAGCGAGTTATTAGGTCGTTTCTATGGTGACAAAGCGTTATTAAAAATTAAAAATGGCGGACCGTCAGTTTAACCGGCCGTTAGTGGGCGTGGCCTGTGGAGTTAAAGCTAACATGCTAACTGACAAACAAACAAACCAACATAACGGACCTTGACCTGAAACCTTCGTGGTGAAAGTAATACTCAAAAAAAAAAAAAAAAAAAACCCAGAGAAAAATGACTAGAGAGTTTAAAGAGCTGTCCAAGTTATATTTAAGTAATTTACCGTTAGTGTCCACCTGTTCGCAGCAGGAGAAAGAGCCTCAGGTAATGTGACTTTACTTTAATTTTGCTAACCGTTGCTAGCTTGGTTAGTTCACAATGTTTAGACACTGTTTTGGTGCTGTCTCTTAAAATTAATGGAGTTCATGTTTAATTTTATGTTAGTTGTGACCCCTTAAGCAATTTGACAAGTGTACCTGCACCTATTTTGATGGTGTTGTACATGATAAGGTGTTTCAGATAGGACTATATTAGATACCACTGAAGACACTGAGATGCATCAGCAATGATTAATGAATCAAAAAATAAATAAATAAATAAATAATATAACTAGAAACTATTTTGATTATCTAATAATCACATAAAATGTTTTCTGTTTTTCTGTCTTAACATTATTGTTATAAAACAAGACATTGGCAGACGTCACCTTGGGGTCTAGGAAATTGTGATGTGCATATCTCACAGTTTTTGATGTTTTATAAACCAGTTGACTGATTAAACATATTGATGGGCAGATTAGTTGCTCATTAAAAATAATTAGGGCTCGATTTCGATTAATTGTTTTGTCTGTAAAATGTCAGATGATGATAAAAACTGTCCATCACTTTGCTAGAGTCTAAGGTAATGTGTTCAAATGTCTTTTTTTGTCCGACCAGTCCAGAAAAGAAATCATTCAGACTGACTGATCATGAAATAGTTGCAGATTCATTTTCTTACATAAATTAATTGGGTAAACATTGCACCTGTTCAGCTGTTTTGATAATCAATTAACCATTTCAGTTATTTTCAAGCCAAAAGATGAACAATCTGTAGTTTGTGCTTTTTCCGTGTCACAGATTTTAATTAATTGATGAATTGAGAATAAAATTTACAGATTTATTAACAAACAAACCAAAAGAAAAATTGTTGCAGTCCAATAAACAAATAAAGGATGGATTTTCTCCACACCAGAATTGTGTTCCTGGCAGCGTGGATGGGGTTTTGAAACGGTATTTAGATCATCCAATGAGGAAATAAAATTCACAAGCAATATAACTGTACATTTGGCTAAATAAAATAAATGTAAAACTGACTTTATATCAGACAAGTTCAGTAGATGATGATGGGTTAGATTCAGTGAGGCCCTACAAACTTGAAATATTGTGCAGGGTTTTGCTTTTATGATCACTTTTCAAGTTGCACCTGATGTTTATGACAGTACTTTCCAGAAGAGGGCAGTAGATACTTGTGGTAATGTTGGATTCTCCTGGCTGCATGCCTGTGATTCTCTGTACATTGATTAATATTAAATCACTGGGTGCCAGTTTAGTTTGGATCTAACATGTATTGGCAATGTGCTAACTGCTTTTTATAGTAGCACTGGGCTTGGCAACTTGTCAAACTCAGTAACTGACTGTTTCATATTGAGTGCAGGCCTATTATTACCTACTTCAGTGCTTTTATCAGCACTGGATGAGCTGGTTGTTCACATATTGCAGTTGGGATCAGAAATGAATCATGGTAGAGGCCAAATACAGAGAATACAAACCCATAAATCCTGGAAAGTGATTGACCAGGATTTCATTAAGCTAAGCTGCTGGCTGTAGCTTCATATTTATTGTACAGGTTAGAGATTGATATCGATCTTCTCATCTAACTCTCAGCAAAAAAAGAATGAGCATGTGTCCCAAAATGTCAAACTTTTTTTTTGGAGACTGTCAAGCAAAAATAAAAAAAAATTGCTGCTTTCTCTATTTTTAATCTTGAATACTTTTGGTTGTTTGTTGAACAAGACAACACTTTGGCGACATCACTGTTGAATCTTGGAAATTATGTACATTTTTTATTATTTCTAGACATTTTGTAGACTAACCACTTAATAAAAAGTACTAAACAGATCAATCGTATGTATGAATATGAATATGTATGAAATCTTTAGCAACCTAAACCTATTGGAACCATAGTCCATACCCTTATGAGTTTTTTTTGGGTGATCTGTGACACGAAGAGCATGGCATCAGATAAAATGAGATCAAATGGGAGCATGTGGTCCAATGTGGATCTAATGAAGTCCCCTGTGATTAATCTGTGTCTTCTACATGACTCAGGTTACCTGGCTTCCTGTATGTTTGCGTGTCTCAAGTTTGTCAGTGTGTCTGCCTACCTGCCTGTCTCTGACCATCATAGCTTTGGGGAGGGGTCAAACCTGTTAACCTCTCCATTGAAGAGCACATCATCATGGGGGGACGATGTGCTGTTCACTGCACCTTTAGGCACACAAACAGACACCCTGATCCCACAGGCAGAAGGTAGCTTTCAGCACTGAGCAAACATTTGATCCGACTGGGGATCAGCACACTAACCCTCATCCCCCATTAGCTGGATTCTTGTTTTTTACGGTGCACAGATTGAATGGATGGAATACAGCTGATGGCAACACAGAGAAAAGATTTATCCCCTGAAAGATGACATATATATGCAGCCATAAACTGCTCATCAAAAACGGGTTCAAAAGAGACACGAATGGTGGCAAGTTCAGCGTAGAAATGGAGACATTAGCTGTGTACTGAGGGTGTGATGGGATTTATAGGACCAGAAAGTGAAGCCTTTCAGCCCCTGGTTTGGGATTTAGGGACAACTTGTTTGTTGTTGGAACGCAGCCTGTGGTGTTAACCCATGACCTGGCTGACCTTTGACCCTCAGGACGACAGCTCCATCCACGCGTCAGGGAGAAGGGCTGTCACAACGGAAACATCCAGAACACAGGCAGCGCTGCTGGATAGAGAGGGAGGGACAATTAGGGTCAGGGTGGCTAACACAGGATCAAAAACACTGCGCGAGTTAAGAGTGTCAGGCTACCGGAAACATAATCTGTCTGCAGGAAAAGTGTGAATGGATGCCACAGGCTGTAGAGGAGAGTCAGGATTAAAAGCAAGGCTTTGTTAAAGGTTTCTCAGAGCAACGGATGTGTGCAGTGAGCATGTCAAATGACCAATTAAGCTCAAGAAGTAAAGGATTAAAAAACATGCACACAATATTCAAAAATATATTGATAAATGTCAGAAAACAGAGAGAAGACATTTTTGCTTGATGAATGCCTGAAGCGATGATTTGATTATCAAAATAGTTTAAGATTAATTAACCCTAACCCTGTTGAACAAAAAATGATTAACTGATGAACCGTTGCAGCTATTATATATTGTAACATAATGTTAATACCAATTCACCAGTCAATAAGAAGCATTTTAATGTTTCAGTCATGGTGGAGCCAGTGTTAACTACTTAACATACTGTCAGTTAGGTAGTTCAGTGATCAGTTGAACTATATGAATGAAATTCAGTGATGAAGTTCTGCAGATTGTGTCATTAATTAAGCAACTACTTATCTCAGCCAAGATCAAATCCATGTTTTTTTTTTTATTCTAATATCAAAGACTTAATATTAATATATATCTGATGTAATGATGCAGACATAACAAATGTCTTGGATGGAATATTTGACTTAGTTTAAACTTGTTATAGGTTTAGGTCAAGTTCAAGACATGAGGGGATGTTTTTGTCTTTTATGCTGCTGGAGTGCTGCCTTTTTCCTGAATCTGTTTTGGGGAAACATTGCAAGTTCAGTACTTTTGTAAATGTGGACACTGAATGTATAGGGCATTGTCTTACAGTTTGGAAAGAATGTTTAAGCCAAAGCTCAAGCTCCTTCAGGGGAACTTTGGGGTTCAAGTGGTCAAAGTTCCTGCTTTTACATCGCTGTTTATTTTATCTTGAACTCTGCATCCATCAGATTTTGATAGCTCACTAAATTTATCACTGTTTTTGCTGATAGCTGCCTTCCAGTGAGGTGATAAGGGGCCTATATATCATCTATTTTTCAGGTGACAAGTTTCCCATCTACCTTGCTGATGCAACCAAACGTCTGTGTCTGTGGGCTGAATAACTGCTGAGGGAGGTTGAATCGCCATCTGTGGAACTTTCAGGCTGTCAGAGGAGAATGTGAAGGTGGGTGACCGCAAACATCCGTGTGCCAGCACAGTGCCACACATGCATCAAACAAGGTCACATTATCTTCAAAGCCTGTCGCCTCCAACATGTGATACGACTCAGACCTCAAAAAAAAGAGGGCAGACATCTTGCATTCCTGAGCCCATTCCACAAAGTACAATAACTTCCTTGAATTCTTCGACCCTCGACGGCGGAGCCAGGGCACATCCTGTTGTCCTTGCAGCACTTCCTGCTCATGCAGCTCAATCAGTCTTCCTCGTTGCCATGGCCACTGGAAAACACTGTGCTAATGCTTAATAGGTAACACTAACAAATAAGGTGTGGATGATAATGGAGCGAGTGATGAGTGAAAAGATCTGACAAGAGTTTCACATTTAGATTAAACCGCCATCAGTTTGCCACTGGTTTCTTATCTATGCAATTTCAAAACCTCCATACCTATGGAGTTTCAAAAACTCCATAACCTCTATAGTATAAGTAGGTGGCACATTTGCATAATAATTGCAGACTTGGTAAATGTGAGTCAGAACTCAGGTATAGGTTGAGGTTACATGCGGTTTTATTTTCCCCTTTTGTTTCCTTTGCATATTGAGGCTATATGGGGTTACCCTGTGTGAAAGCATCAATAACCAGGCTCTGTGGTTTCAATGTCTGCAGCAAATGCAAATATTCTGTTGTACACATTTCCAAATGTATTCTTCAACACCTGGTGAGAGATTTAAACTGGGATCTCAAAGACTGTGGACTTTAACAATGTTTGGCTGCTCAGCATTAGTTTGTAATTATTTACCAACTGACTGACAAAGGTGCAGACCAGTGGAGGCACATGTATAAAAGGCAGGTCTCACATCTGTCTCACAATATGTTTTATTCCAGAAGGACCTCTCATGCCATAATGATGAAGACAATTCGACCAAAAAAGTTTGAGGAGTAAGCTTGGTATTTGGGAAAAGTTGTGCGCGTGGGCAGATCCATTACTATATTTTTAATCATCTTAAGATTCAGATTCAATTTTATTGTCATTGGACAAGTGCAATTATGTAAACAACAAAATTCAGTTGGCATCTGACCAGAAGTGCAAATTAGAATAAATAAATAAATAAATAAATAAATGAATAGATGTATGTGTGTGTGTGTGTGTGTGTGTGTGTGTGTGTGTGTGTGTGTGTGTGTGTGTGTGTGTGTGTGTGTGTGTATATATATATGTATATGAGGATTATTGTAATGATACATATCTATATATAAATACAAATATACATGTGCAGAGTGGATACAGTGCATGCAGTATTAGTGCAGCAGTTTATATATATATATATATATATGAACAATGCAAACAGGAATATGCATCATCCAAGAAGATCTTGTTGTGGTGCTGATTGCAGATGAGTGAGAATACAGTAGTATGCTTATATAACAAATTTGAATAAATCTTCTGCAGTAACACTGAGACACCTAAACAGCCTTAATCACGGCTGTTGCTCACTTTTATGAAGCCTGTAATAGCTGCATACTGTTCACTTTTTGGGACTGGCTGTATTAAGTTTGGTTTGTTTCATAACCATGTTGTTGCTGCCAGCCTGGCATTCATTTGTCAGCTTCCAGCACGGTAGTCCTGGCCAAACCTTGATCCTATTTTGTCAGAGAGAGAAAGACGGAAAGCTAGCAGGCTCTCTTGGGTATAGACCAACCCTGAAGGGATGCATTCAATTCTGCTTCCTGCACTGCTGCGTCTTTCCAAGAGTCCACAAGCCAGAGGAAATCAGACTGGCAACAGGCCGGTTTAAAGAGATGTTTAGCAGTTCAAAGGATTTGTTTGACAGTTTTTTTTTGATACACTGCTTTATACAAGAATTTGTGTTTTTCATCTCATTGACATGATTTTTTTTTTCTTATTTTTTAACCATCACTCCATCTGAACGCCATATGCAAATCTCTTGTTAGTCGGCTTTGAAAGCAGAGGAGGGATGTTACAAGCCCTCATACCCTGATGGGATAAGCATGAGTGCCCGTTTGGTATGGCCATAGATAACAGGTGTAGGTGGCGGTCCATGACATCATGCGTCAGGAAGGTAATACTGCAGGGGCAGGGGTTGGCCTGTAGGCTGAACGTCGTGCCTCCGTCTGCTGTCTGTAAACACTGTGGCTGACACTGGCTCTCGTGCATTTGGGATGTTCAGAGTCTGTAGAGGTTTGTTTGTCCATTCAAACAACTGTGATTGGACCTGACTGGAATTAGCAGAACCTTCCCTTTTTACAGTACATTTGAATTTCTTGTTCCCCTATTTTTTCCTAAATAATTGAGTTAATTCTCAGATTATGTCACAACAGCATTGACAGTTGAGTGAAACACATTTTGACATTCATCACCCAATGCTGCATTGTTGGGGAGATGATGAGGGTATTCGTGAGCGTACACTTTTCCTCATGATTCGTCCCGTATCGTGTCATGCCGAGGAGTTTTCACGCCTTTTGGATGAGGTGTATCAGATGGCATACCGGATGCATGCCTATCAACCAGGGCGTAGTTATCATCGGATATTCTTGAGCTCAGGTTGTTATCTGACATACCCCTACACAACCGATGCCAAACATACACAAACATTTTAATGCAGCGACAGGAACGTAGGCACATCCTGGATGTTTTTAGGGCCTCTGGTCTCTGGTCCCAAATTATTGAGTAAACTTTGTCCTCTCAGTGCGTCATCATACGTATCAGTATCAAATCCTCCCCTCCCCAAGGTATGAAGGTAGACAATCACTGGGGGTGATCTCTAATCTCAGATTGTGCTGAAATATCTTTGATATTCGCAATCATATTGACTATGGCTGTAAAATTCTGGTCTGAAGTACATCAGAAAATATAATGAGAATGATGTAACTTTGCTGTTCTTAATAGAATTAGGAAGTAAATGCTATTTATTTATTTAAGACTTGATGTGGAAAAAAGTTAAGGGGTGGGAATACTTTTTGAATGCACTGTATCTACCTAATGGTAAAGTGATGTAAAGTAATTCAAACTAGTTCCTCCTCAGTGTGAAATGACATCAAAATACTGCTTGAGCAGTGATGTTTCCATATTAACAATCTAATGATGAAATATATAATAAATTAATCACAGTGGCCATTCTCCTGCTACAACTATCTGCCCTTTTGATACTCTATGTACATTTAGCTAATAATACTGTACTTTTATTTAAGCAGGATTCTGAATGCAGGACTTTTACTTGTAGTAGAGTATCTTTATGTCTTTGTATTTACACAAGTAAAAGATCTCAATACGTCTTCTACTGTTAGGTTTACGCAGTCACACTTCCTAAAAGTTACTTTCACCCTCATTATACAAAGCTTCTATGTCCTTCTTTTACTAAGATTTTTAGACTTACAAATCAAAGTTTAGGACCATTCTCATACAACAATACATATACAGACTCTGATGGAAGATATTTCTGGCACCCATCCATAGTAATTAGAAGTATTATTACCTTTACATACCTTTTTAGTTGCAGCAATTAATCATGAGTCAAACAACTGTAAAATTAGATTGGATCGTGTCAATAACACGAAGATCTGAACACCAGGTCCCAGCTTAACATCTGACATGTTGAAACAGATGAAACTTATGAATGTTTTGGATGTTACAGTGATATATTTAAAAAAAAAATGTCCTCCACTCTGCACTGAACTGAGCGACACCGTTTATTGGCTCTAACATGATCACCGAAATCCTCTTTAAGCCTCATCCTCTCAGCCCTGCACGCTCATCAAACTTCACTCAAATATGTTATGATCTTCTAACTGCTTTCCCCAACAGGGCAGCATGTAAGGAATGCTGCTTAATGTCACCGTCTGTCAGTCCGACTTAATGCGAGCCGCTCTGTAACGCTGCGAATATGTTAAACCCTGTGATGTCATGGCGTGAGAGTTGGGGAAGAGAAACTGCCGGCACGCGATGTTATTAATAGAGCAATGTGCATATGCTGTGTGTGTGTGTGTGTGTGTGCACGCAGGAAAAACGTGAGGAGCAGACGCTGCATGGATCAGATTTGTCTAATTGGAGACCCAACGGTATTTTATTAGAAGTGCAGATGTGTAAGGGATCAGTGCAGATTAAGAAACAAATGTTAGATCTCATGACTGAATCTTCACTTGTCGCCACAAGTGGGTGTTGAGTTTTTAATTCAACCTTTGTATTGTAAATTGGTGGTTTGTGTTTAAATGGTCCTAAGCTAAACATCAAACAAGATTCAAAGTTCGTTCTTGACTTTGGAAGCTGCAGTTGACAAAATAAAATAATCATAAGGTCCATTTATAAGTTGTTCTCGAGCTTTCAATTATATAACGCCATCTTCATCAGCAAATTTTTATGGGTATTTGAATTTACTTTGTTAGCCGCTATAATCAAAGACAAGAATGGACTTCGATCACAACTTTAAAGCCAACATGGCTGAGAAATCTTTAAAGTGCTCTGGAAAAAACTTCCATGATGAACGAACAAACTCATGGAATTTGATTGGATTGAAAACTTCATAATAGCTACTTAATGGATGTTTTGGTGATATTATTTTGTGAACTAAAATGAAATTGAATTACTGTAACACCATCAGCCTCTTTCTCGTTCATGAATATATATTCTATATTTCTGTTATGGGAATTTTCAATATCTTTTGCGGGCCTGCTCGCCAAGGGGACCCCCTGCACTCCCAAGAAACCAAAGAAATAAAACTGAAAAAAATATATATATTTATGCTAATTTACCTAATTTATGTACCCTCGTTTCATTTCAGCTCAGGGTGAGACTCTCTTCTGCAGTCTACTGTCCACAGCAGAGACTTCTCTAATGGAAGATTTAAAATCGGGTTGAAATTGACTAAAACACAAAAGAAACTTGTTACTGTTTAGACGACTAAAGAACAGAGGAGTTTATTCTGGATGGAGCTTGACAAGGACGCTTTAGTGCAAAAGATTTAAATTAAGTTATTCATTTCATCCAGAATGTATACAGACCCCTTAATTTTTTCCCTCATCAGTCTACACTCAAATACCCGATAAGTGAAAACAGAGATTTGAGATGTTTCAGCACCTTGGTTTGAGTTTCTAAATGTCTTTCAGTGGCCCAGCCAGAGCAACATAACAAAATGTGAACAAAGTGAACGGACCTGGGTACTTTCTGAATACACTGTATGTCTTGTTAGTGACACACAGCAATCTTGAAAGTGGACTTGGGACTTGATCAGTTACCTGTGGACTACACATATTGTCAGTGTTTTATTTGCACATGGTCGTCTGGTTAGTAAACAGTATAGACCACCATCTGAACGTGGGGTATGAGGTGATATCTGATACAGCTGCTCATCAGTGATAACACTGATGAAGATGGCTCCACCACATATTGTGAGCTATTTTTAAAATGGATTTTCACACTTACTGTGAGTCTAGAAAACTTTATTGGCTCCTTGTCCAGTATATGTGGGATGTATGGCATGTATTCTGAAGTATGTAACAATTCATAAGGTAAAAGTCAATATAGGTTTCCACACAGTGATTACCAGAAATTAAATGCAGGGTATTCTACTCTCTAAAACTTGCTCAGTAATGAACACATCAAAAAAACATGAAGTATAACAGTTGTATTGACCAATTTGAGTGGAATGTTTGGGAGCAATTAATCAAATCTGAAATCTAGTTTTGATTCAGAAAATCTGGATCCTCTCTCGCATTATAACTGACTTAGATTTAATATATAAAAAGTGTTCTAGATGACTTATTTTCTGTTTAGTCAAATGATTCAATACATGTTTTGCACTTTTAACAAAAGTTAACATGTTATTTTTTTCAGTATCTCACAAATTTATGAAAACTCCCTTTTCCTCTGAAAAGCAAACAGACATGCATTGTGGGCCATAGGTATGGCGCTTGCTGTGGAATGCAATACATGTGGTTTAATGTGACCTGTGGTGATAACGTAGTGATTCTTGATTGTTATCAAAGTCTAACCTTCCTGGGAAAATTGCTTAGAACCAAAGAATTTAGGATAAAAATACAATTGAATCGATATCTGTGTTGGATGCATCACAAAGTCTACGTTCTTCTTTGAGGTTGATTCAAATGATTGCCTAACTGTTGAAGCTCACCTAACTTGAGTGCGATCGTTTTAAGACGTGACTTGACAACTTTTTGTTGAACAGTGTTAGAAAAGTTTGTGGACTGGGCCTGAACTTGAACTGAAACTATAGTGACTCAGCTACAACATTAAGTGGGAGTGTTTTGTTGTGAAAACCATTTCGCCCATAGAAACTTTTTTTTTTTCTCGCAACTCATATCCAAATGAGAAATACAGTAGCACTCACATCAAAGTCACTATAACCGCAAACCTCAAACACAACAGAACTAGTCTGCCAGTCATAATAACCTGGCTCGCTTCCTATGCCTTACTGCAGAGTCCGTGATGAGGAGGATTACGTGTGAGTGTTCCAGTTCAACCTGAATAACAAGCAAACAGCAAAACACCAGCAGAGCCAGAGAGTGAGAGCAAGGGAGCAAGGAAGTGGTGGAAATGCTCATTGTTTTTAAGTGTTAGAAAGAACTTGATGTTTCTCTGAGTCATTGGGCTATCAGGACTCTTGTTTCTTTTTTTTATTTTTTCACCAAAAATATTCAAAGGCTCTCGATTTGAAGCCCCCCTTTCCTTTACTTCCTCAGAATACATTAGTTATTTTAATTGGTTGGCAACTCCTCATAGGAGTGGTGAGAATGTGGCTCTGCCTCAATTACCATAGTCCTCAGGGCATTCATAGTTCAGAGAGGTTGAATTCTCACCAACATAATGGTTGATTGTTGTTCAGGATTAAGAAGATGCTTCTTTGGACTCTTAGCGAGGACATTTTGAATTAGAGCTGTCACACTTATGTGTCCTTCTATAATAATTTTAGAAACCAGGCCACAACAATGAAAATGAACAAAAGTCTATTTTGATGAGAGATTTAGCTCTCAAACTGTCAGTAGTTAACTGGTGCTGTTGGACTTTCATGGAGGACTGTTGAAACAACAGTGGATGGATTTTAATGAAATTTGGTACAGATATGTTTGATCCCCAGATGATGAATCATAATGATGTTCTTGATCTACTCATACCACCAAGTTTTTACCCAACCAGTAAAATATGCCAACATTTACTGGGTGGATTGGCATGATACATTGTACAGACATTCATGGACTTTATCTGCAGGGCTATCACCAGGGCACTTTTATTTTGTGCTAATTAGCAAATGTTAGCATGATGGGGTCCTGGTAGATTTCATACTTGGTTAACATCAAGAAGTTAGCACTGTTATTGTAAGCATGTTAGCATGCTGACATTAGCATCAAGCTCAAATGAGGCTAATGGTTAAATATTAAAAAAGTCAACACTGACTTAAAACATGAGACCTGTTTGTTTTTCAATATGTACTCACATCACAGTATCTTTCAAACCTTGACAAGCTTTGCTATCATTGGCTTAACATTACCCTTACACTGGACTAAGGGTACAAACCCCAGTCTCCAGTGTCAAAGTCCTGCATTTTGTGCACCCAACATCTCCCCTGACTGCTTCCTTCACTTGTGTGAACAAGAACATTCCAGTACCTGGTCTAGAAAAAACCTTGACAGTGAACATAATCCCTGGATTACAATTTCATTTTCTTCAAAACGTATTCTGCAAAACTATTTAGTAATTTCTTGGAGACAGGGTTGTTATGTGCACATTCCTTCAATTTTAGCATTTAGGCCACAAATCTCCGATTTTACTGGAATCATATTTTAATTGATGTTTATAGTCCAATTTCAGCAATTGCTAGATATGCCTGCTGTATCCTGCTTTTCTGTGCTGTTATTTTTCTGAGCCATCAGCATGAGGAGGCTTTTATGCAAGAGCCGGTATCTGTATTTAAAATGATTAATCTAAGTTTGTCATGATTACGAGGCCTTGGAGTACAAGTCAGTGCAAACCACAGGTTTGTTTATGACAAGTATTTCCTGCGAAGGAACAGATTCATTATGCTTCTCGTAATCACAGTGTGTGGTGTCTACATTCGGTGCTGCAGTTTGTCAGCAGGAGCACACCCAGAGCATAGCCACTTTATTATATGGTAAACAAGACATGAAAGAACTGCAATGCCTGACCTTGTTTTACCTCAAAAAATGTCTCTTTATTGGAATTACATAACTACATTTCCTCAGTCCACCGTTGCCCACTGATGATAAAAGTCGATTAGCCTGTTTGTTTTTGAAATACTGGTTAGTATTTTCATAATATTTTCATTCAGAGAGACCAACAGCCAAGACATTTGACATTAATTGGAAATTGTCTTGGATTCTTGTCCAAAGCAGCGAACAGAAAACACAGCTGAGTCAGTGCTGTGTGTATTCAACTATTTCACCTTTACATTCATAACAAAGTCCTGTTGGGTTTATGGTTTGGAAGAGCGTAGAGGCGGACACATGAAAAGGATTTAAAGCAAGGTGCATTCCAGAAGTTGTTGTCATTTTATGTTTTCCATTACATCAGAGCTGTGTGAAAGACATAAAGGGGAGAAAATCACTGTCAATTAGTGAGACAAATGCGTCTCGTCAACATGTCATCATCAGCTCTGACATTGTCCTTTTAAGAATAAGAAGTATATCCTTGATGCAGACAGGATGGTGGTACAGGCTGGTGTTTCGATGTGTCATGTACCAAAGACTGTTGTCTCAGGTTCCCGGCAGCATATTGTCCTGAATAGCTGAATATTATTGGCATTATTCATCACTGGAACTTTTTATGAGGCAGCTTAAACAGCCTCAGGTCCTCATTCAGTTTGGCTCTTATCTGCAGCGCTGCAGGAGCCACTCTTTGGTTCCTGTTATTGCGATCCCTCAGTGTGCAGGCAGATACTTGCACCCACTTTGGCTGCGGCCTGGCTCTCGCCTTTTCCACTGCCTGACAATTCAGATTGTATAAACCTCCATGGCAGAAAATAAGGATTGTTTGTTATTACAATGCCAGTCCACAGTGGCTTGAGCGTGCGTTGTTTTGACTCTGAGAACAATCAACTGTTGCAATAAAAGAGCCTCCCTCCCTCCTGCACAGCTCACCTCCTCCCCTCTAACCCTCTTCCCTTCCCTATTTATTTACAGCAAGGATTCCTCTAAAAATGTCAGCATCGGATCCTTATTCTTTATTCTTACTGGAAAACGGGAAACACCTCTACATTTACTGTTTTATGTAATAACACTAAGAAGGAATTTCCGGCTGTGCTGACATCTGTCACCAGCAGGCTCAAATTAATTTGATAATGATTTAAAGGTATGTTACATAAAACTGACCTGAGGGCATGCCAGTTTTACATAACATGAATAAAAATAAAATGGTTGTCTGAAACCTAAACACATTCATATAAATATTATATTTAAAGTATCTCAGTAATTCTTATATGAAAGAAGTTTGGAACAACCAGGACTCTTCCTAAAGCTGACACAAACTGAGGCTCCATAGATCCTGTATGGAGACTGGGGAAACTTCCAGAAGGACAAACTCCACCAGTCTGGGCTTTATGTCAGAGTGGCCAAATGGAAACCTCTCCTCAGAGAAAGACACCTAAAGGACTCAGGTCCTTTAGGTGTCAGGGACTCAGACTGTGAGGAACAAGATTCTGATTCAAGATTAAACTATTTGGCCTCAATTGTATGCGTCATGTCTGGAGAGAACCAGACACTGCTCATCACCTGCCCAAAACTGTCCCTACGGCGGAGTATGGTGGTGGCACCTTCGTGCTGTGGGGGTGTTTTTCATTGGCAGGCACAGGGAGACTGGTCAGGGGTGAGGGAAAGCTGAACAGCAAAGTACAGAGATATCCTCAGTGAAAACCTCAGACTGGACTGAAGGTTCACCCCCCTCACACACACACAGCCAAGACAACACAGGAGTGGCTTAGGGTGTTACACCTGATCCTGGGACATTGTCTGCCATGCTCTCCACCTCCAGTTCAGGGTCTCCCTAACCTGTTACCACTCCCTGAATGACTCTCTCCCTCCCTTCCTCTCTCTCTCTCTCTCTCTGTGTGTGTGTTACAGTCAGAGTAGAGCATCACCAGGTGCAAACAGTTGCATGATAAATACTCTGTTGCTACGCTTTGAGCCAAATTTGTTACTGGTTTTGCCATTCAGCATTCAGTCATCTGTTTCCCCAGCACTCATCCTGGTCTGTTTCTTCCTTGCAGTCCTGTCTGTTCTGACTCAGGCCCCTGTCCCCCACCTCTCATCTGGTCAGCGCTGCTTCTCTGCCCTGGAACCCTGCACTTCTCAGCCCCCTTGGATCCCACTTCAGACCTAACTAGTAATTTTGATAATCACAGCGTTTTTCTCCTCTCCATACGCCCACTAATCAACTTGCAAAGCCACTTGCGTCATGCAGGCTTCGAGGAGCAGTAGTTCATTATGTGGTGATTTTTGTGCAGTGGACACTATCAGAATTGCAGATTACATGACACACTGTCCCAGAAAGACTATTTTACTGTAATGCTTAGGTTGATATCAACAGTAGCTTTTAAGTTACTCTGTGGATTTTTTTTTTGTTCACAAGTTGCTACAGAGCAATTCTTTTTTTTATGAGTGGGTCCCTGATTTGTTTGAATACACGTGTGCGGCCTGATTCACATCCTGAATGATTCACAACCCTGACATGTTGTCTCATCACTGATGATCATTCAGTTGATTGAACTATAATTGCATTTTGGAGGCTGCAGTTTATGGTGCTGTTATTATGAACTATTATCTTTTCTGACCCATTTATATCAATGATGGCAGGCTAAATTATAAAAACACCTGACAATACAATGCAATATTGTTCAACAGCCTACATCCTCCTAAATGATGACACAGTTGAATCAAAAACAAAAACAAAACAACAAAAACTGAACATTATAACCTTCCTGAAGGAGGGTTTATTGCAGGACTGTTGTATTGGACTGCATTAGTTTTCACTAGGTATACCTATTAAACTGGAAAGTTCCTGTATATCTAGAGCTGAAGTAAACTTTTGGATGAGAGGTGAAGTCTGGAGCAAGTCTGGTTTCTCTAACATTTATAAATATGACTGGTTGAAACTCTAAAAGTAATAAGAGATGATGACAACTGAGAAAAAAAACACCAGTATTTTGGCCCCAAAACTTGTTTGTGACTCACCCAGCTTCAGTGTGTGGGGACGTGTGAGAAAATGAAATGACATGACTTGAGTGGCAGTTAACTGCACAACTGCTGAGGTGCTCGGTAAGAAAAAACAATTCCATCACCTCACAGTGTACTGTTCCTTTAAAACTGGCCGAATCATTGTGGTTTGTACCACTTAGGAAAGTTTGGAGTGAACAACAGGAAGCCGGGCTGCATGTTTATGGAACAGGTAGCTTACAGATGGATACGTAGCTTTTTTGTGAGCAAGATAAAACACAAAAGGAGTGAATTAAATCGCTCTTCAGAGAAACCTGCTGAAATGGAAAACTAATTTTCAGCTTTCCTCTGCAGACTTTCCATCCTTTTCTTATGGGTGCATGTTTTTTGTGTGTGCATGTGTTTGAAGGGTATTGAGAGGGGGGGTTGTAGGTGGATGGTGGGCAGTGGAAAGGTGGGAGTCTCTCCTTTCAAAAGGGCCGAGAACAAAACAGGAAACTATCCCCTTGTTTTGGCTCGTGGTCGCTACAAGTGTTTGGAATTTTGAGGAGCTGAATTCACATGTTATGTTCATGTCTGTGCTCAGGTCAGAGCATGCACTCACAAACACAAACACAGCCAATCACATACTCACACACACATTCATCCACAGTGGAGGGAATGTCTGGCATGCTTCGATAAGCAGAGACACGAAGACTGCGAAACCCCCCGTGGATGTTATGAGGAGCGATCGCTGAATAGACTAAATACTCCGTGCGATGCTTCGGCGACCTTGGTCGAATCTGGACTCATGTTCTATGTGGGTCAAAGTGCTGTTGATGCATGTGTCTTTATGATTTTGGCTAACAAGCTCAGAAAGCATCATGACCTCTTTTATGCTGTGTAAACTTTACACAGTGCCTGGAATTTTTATCTTTCATGTTTTTTTTGTTTTTTTTTATGTATTCTCTTCTTGCTTAAGAAATGACACAAAAGCAAAGAGAGCGGTTTCTCGGAAAATATCTTATCACCCCTAACAGGCACCACAGACAATAAGAGAAGGACTTGGTCTGCGGGAATGAGCTGTTGTTGTTTTAAAAGAGATCTGGGCTGTTGATGTTTTTTCTTCTTAGATGTGCCGTTCCTGTACTTCCTTAGGCTTCATATTGTTTTGACATAGTTGGCATCATTCTGCAGTTTGTTTAGTGGCTCTGTTGTCAAGGTATGGAGGATGCCAGCTAACCTCGGTATTGAAAAGTCCCTGATTAATACACAAAGTGACACCTATTCTTCTCTGTTCATGTGAAGGAGCCTCCCCCGGTGGTCACCTTCCTGTAGCTGTCAGATTTTTGCTCATACCCTCATGATAAACAATGTCAGGACAGATGCCTCTACTGATATTAAAGCTTCCTATTATTGTGTGAAACTATTTGGTTCCATCAAGGTCAAAGCTACAAAGAGAAAAAAAGAAGTTTGGCCTGTTATTGATACATTGATTGTTCCAGGTCAAGTAAAAACTATCAATCAAACTTTTTCTTTTCTGTGTCACAATCTTTAATCTGCATCTGCCCTGATGAGAAGTCCCACTGTTAAGGGAAGTTATTTGTTTTATTGTTTAATACCTGGCTACTGTGCAAAACTTTGAACTGAATTAAAAGAAATGCTCTGATAGCTGCTTTGTACCTGAATTAAGTGTGTTTACAACTGATAAATTCTGTACCCCTGTAATTATCACTTTCTTTGCCTTTTCCCCTCTCTTTAAATTTTATTATGTTCTTACCGCTGTGTTCAGTGTGATTTAGATATTAATGCTGAAGAGTGATCTTGAAAATTAGGAATTTTTCTAAAACACATTCTATTTTTGATAAAATTCCAATAAAACCTGGATCACGTTTGATTATAACACATATTGATGCATGAACTATTTTTTAGGCATTGGGGTTTTAAAACTTAACTAATACAACTTTTCCATGTGTATATTTTATAGTAAAAGCACAGAATAAATAAACGTTATAAAAAAGTCTTGTAGTTGTATTTCAAGTATTTTTAGAACAAACTAATAGGAAGAGTAATGTGACAAGAGGAGACTGCATTTTCCTTTCTTCCTGTGAATCCAACATTTCTCCCATTACACTCAGTGTTTTTTGTTTACATGAAGACGTTGTCACTCAGATTCAATAGCTTTGACCTTTGACATTGGAGAAGTACTTCCAGGTGGGGCCTCTCTGGTCTGGCCCCGACACCAAGCACCGACCTCCTGCAGCTACACACAGATACTCCAACCCTAAACAAACAGTGATCTGACCGCTCAGAAATGTCGCGTGATCTCTGTGAACATGCCAGCTCGGTCATGCAGAAGACTCAGATGCCTGAAAAATCAATCCTGCAGACGTTAACGAGAATGATCATCTCCAAATCCGACTTCCGATGCTAAAGATTGTTGTAATACTAAAGGATTTAATTAAATCATAGAATTAATCAGAATGATGCAGAGTTACAGGACAGAAAGTAAACACCAAATAAAATTAGGTTTCAGTTTCAGTTCAGTTACTTGGTGTATGTCCCACTTGCTCCTCCTCTTTCAATCATAACATAACCACTTCAAAAGTCTTTGTCTTTAAAAGTCTGTGCCAAGAGTACCATGCCGTGAGTTTGTTTTCTTAGATTTCGTGTCTACGTGTCTTCAGCTGAAATCTCTTACTGATGCTTGATAAGATGTTGTTACATCTCTGGATCAGTGTGAAAAGGCTGTAACATTGCTTGTGATCTCTCTTGGCCAAGTTATTATCCCAGGTGTTACCAGTTCAAACGTATGAATGGACTCAGAGGTTTGCCAGTGATCGCAGCACTCGCTGCAGAGTAGAATAAAATGTTACTGTCAGAGGTGGTTATCCTTCCCCTTAAAGTCTTTGACATGGACTTTGTACTGAGATTGCTCATGTGTTGCATGACTGTTTTAATGTAGAAGTATTTGCCGAACAATGATTTACTTGAGCTCAGTGCGCTGTTATGAATAATTATGTTTTATACATCATGATATTTAGCATGATCATAGCCGTCTTATTTAATTCCTCCATCCATTCCCTAACTGCTGCTTATCCTGTGCAGGGTCGTGGGGGGATGGGAAATACCACAGCATTCATTGTGCAAGTGCAAGTCTGCATCCTGACAGGTTACCTGTCAGAGTAGACTAGTCAGTAGAAACAGTCAGACATGGGGCATCCTAATGGGCTGGTGGTCTATTAAGCATACTGCATAACTGCAACGATCCCCATGAGATTCTGTTTGTGGGCCTTTGTTGTGTTTCATCCACCCCCTGTCTCTCCCCGCATTTCCCATCTGTCTTCACTGTCTACTGCCAGATGAAGCTAAAAACACAACTTTAAAACTGGCATTTGCATCTTTGAGATATTCACATTTCTTGTTCACCTAATCTGTGCGTCTTTGGACTGTTGGAGGAAAACTTGTAGACATAGGGAGAACAAACTGCAGCTTGCTAGGCCAGGTTCAAACTCCTGACCTTTGTGCTGTGAAGCAGCGGTGCAAACTGTGCATCTGTACAACTGTACAGCTTGACAGCTCATTTGTCTCTGACATTACAAAGGAGCTGATCAGCGTCAGTTTTGCATGATGATTCGGTTGATTTAATCTCTTTCCATCACAAACTGCTCTGCTTGTGGCTGCAGATGTTGACAGTGTATCGACCTGCCTCATACGCAACACCCGCCTGTGGCTCCAAACATCATCAGCTAAAGATCAGCTGTCAGGCCATCGCTGCCCAAATCTGCTCCATGTGTGGGAGGAATGTGTGCAGGACAAAGGCTGTGGCTTGTTGCATTAGTGTAGCTGGAAAGAAATTATCGTTCCTCCCTCCAGTTCCTCAGGAATGCTAGTGTGTGAACTGAGAGATCACTGTGGAGCACACAGAACATGAATGTGAGGAATTTCTTTTTCCAAAATCCTTAGCAGGTGCCTGCAAGCGTGCTTCATGTACATGTAATCTTCCCTAAGGGAACTGTGGCGCCCCTGATATCACGCAAGTCTCTGTGTGACTTAATCATTCTTAATCATCATTCTTTGTCTGCTTTACCTGCCCTGCGTGCTAAACATTAAACCACAGTTAGCGATGACTTGTTCAACGCTGTGTTGTATTCAACAGATGCCACCTGTGAAGTGGATTCCTAAAATATGGAAAACAGCTCAGTCATTACATCCACCTGCTATGTGGAAAATGTTCCAGAAGAGCTTTTGGCGCTGAAGCTGAAGCATGAAATGTTCACAGTGGTTGAAGTGACACTCACAGAGTTATGCAAGCGATTCCAACCACCTTTTTCAGCTGATTTCACTCAACCTGAACACGTCAGTTCATGAAAAGTCTGCAGAACTGCAGGGAGGTCTCTCGGCTGTAACAGACGAGTGAACAAACGAGGATGCATTAGGATGATGCTGAGCGAGGCGGCAGGCTGAGGAAGAGGATGCTGTTCACAGTGTGGTGGTGAATGAATGGTGCCAGGTGCCACCTGCACTGGACAGACTTCACAAGCTGCATTGTGTCCAGTTAAGAGCTGTTTTCCCAACATTTCTGTCCTCACATTCAGCCTGTTTATGTGACTGAGTTCCAGTCAGTAACTCAGGCTTTACCGGACATTACTGCCAAGGTTCCCCTTGTTTAATGCCATCTCTCGCTCCTCTTCCTCCTCCTGTTTCTCTTCCTCTTGTTCTGTCAACTTTTCCCCTCGGCTGAGAAAAACACGAGCCGCCTTACAAGAATTGTAGCCTAAAATTGGCAAAATCCTTGTTAAAATCAGTAAAATATCCTTTGAAAGGAAGTAAACAAGATTATGAAACTGACACGCCTGCTTACTACAGACTCATTCCAGTTGCTTGATGCCCAGACCTACACCACCAACACCAGCGCTGTGTGTCAGATTTTTGAAAAATTTAAATCAAGTCTCAAGTGTCTCATGGTATTTCACAAGTCAGTAGGGCAAGACAAAGTCAAGCCACAAGTCATCATAAAAAACCTCAAGTCAATATGCAAATCAAGTCTGAACACTGCTTGTAAAAGTTTAGTCGTAAAAATTTCAAAGATTAAAAAAATTTCCTTTTTTTTTTTTGTTTTTTGAACATTGCTGACCATTGACTTCCAGTGCCTGTTGCTGTCGTTTTCTTATTTCAAGACTTTACCAGTTACAAGTTTCTGCCTTCGAGACAAGTTTTTTGAGTCAGGACTGTAAAGTCAGAGTCAGAAGTCCTCATTTTTGTGAAAGAAAAAACAAACTCTCTGCCAAAAGTCAGTTTGCTTCTTCTAAACATATTTTTTTAAAAACAGGTTGCAAACACATACTTAAATGTTAAGAAATGCTCTAAAGCAGCAGGTGTCTGTAGTTTTGTAGTAACACAACTCAAACAAGAGCAAATTGTGCGTTTGTTAGGGAATATTTTCACTCATTGATAAATATACATTTGCAGTGAGTATTTAGCAGGACGGTGAATATGGGATTGAATCTAAATAAACTTGGCTCATTGTAATGAGGGAACATGTCACCCAGTGCAACGGAGCTGCTCACCTATGTGTTTCTCATAGTTTTTGGACAACAGTGGAGCTCTATGGCACAAAGGAATAAGATGCATCATGTTTTGGATACACAGAAAACACATTTTTGTAGGATCAAGTAATTGTTGGTTTTGGTCTTTTCATGGATTGTGTTGATAAGATGTAGACTTTGGTATCACCCACCAAGTCTGACACGGGTCCATGTCTGCAGCTCTGGCTCAGGCTCGTACAGTTGTTAGTATAGTTGGTGATGTCAGAGGCAGTTTACTGCTGTTCATACTTTAAAGTGTGATAAGTTGCTTCCATAGAGGGAGATACCTCATCACAGTTATGTTGAAGCTTCAGTTAGCTATATTAATTAATTATGTTTTCATTATTTCAGAAGTTACCATGATTTTTTATGTAATGCTGTGAATCTGCTTTATAAATTAAGACTGTTATTAGATAATTATTATTAAAGAAGTCATGTACAAGGGTAAAACATGTCAGAAGCTTAGTGGTGTCAGTCATTTCTACTCCCTCTGGGCATCACTGGTGCCTCCTTCTTCTTTTACCCTAAACCTCCCTCCAACGCACCCCTTGACTCATTTATCCCCTCATCCCACTGAACCCACTGTGAGCTGCGGGATTACCCCAGTAAGAAGCTGTCTGTCGACGCCTGCGGCCTGTGGCAGCGAGGTAATGGAGCAGTTAAGAGTGTTTTGAGGTATGTATCTGTCAGGCGGCGCGGGGTGCTGCAGGCTCATGGCTCTGGGATTAGCGTGACAGTGGAGAAAAGGGGCTGTTTCCTCATATTTGAGCTGACCGGGTGACCTCATTGTCGGCACAGACAAGCTGCATACTTTAAGCCTTTCTGATCACCTCAGTAACACAAGGAGGTATTTGATAACGTGGCAAGAGAGCAGCGGACTATAAAGTTTATTGCATGTGTTTGTGTATCTGTTGTTTCCTCTGTGTTTCTGATGGTATAATCATCTCACCAGGGGCCTGAACTCTGTGACCCCTGGACCCAGCTTTGATCTATGCAGTTGTTGCTGGGGATCTCTGAGGGACGGGTCAGGAATTAGGAGAGGGTTAGGCTCCTTCTACAAACAGGCGGTGACACCAGTGCTTTGCCAAAATATTTCATGCTCATCCAGGTTTTCCTGGAGCATATTACCTAAGTTGGACAAGGAAGGAGGGGTGGAGGGGGGAGAGAGACCTACCAGTGACACCAGCATCAGGCTGAGATGAAGAATGTGGATAACGCTGTTTGTAAGGATCTGCCTGCATAGAAATTAAAAATAACAATTGTCCAAAAGGAGTCGTCTGGAGTTATAAACTCTGTCAGCAGGTGTTAACAGGGATCTGCCGTCCAACAATAACAACAACCAGACATAATGACGCTGTCAGGCGAAAACACTGTATCTCCAAACATCAGTATTTTTCATGACCTGCATGTATTCCTGTTTATCTTTGTTATTATAACAGAACTCTGTGGAAACAGACAAGGATCCTATTTCTTAAATTTAGCTTTGAACGTACAATATAGTTGACAAAACAATCACAATTTAAGGTCCATTTAGTAGCTGTTCCTGAGCTTTCAGTCATGTGAGACATTTACGCTGAGTGAAATGTTCACACCCAAGATTCCCTGATTTTTATTCCATTAAATGGAACTATAAGTGTGACAGTCCCACTGGGTCAATAAAAGTAAAACAGGCCCTGTAAGATTTTCAGTTTTATAAATCTGTCCACGACTGAAGCTGTAATAGTCTCCTAAACTGCAAAAGAACCATGAAAATTACAAAGATGGAAGTAACAACAGAAATATGCAAAATTGCTAAATGATACATAAATAATGATAAATAAGTAAATGATAAAGATAAGTAAATAATAAAGCCTAATAAGTTTCTTTCTTAATCATTTAATTCTCCGCTGAGGTCAAAAGAATCAAAACACTTAAAATTGTAATATGTAATTTTTACACGTTAAAACATCTAAAAACAACAATATTTTTTGAGTTGTGTCCTTAGATTTTCCCAAATGTTTCCAGCAATTCTCAAACCAGAGAAATACATAATTTTAATCATAGTAATGTTTCATTTGGTTGCCTGTGTGTCGCATGTGTTGGGGTTGTGGTTGCCTGCCAGAAGCTCAAAATGGACTTTTATTCTGTTTTAAGCCACATTTTTAAGATACACTTTTTATAACTTTGGTTTTTGACTATATGTTTTAACCAGATGAAGGATTTTAATCATTGGACATCTGGATCTTAAGCTTTCAGAGAAAAAAGCCAGGCAAAGTTAGGCAGCTCAGTTCCCTTCCACTCTGAGATGTTCTGTGTCTGCTGAAGAGCATCAGCGAATCACAGTTTTTTTATAGTGAAACTGCTTTTTTTGTTTGTTACTGCTGGTTTTAATCCCCTGATCTGTTTGTTATGGAGAGGAGAACACCTCTGTGGATAATTCAGCTGCCAAAAAAAACCTCCCGAATGACTGACACTGAAGGAATCCAAACCACGAGAAGCTACTGGCAGTGGAGATGAAGACTGCAACACCCATGATCCCATGCTACTTCATGACGTCACCCAACGGCGTTAAGCTTATGCTAAGCTAACAAGCTGCTGGCTATAGCTCTATATTTACGGTATTGATATGAGTGTGGCATCAGTCTTGTAATTGTTTGGAATGTCAAACTATTTCTTAAAGGCAGAGCATCTGCACAATTTGCGTGTATCTCGTCTGTTCAGTGTTAAACTTTCTGGTATCTAATAAACAAAACATGTCAACAGGGGCGTTAGCAACAGCTCTGTTCTCAACATCTGCAGGTGAACTACACATTGAACAAACACTGCATCAGCCTCTATTCACCAAATCAAATGAGCTGGAAGAAGTGGAGCTCAGTTAATCAAATACGTGAACCATGTTGAATTAGTTGTGGGGCAATAGCTTAAACCTTAATAGGGTTGCATCAATGGACGTGCAGATCATTGGAATGACTGTGGCATTAAACAGAATGACTGTTGCGTTACTTGTGTTTATTTTAAAGGTGTTTTCTGTGGGTGTGTTTGGATTAAGACAGAATTCATGATAACCGCTTCATCCGATAATATTTCTATCTCATGTCTCTCTCGCCTTTGTTTGTCTTTTCCAACAATTGCAATAAATTCTGTGGTATCCAGATATTCTAGGCATTTATCTCACATCAGGTGAGACCACACCGTGGTTTATCGTACACAAGCGATAACATCAACATGGTAAAATGTGTTGAAATAATAACAGGATACTGGTGTGATGTTGCCGCAGTGAGGGAAAAGTAGTCCAGGCAATTAGAAAGCGAAAGCCTGCAGGGTTGTTAAAATCCCACCACAGCATGCTGACTGTAAATTCACTCATTATTAGCAATACGTAGGTGTTAAAGAAGAAAGGTACACAAATGCAGGCCTCCTGTAGCTCTGCTTTGAGCCCACTTGATTCTGCTTTACCACATGCTGACACGCGCTCTAACCTTCCTGGACATGTTTTTTTTCTTCTCTTGTTCACTTCATTCCTCTCTTTCTTTCAGCCTTTTGTCCCTGACTCTTGTCTTCCTCTGGCCTTTCAAGAGAGTGTGCTCGTTTCAGGTTCAGTGACCAACAAGCATCCAACACAATAGTTTGAGTCTGAGAAATCAGGTTTAACTTGGTTCCTGTGCAGAGAAATCCAGTTCTTTCCAGTTTGTAAATGGCAGAAAATACAGATCGTCCTCTTAATGGTGTTTTATAACACGTCTGTGGGGGCAATCCAATTATTAAGGATTAAATTTAATCATCTTCTGTATTTTTCTTTTTGTCAGCAAATTGCATATAAAAACAACGGCTTGTGTTTGTGTCTGGTATTGTGCTCATTGATGGCAGTTTGACCAGTCAGAGGATTATAACTGATTATACATTATCATCCTACAGCTGGCTAGCTACCAGCCACCAGGACAAATGGTGGCGAGCTCTTATGTGGTTGCAGCTTTACAGGTTGTTGTTGGTAGACTTACAGAAATAACAACTCTTAAAATGACATATTTGTTTCATTGTTGTGAAAAAAGTAAACTGCCTAGCAACATCTACCACAGGAGTACGAATATGAGACTGGCTACCGAGTTTAAGAGCAAAACATTTCAAAATATCAACAAGAATTTGACAACAACGAGAAAAATCAAGTGAGTCAAAATAGAAATTCAGTCAGATTATAAGGCTAATATTGACAACAGTTCATTTCTGGAAAGCAGCCAAGAGGTAGACGGATATAAAAAGATACAGTGACATTAAGGGGCTCAAGCTCCTCCACTTAACCATCAGTCTTCCTCTGCATCTTTCACTTCCTGCCTCTCGAAACACAACAGCAGTCACTCAGGTGAGGCGAGATGCCGGCCTGCTGCAGCATTCCTCCCACCAGTCACTTTTAAAAAGTGGCTGTTTTGATTCTGGTGGTGAAATTCCTCCTATCTACAAAGGAACATTAGATTATTTTTTTCTCTTCCGTGGTCCCTAAATGCCTTGTTAAGAATAACAAACAACCTGCCAAGATAAATCATGCCATGTTTTTCACTGGACGTTCTAAAGGCTGCCATTTCATCATGCTGCTGTCATCCTCGCACTGAAGTTCCTGAGGCTGATAACGAGCCAAGAGACTAAGAGAGTGTAGAAAAGGATCTATCCCTCAGCCTCATTCGAAGCACACAAACACGAAGCCGGTTTGCATCCTCCTGTCTCGAACTTTTGGCAAGTGAGCATGAAAGGGAAATTTACATTGATACGTCCGGATGTCTGCATTGCAGCAGCCAGAATGTTGATATGAGGTGTTTTACTAAGGAGATAAAAGGGCCGGACCAGGCTGCGCAGCAGACTCGAGAACACAACAACACTGAACGGGAGCACCGGACAGGATACACCCAGCTAAACACATATGACTGATAAATGTTTAACAATGCCATTATCACCTCCGCTCACTCTAAAAAACAACACAACACTGTTCCTTTTTTACAATCTTGGAATACCAAACTGAAATGTTTTTATAATCTTAAAGGCCCATGCTGGTGTTTAATAAATGTTTTATCGGATTAATAGCACAACTCCATTAACAACAATAGAGATGCAGAATGTGAGGAGCTATTTTTGGGTCCCCTGCTTGCACAGTCAAAAGGCACATTCATTTTTCCCATAGACAGTGTTTTGTGATGTGGAGCGTTAACAACTGCGTTACATAATATCTGGTTGTGTGGTAAAAAGTTGAAGGTATGAGCTTGTGTACATAAAAGTTTTGGAAGGAGAAAGAAAATATAACTCTCATGTATTTCAGCCCAAAACGTCCAATCTCAGAGTTTAAAATTCTGTCATATAGAAGCAACAGTGTTAAGAAAACTGAAAACACCACCGGCAGCTGAAATCGGTTCACTGTCAACTTTCATAGAATTCAGCAGCTGTGCTACTGCACGTTTTGTTTACTGCAACAAAGATGGGTTTTTAATTCACTGCAGTTTTGATTTGCACCTCTGGCTGGCTTCTTTTCCATTGGCAACAGTGCCCAAGGCTTATTGGTATTGTAGTATTCGGACCTGTGTGCCAAAGTATCAGAGATGTAGTTGAAATAATTAAAAGTGGTGGCCATAACATATACCTATTAGTTTTAACATTATCTGGAAGATTCCTGTGCGTCTGTGTTCAGTCACATTAAGTGTATTGTTTGTATGTTGATTTCCACTCGTGAACCTTTTATTACACTTGGTGCAGCTTAGAGTGAACTTGTGTCTTTTCACGCTCTAGTCTTTCCTTGACTTTGTCAGCACTCACCTCACCTCAACAATGTGCTTTCACATTCACTTTGAATTCACCTGAAGGATATTTGTAAAGCATTAGTGAGGCTGGAAGTGGTGAGCTGAGCTGGTCCAGACTTTAATTGGTACAAAGAAGTGAAAATGCAACTTTGTCTTTGTCAGAGTGATGAAACATGTAGTTTCTACCAGATGTAACCTGTAATTATCAGTGGTCACGTGCTTCAGAGGAGGGCAAAAGTTCAGATGCACGAGAGCCGTGTTTAAGTGTGTGTGCATAAAATTATTTTGAAAGCAGATAGTTTTGTATTATTTAATAAAACAAAAATGGCTTCCTACCGGGAGGTGCATGAGCTAACTGAAAGCTAATGAGCATAATGAACTTGCAGTGTGTGGTGTTTTGCCTTCTTTTCATCAGTTTAATAATGATTAAAATCTTAATTTGTTATTGTTTGAGCTTCAGTCACGTCTCCAGTACAGTGTGTACCTGCCTTCATTTTCATATGTGAAGTGTTAGGTGTGGCACTGACTCATACAGCATAATGTTGGGATCCTCCTTAATTAGGACGTTTTATTAACCCCATTGTTTGAAATGACATAATTATATGACATAATAGTGGAAAACACTAGAAGAAAGTGGTTTATTGCTCTAAAAGCAAAGTATATAAAGAAGTGGACTTTATTAGTCCTCTTCTTTTTGCACTTACTGTGTACATCAACCATTTTAGGAAACATTTGGCTTGTCAAACTCAAAGCTTCTCCAGGTTACCTCCCTCAGTGCTGGTGGTCTGATGCTGCTGGTGATGACCTGTGTGATTTGAAACATGGACGTTGGGGTCCGGGGAAACCATAAAGTCTTCAGAATTTTTACAGCCCAGTTAGGAGGCCATGGTGCCAAGAAGACAAGCAGACAAAAGCCAAAGAGATAAAGGAGTAAGAAAACCAGTGGCTTCATACTACCAGTGATTTGTTTGTATGTGAGCCAGTTGTCTTAAAGCAAAAGCAACACAGCAAAATATGCACTTAGTGTCAGAGAGATGACATCAGTGCTTTAATAAAATGAGTGCACAGCCACGCTGGGTAGATATATGCAGCACATCAGCCGAGGTGTAATTCATAACCAGCTGAACAGGCTCGGTAACTTCTTTTCATGAGAAGTGTGTGGGCACTGTGCCTCAATTACTCTGATTTTAGGTGGATCTTTCTCGTAGACTCATAATTACTATCGCCAAGCAGATTATGTTTTCACCCATGTCTGATTCTTTGTTGGCTTGACTGTTTTTTTGTCAGCATGATTGAGCAAAAAGTACTGAACAGATTTGCATGGAAGATGGTGGAGGGATGGGGCACGGGCCAGGGAAGAACCCCCAAGAAATGTGAGGGCAGATCTGGATCATTTACTGTGAATTTGACTTTTTTTCTCTGAAGTCTGGTGTATGTTTCTTGACATTGGCCTTTGTCTTATTTTTATATAAGAGAAAGCACCGTGGTATAAAAGGACATGATAATTAGCAGAGACAGAGCACAGAGTAATACAGCAAGGTAAATATTATTGTTGATCATCAGCTGAGCCACAACTTAAACTGATTTGATGGTATCACATACCAGAGCAGTGTCAGTTATCTGTGCTGTTATCATTACATAAACTCTCTGACACAGCGCCGAACAACTCGCTCTGTGTTCATTACCACAAAATTTTCAATTTTTGTGCTATTTTTTCTGGTTATAGCCCTTTTATAGGGTCATAAAATCCTTGCCATAAAATTATCTGACATAGATAGGTAGCTTCCAGAGGATGGATCTAAATGATTTTGGTGACCTCGTGACCTTTTGTTTAGTGTCACTAACTTTTCACTTGTACACAGAAATCATCAAAAACCACTGTAGAGCATGAACTCTTTTCCATTTTGGATACACTCTGAGCTTTTATCGCTCACTTTAAGTTCAATTTGAGTTCAGCTCAAAGATCTATGTGGAGTTTAATTGGCATTGCAGATCTGCAGTTTGACATTTTGTACCATTTTCATTTTACACAAAATGCAAAAGTACATTCCTTTTTTTAATATATTTCAACTTCAACCACCTGCTAAATCAGTATCCCCTGTACCTGTTGACCTTATAGAGTGAAACTGGGTCACAGCTTTGTATTATGGATTATACCTAACACTGCAACCACATGGGGTATGAATGGACTTTTATATTTCTTATTTAGACTGCATTATTTCATAACTGTATGCTGCACTTGGTTTGCAATTGATAACTCACTTCACGTAGACTGTCTCCATGTACTGTGTATACTACAGTCACAGACACAAGTCAGTTATTATGGTACATGCTGCTCAGTGTTTACAAGCCAACAAGGAACAGTATTATTTTCAATTTGCATCCAAAAGAGGAGTGTTTTGGTACCGTGCGTCATGTCAGACGATTACTGCTTACAACTTTACTAATACTCAATATTTAACTTTATTACAGCACCCAAACAAGAGTGATGTTCATCTTCTTTTTGTTCCAGACCAAAACATGAACCTCCAGAGTGATAACTAGCTCTAGTTTCATTATCTGTATACACTTCTAATGTCAGAGTCACAGATAATATGGTGTGTAGGGTCACACCTGCCAGGGACTACTGTACCACCTGCAAACTCACAGGTGGTACAGTAATAATTTCTGTATGTTGCAGCTGTCAGATGCCTTACCATCTGTAAGATGCTAAGCAGTGCAAGTGTGTATTCAACATACAGTAACACTTTACTTCTGATTGGGTAAACCAGGCTTATCTTTGTTTAATATATGTAAGCACTAAACGTTGATGATGCGTGGCCTCTCGCCTTCTTCAGTTGTTTTAAAAGTAACTGTGGCACAATTGCTGCCCTCATGTGTCTGTTTCCAGTGGCTGGCCATTATATTTCTCCTCAGCTTTTGATGGTCAGATGGAGGCCTTTCAGAGTGAGAGAGGTTTAGGTCGACCCTGTTGTTACGCTGCCCCTCCCTCTCTGGCCCGAGGTGGTATTCCTGCAGGGAAGGTAATCACGCCCTGAATGGTGTCCCAAATAGCCCTCATAAAGGCAGGGTTGGTGCAGGACCCCTGTGGGGATCAGGTAGTGGATCAGGGTCTCACAGGCGAGGTGAGGCTCAACACATAAAAAATTTGGTGGGAGAGGTGGATCTGACCCTCGAGAAGTCACACCCATTAGGAAACATACATGCAGCCCAACACATTTACAACCAATTACTTTTTTCTTGATTTATCATTTTAAAGTTGAAATGACAAATTGATTAGTTGATCAACATAAAAATATTTGGCAACTACTCTGACAATCAGTTGTTTCAGTCACTTTTTAATCAAGATTTTTACAAAAACACCAAATATTAGCAGATTACAGTTTTCTTTGCCATTTGTCATTGTAAACTGAATATTTGTGAGTTTTAGGGATTTGGGGAAAACAGAACATTTGAAGACGCCACATTAAGATCAGCAGTCTTTTAACTTTTGATGTTTTGCAGTTATTAATTGATAATATAAATCATTTACAGTTGCAGTCGTGAATCATTTAGTCTGCAAAATGTCAAAACAGCTCCTGATGCAAATAGAATCAGTGTGACATCTTCAGCTTGCTTGTTTTGTTCAATTATTTCAAACCCAAAGATATTATATATACTATATATGCATATGTAGTATATATAGAATTAGTATTGATGTCGTAAATAAAAACATCAACAACAACATTGCAATCACAACATGAACACAAATCAGTTATGTTGTCTGAAATAATTACAACTAATAACAATTAGTTTTTTCCTTTAAAAATCCATAGTAACAGTAGGAAGGTACATTTATATTTACACTATTGCATTACGGCTGTGCCATTGCTTTTGTAAATGTAATGTAAAAGGCCTGCTGTAGTTCCCTGTTGAGGAATTTGCCCTCGATCCAAATGAGAAAACCTTTTGTTTGGTTTCCAAATGTTGGGGTCAGGACCTCATGTGGAGCTGCTTAATGATCAGTCACATTGAGTCGGGGCTCTTGATTGATTCACTGATACCAGCATGATGCTAGTTAAAAGTTAAAAAAATGGATGTTAAAAATAGAAGACAAAAGTTAACCATACTCAAATTAAAGTACAGCTTGACCGCACTGTCACTGGAGTAAATCTGTTTTCACTCCAGCAGGAAACTGGTGCTGCAAGGGTTAATTGTTAACAGTTAAAGGAATGATTTACGAAAGAAAATCTGTGATGTATGAAGCAATGTCAGACCAAATTAAAAAGTAATGCTGTGGATTATTTTTATTTATGAATTAACTTTGTACAAAGTGCAAAAAAAACCCAAAACTAAAACTGTGTAAACCTGTTGTTTACAAGAACATCCAAGAACCTCCAATTGCACCAATCACCAAAACAAATTCCTTGTATGTGGAAACATACTTGGCAATAAAACTGATTCTGATTCTGATTCTGATTCTGAAAAAACAACCCTAAATCACATAGATATTTGTTGAGGATTAGGCCATCCTTTCTCTTTTTGTACATTTGCACACAGTTTTTCAGGTTCTTGGCAGGTAGCTTGTTCCAATCATCTCGAAGAACTTAGCCTCAGACTGACTTCATGATGTTGAGGGCTGGCCTGGTGGTGGAGAGGCTAACCTCTAATTTTAGGCTGAAAATAAGTCAGCATTTATTTTTGTGCAGCTGTCTTAACTTCCATTAAACTAGACTCCTTTCTTTCTAAATGGCAAATCTTTCTGTTAGCATCATCAGTGCAGGCGATGTTCACTGTGGGTTATGATAGCCTGCCTGCTGTTTGGGTTAGAGGTGTCTGAGGATGTGCTGGTCGTCAGCTGATTCACCCGCTGTTGACAGAGTTTGAGTTTTGTTTGGGAACGACTCCCTCAACATGCTGCAGGTGCACACAATCTTGTTTAGTTTCTGGGAGATAGCACCAAAGCAGTGAGGGAGAGGGTATATTATTCAGTGACAGGGCAAAGCGACATTATCAGAGCTGCACATAGACCGTAGTAGCTCAGTTACAGCCGAGAGTCAGGCGTGATAGCAGAATATGTAAACACTTTCCTTTAGTGCCTGTTTCTCTATTTGTGTGAGTTAAACTTGAAGTAGCTGCTTCCTCCTACCTCAAGACACATGTACAGGATATAAACTAGTGTATATGCTGCACCATTTTACAGGCAATATGTTTAATTATGTAGTGCAGAATCCACTTTGGAAACATAGACCAGTTCAGACAGACAGACATAATCAAATTAGCTGACGGTAATGGATGTTTACCTGAATTTATGCCACTCAAGGTTGAGTAATGGAAGAACAGCTCAGCACCACAGACCACAAAACTGCACAAAACTGCAAAAGGTGCAGGCTTTTGCACAACAACACGAAATGAATACCTATATTACTGCTTATGTTTTATCCAGTGGTTTCACCCACGTCTCATAAAAATCTGCTCTCTAAATCCAAAAAAACACTATTAGCTATTTAAATGTCATCCCATGAGTATTGAATTTTACATGATTTTCAACACTGTCAGTCATATTAGACTTGATTTATTGTTATTGCACAGCACCAGTGCAACAAAATACAGTGTAGCATCTAACCCGAAAGTGAGTAGCTACCAGGAAGCGCATGTAGATCAGTGGCTCTCCAACTTTTTCACATCAACCCATCAACCCCAAGAGCAAGGACCCCCCCAAGATTTTGTCCCAAGGTCCCTCATCTGATAAGATTTATGTTTTAAGATGTTGTATAACAGAAAGTTTTTGAAACCCATGACTAAAATAATCATATATTCTACCATTGTAGAAATTGTCAGCCATAAATGTCAAAAATGTAGTTTGATTTCATGGAAATCACTTAAATTCACTTAAATTCTGTTAAAGCTGCACTGCTGAGCAAAAACCTTTCAAGTTCTTCCTTTACACCATGAACAGGGCAAATTCTTATGCAGTGAATTTCCATCTCAAGAGTAACTTCCTTAAAACATTTTGACATTTCTTTCACTTGATAGTGTGACTAACCAGCCTGAAATGTGTTTTGTGGTTTGTGTATTTATTTTTAGATCTTTCCGGGGTGTCCTTAAATTTGATCAATGTGTTTGTAGCTAGAAAAAGACCTTCATGTCTCTGTCTTCGCTGTAGTTTGTCTTCTACCACATCACACCTCTTATCTCAGTGTGATCCTCTGTGTCTCACGTGATGGGACTGTTGGATGTGTCAGACCACCGGCCTCCAGTGCAGCTGCACTGTCTGGACTGACCATATTTCCGCTGGTGTTGTGAGTGTGGTATTCAGTGTTGAGTGGGGACATGTGGGGCCTCAGCGCAGACTGACAGACGCTTTGGGAAATGGGACAAAGTCTTGCAGAACATATGTCTGGAATGTGTAACAGAGAGAAGGAATGGGAAACTTTCATAACCAAACCAAATGAAGGTTAACAGTTATGGTAATCTTCCAGTCTATCGGTGATGTAAGTGTTTAACCTCTTGGCCTTGCAGATAATTTTCAAGGATATTAGCCAAGTTGTGGATTTAATCTACAGTATGTACAGTAATTTAGTTCAGTAATTTACTCAAGCTCACTGGGGTAAAGGTTGTGGGTCATGTTTTCTATATAATGTAGGTTATTGTCTTGTTTGTGCCTTTATTCAGCAGTGTGGGATCATTTGAGATTGATTACAAAATGTTATTTAACAGGAAATTTTTATGGCTGTTGTGGTATTTTTTTTAAATTTTTTTTATTGTTGTGCTCTTGAAATGCACTCAATTCACTTACTGACTGATTAAAACTAAACAATCAAGGTATAATGTGTTTATTAGTGAGCTTTAGAACTGCTAGTAGATCACTTTTGTTACCTTTGGAAAGAACAAGGTTTCTCCCCATTTTCAGGCTTTGTGCTAAGCTAAGCTAACTGGCTATAGCCTTAGTTTTAACAGACATGAGACTGATATCAATTCTCTCATCTAACCATGAGCAAAAAAGTTAATAAGTGCAATATCCTAAAATTTTGAACTATTCCTTTGAGGGAAAATCAGTGTTTGGTTGTACTCCTCACCAGACCCTATGATAACATAACCTTATACCCTCTAGTAATCCCCTTCAAATATCCCCCCTCTCTTTCCGTATATTGGTACTTTTCTGGCTGAGAAGCCCACAGTGTACAGATACAGTGTTCAGATCACACTGAAAATGATTTTATCTGGTTAAATGATGGCTGTTGTCCTGATAATAAGGGCTCACCTATAGGTGCTCTGGCTCATTCCCTCTGAATGCATTTTGCACAGACCTTTTGACCTCCTCTGTCCTCGGTTCAAAGAATTTGGATGTTTACATCCCAGGTTGTATCCATGTTGTACCAGTGCACACATGCCGACAGTCCTCTCATTCCTGTGAGATCCCGTATTTATAGACCACATTCTGCAACTCGTCCCGTATTGTTGTTACTCCCTTATTTTCCCGCCTCAGGATGGGATTAAATCTCTGAACTTCCACTGAACTACATCAGTCCAACTTAACACATTAAAGAAACTGGATCCATGTTTGAAGGCTGTGGCAACCAGATATTTCTTCTATTAATTCTGCTTCAAACATTAGAGCAAGGTGGTGACGGTATAAAAAAAGTGACATAATGATATTGTGCTACTTGTTGCAACAAAGGGTTGAAGAAAAATCTGACTTTTTCAAACAACATTAATTACAAGCAATGATGACAGAGTGTTATATAATCGGATTGGCTCAAGATTATCAGTAATTCCTTGACAAATGATTACATGATGGTTGTTTTCTTTTTAAATTATTTTAGCGACTGTAAATGCCGCTGAATTTATGAGGCTATAAAAATATGTCCAGAGACATTAGGAAGTACAGAATTTAATCATAATGGGCAGTGGCATGTGTTGTTTTGTTGTTTTGGCTGAGACTGCTGTCTGATGCGACCACTTTTTTTTGTTGACAATAGACGGGAATGCAGAATTCCAAGCCCCAACATGAACAATCATCTTGGCAGGTCCGTATACAATGAAAAGCTGAGCTGAAGATGGAGTATATAAAAAGAGCTGACACAATGAGTCTAAGCCAGAAGTTTATCACTTGGCTGCCGTCCTGTCAAAACAACAACCAAACTCTTGGTGCTGTTGTCCCAGCCCAGGTTGGCTGTCGCTGGCAGTGGGATGGCAGAAGCTCTCTGAACACTCGCTCAGGTCATTCACCTCTTATAACAGACTAGGTTAGGCTTGGTTAGGATCAGTGTGAGCCACACGAGGAGTCTGAGTCTGCAAGAAACTGTGGGAGATACAGTTATATCAGTATCTGTACTAAAAGTATAGAGCTGGGGTCAGAATATGTTTAGCCTAGCTTTGCATAAAGAGGATACAGTTAGCCAGTGTAAAGTTAAAAAAAAAAAAAAAAAAAAAAAAAAATATATATATATATATATATATATATATATATATATATATATATATATATATATATATATATATATTTATATATACACAAAATCCAGAAAATATGCTGATTTGCTTTCTTACTGAGTGTGAGATATCAGGATACATGTGAATCTCATGTTTGCGTCATGTATCAAGTTGCAGTCAAAATGTGTTTAGCCGTACTTAGCAAAAACACTTCAAATGGACAGAGGGAAAGTTAAAGAAAGCCAAAAAAATGTTGTTTTTTCATTTCTGTTGTTCCACAGATTAAACAAACAAGAAACAATGTGTGAATTAGGTATATTTTTTCACTTAAAACAGAGCCAGGCTAGCTGCTTCATGTTATCTGGCATTCTGAGCTAGGCTAAACAGGTCCCAACTGCAGCTTCGTGCTTAAAGGAATAGTTAGACATTTTGGAAATACAATTATTTACTGTCTTACTGAGAGTTAGAGAAGAACAAACTCCTCATGTCAGTCCATTAAACACAAGGCTACAATCAGCAGGTGGAAACAGCTAGCCTGGCTCTGTTATATCTTGTTTGTTTAATTTGTACAAAAACTTCATGCATACCCAACACACAGATATGAGAGTGACATTGATCGTATCTAATTCTAAACAAAAAAGCTAAAAAGCATATTTCTCAAAATGTTGAAATATTCCTTCAATGCACAGTAACGAGATTGATATCTCTTTCTCAGAAAGACAGCAAATACTTCCACTGAATAAAAGGCTAATACAGTATTTATATTGCTTTGGTATCCAGATTATTACTCCCGTAGCGTAACTCAAAATCTGGCGGATCTTTAGTTACATGCACTGGATTGAAAAATTGCTGCAGTCTTGGGTTTTTGAAATAATTTACAAATCTATTTGTTCATAAGTCAGTGACATATTGGAAATCTAAGCTATTTGTACAGTAACCTAAAGAATTTATTGTAATTTGACTGTCAAAATGTGTTATAAAACAGTTCATGTAGTAATAGATAAGTGGCTACAAATGAAAATGACTTGCATAACATTTAACAAAACATAGTTGTTGTTTTAAAACCTTTTACTGCAAAGTAATTTAATGTGCATTAAGAAATGAAAACTAAGGTAATGGCACTGATCTCTGATGAAATGCCTGTTTTGAAGTGACTTTCACACAAAGGAAAAGGCTTCACCATTTCATACACGCCAAGAGTGTCTATCAACATTTACCTTATGCATCCTTCACAAGGGATTTTCATTGTGTGTTGAGAGAGACGAACAAGAAAAAAGAGAATGACAGAACAAGAGCTTCATCTCCATCTGCCTAGCAATGTAAACAAACACAGTGGCAAAGGAAAGAAAAGCAAACAGCAACATAAACACTCCCAATAACACGTTACCATGCATGCTGCTTTAAGTGAGTGTCCCCATTTCTTTATGTATTTTTCTTTAATATTATCTTTGGATACCAGAATCAAATTAATATTTGTATGTTTGCAATGTTGACTTAGTGGAGTGTTTTCTCAGATAGTGAAATGTTTATTCTAGGTCAAATATCTCAGCACTTGCTCATGACACTTACAGCAGTGTAGTTAAATATGGGTCAGTATACTGAGGCTAAAAAGGACACTCCTATCAGTGGTACATTGTTATTAGAGTAACATTACCCAGAGCCAGTTTAATTTTATATAAGATTCATCCTCAGGAAAACAAGATACTCATGCTAGCAGCTCTGTGAGGCTGTGCTGGCACAGTGGTGCTTAGCTAAATGCTACCATCAGCATGCCTTAGCTATTAAGCACTTCACACAAAGTGCAGCCGAAGCTGGTGGGAATGTCATTTCTCTTGTTGAGTGTTGTGTTTTGTGCTGTAATGTATGTATTTTATTGGTGGGTTTTATGTAGTTTGAAAGTCCATCTATGGATTAAAATTGCAAATTAGTTTACACTATAAATGCTAGTATGTGGCATTGGCTCATGCTACATACAAATTAATAATAATAATGATAAAAATATATTAGACAAATTGAATTTTTAACCTGATTTTTGCGCTTGACACTTTCTTTGATTTACTGGATTGATTTCACTGACATCAATCCAGTAGTTGTCAAGAGATTTCAGAATGGTCAACCTGCTGGTGAAGCTAGAGGAAAAATCAATCACCAAGGTCATTATGAGTCATCATCTGGGGACCACGAATATCTATAAATGTCTAAAACTAATATAATGATAATCCATCTAGTATTTGTCAAGATATTGTCCTCTGAATCATAGATGTCAACCTTACAGGAATTGTGCAAGAGGAAAAATCAGGGAATCACCAAAGTCAGGAAGATTCATCCTCTGGGGAGCATGGACATTTGTACAGATTTTCATACCAATCAGTCCAGTAGTTGTTGAGACATTTCAGTTTGGACCAAACTGGGGGACTGACCGACAGACCTGTATTGCCATTCCTACAGTCATGTGGCTAAAAATAGCTAAAAAGTTAATTTCAAGGGTTTTTCTTGTCAGACACTGAATGTTCGACAGGGTGAGCTACTACATCTGGAATGCCTTAAGACTAACACCTGTTAACCACTCCAACAAAAATGCAAATATTACTTCAAGTGCCAAATAAGTGCATATTTTTCAATGCATTTATTATCTGAGTGCACCAAGTGTATATACATGTTATGTAACGTTTATATTTAGAATCTATGGAATTTGTGTTCCTGAGATAAAAAAGTGAAACTGTGACTGGTTTCTGAAACTTGGTGTATAATTCTTTGCATTCTGAACATTCCCTCCAAATGTGCATGAGTTATGGGTGACAGGGCCCCCCACTCTCTTTAATTTCAAACTAGAGTAAGGTTAAATAAAGCTGGGGAAGAGAAGAGGCATAGCTGCAGCGCAGCTTGTCCTGACATTCATGTCTGTCAGCAAAGCATTTTTTTAATATCTCAGGGATATTCCTGTAATACTTTTCAACATTTGTTGTGCTGCTGGCAGGGAGGGAGGGAGCAGCTGGGTTGGGTCGGACTGAGAGCTGGATTACAGGCAGACAGAGTGCTGAGAGATACCTGCACAGATTCCCATAATCAGCTCTCTGAGAAGTGTGTCATCCCTGCTCGCCCAGATGTGATGACAAATCAAATTTAACCACAGAGGAGAATCACTCAAGGCGGCCAGCTGCCAGTCTTACTTTAGCACAGCTGACACTAAAAGGGCAGCATCTACCTCCCCCACTCCTCAAGTAACCCTCACTGACAGGTTTCTTGTGGTGCTCCGTCAACCAGCTGACTCCTGGTGACCTCCTCAGCCAGATCCTGAGTTTGACTCGTCCAGTCAGGGTAATTAACCCCCTGTAGTTGAGCTGCAGTAAGGTTTCGTGAGACACTTTGGCTCAGCTGGGAGTTTTAGCTGGAAAACAGGGTGTGTGGAGGTAGAGTAGGGTGTTGGTCAGACGTCAGAAGTTGAGACCAGTCTGCCCCGCCCATACGTTCCTCGTACAGAGTCCTATTGTTCGGCTCCTGAGCTCGAGAATTCCTGTCGAGTCGAGGAGATTCCTTGCTGTGTAATGGGCTATTATGTTAGTGTTCACTCTATTCAATAGACTAATGAGTTATGCCAAAAGCTAATGTCTCAGGGGAGTTTCTTGCATAGAGCTGCATAGCTCAAAGGGTAAGTGCCATTGTGTTGGGTCCCGGGCCCGCCGGCATGCTGTTTACCTCTTCAGTGTATAGGTACATGGGGGCATCTCCTTTTAGCATTGCCTCTGCATAACTGAAGCTTAATATTGCCACGGCTGACTGATGACGTAGAGGACATGTAATGATTGTAAAGATAAGGGTCAAAGCGCCAAGTCATAGAAGCAAACATACAGCAGTCGTTTTGATAAAGGTAATCAGATAACAGGCTATAGAGTCATTGTGTTAACAGGGCTGTAGTGATATGGTTTTTCTATGGAAATGTGGTACAATAATATTGTCAGTGGTGGAAAGCAATTAAGTACATTTACTCCAGTACTGTAGTTTAAAGTACTCGTTCTTTATTTAAGTATTTTAGTTTAATGCCACTTTATACTTTTTTGTACTGATTTTGTACTTTTTACTGCATTTCTGCAATTCTAGTTATATGTTTCAGATTTGGATTTTACACACAAAATGTTAAATTACCCAACATCATGTTTTTTAATTTGTTCCAATCAGCTCAATTTCAATCAACTACAACATAAAAACACTGCTTGCAAGTTCACGATGAGTCACAATAATCCAAAATATAGAATAATAGAACTATGACATGCTGCTGCATCATGAGTACTTTTACTTTTAATACTTTGACAGTTTTACTAAAGTATTTTTAATGCAGTACTTTTACTTGTAATGGAGTATTTTTAGGCTGTGGCATTGCCACTGTTTCTTGCTTACTAAGCATCACTATTATTGTTCAGTTTCACTTGTTATGTAACATGTTTACAGACAAATATCTTGCTGCACTGAGTGTTATGCTGGTTTCTTGTTGAAATTTCCCTTAAAATCCCAAGAGAACAAGGCATCAGCGGATCTATGTTCATTAGCAAGAGGCTGTTTGGCTGCATGGACCAGTGTACACTCTACCTGTCTCATGGTAGAGAATCCATATTTCTTGTGTGTCATCAATTTTCTCTCTATTGTCTTCATGTCTTCAAGTCTATATCTGCAGTCCTGCAGCAAACGTGACTTAAAATTGTTTCGCAAACAAAAAGTAGTCCTGTCTGTCTGGAAAAATATGACATCAGTATTATTATGATTGGACTCTGCACACAGGAGGGCACAACAGTGTTTCTCACAATGAGCCCAAGGCACAGATTTGTTTGCTAAATGGGCTGGATAGATAAGACTTTTCAGCCAAATTGCATTGGATTGTTCTCCGCTGCCAGTTCAAGCAGCTCTCTGATGAGTGATGGGAGCAAGTTATAGACGCACCAGTGTTTGAACTGAACCCAAGAACAACTTGTAAGACATCCATCATATGTAAAAGTGAGATGCTAAGGGGGTGGATTGATGCACCACATTCATGCTGCTTTAATCTGCTTGTGATGGCAGAAACAACTTTTACGAACTGCCTACTGCTACTTATATTGTACCTAAAAGAATTAAAACAAGTGAATTGAAGGTTTCGTCTTATTTTTTCAGGTGTGTCCAAGCTTACTGGATGAGTCTTAATACGAGTTTTTTTGAGAAGATGTTTCTGCTGTCCAGTAAAATCCATGTTTTGTAATTTTGACATTGTTAGCGGAAGTATTGCATCTTGAGCTTGAAGATATTTGATTATATCCAAAATATACTTCTCTTAGTTCCCGCAAAGTTGGTATTTTCATGATACAGGGTTTTTCTTTTAACACCATTGATTTTAGCTTGTTTAGCTTGTCATGAAGTTGATTTATGAAATACTAGGAAGTTTGGGTTCATTTGGGGAAAAAAAAACAGAGACCAGGCTGCTGGAGGCGGGCTGGTAAAGGGTAGGTAAAGGACAGCAGCTGAAAATAAAGGCCTGCAATCTGCAATAATTGTCAGAGGTGAGTGGAGAGGCCAGGGCAGGTAGATAAGAGAATAACATAATAGTGACTCAGGCTTTGTTGAACTTAGCAGAGTCACTTGTCAGCAAAACTTGAAAAATGTCTGGTAGGAAGGTGACAGATATCTAAAAGTGTTTTAAAACAAAGAGGATCATTACAGGGTTGTGTGCTGTATGTGCCTTTGAAATCCAAGCTGCTGAAAGAAACCCTAAATCTACCCTCAGCTGATTTAGAAGTGGTAGTGTATACACTGGTTTGGCACAGAGATAAAAGGGCAGGGATAGCAGGGTTTTATTGCTCTTTGCCTCCTTGTCTTCCACATCAACACTACGTGATTATCACATCTGAGTCTCTCTCTTTATCCCCATCTCTCTCACTTTGTCTCACTTGTTTTTCTGTCACTTTTGCTTTTTGTATTTTATCAACCAACTTCAAACCCTGAAACCCAGGAACCATACTCCTTTTGTTAGACTTCTGACGTATAATGTTTAATGTTCACAGAAGATTTTGAGTGTTTTGGCCTGTCGCTTCCTCTTTTCCTCTTTAGCTATCTAGCTGTTGAAACATTTTTCTCCTGTAAGTGATCTACTTCAGCTTCAAACATCTAATCCACTGCACATAATACAGTTAAAGGAGATGGGCAGTTGTTTTTAAATAAGTGAGTAAAATTTTATTAAAATCTGGCCACAATATGGCACCTTGGTGATGACACATTTCATAGAAATGACAAACCAAACACGACGGACCAATATGGCCATCAAATTACAATACATAAAAAGAATAAATAAATAAAACATAGCACATTATAGCAATAACATACATGACATATTTGGTGAAATCATAAATTATTATGAAAGCAAAGAAATATGTGGTAGCATCTGTAAGAGAAACTCCCAGCAGCTACTGTACTGCTACAGTGACCTGTGTCCTGACATACAGGAGCCGACCTGTTACCTAAATTGCAGTAAAGTTTCAGTCAGTGAAAAATGTGTAAAGCAACGTCACAAGGCACATAATCCCTTCTGTTGTATGGAGGCATAACAATCTGTTTTTTCAACTGAGCTGCGTGAAAAATAATGGCATTTTAAAATATAATAAGCAGGACTGCCTCATCAATATATGGCAGTGTTTTTTATTTCCTGTCACAGAAAGTTAAAGTTGAGTTTTTGAAATGCTACTTGGTGCTTTTTTTTTTTTTTTTAGTCCAAAGGAGTCTGACCACGACATCTGAAAAGATCAATGAACGTCCTTGACTTTGCAGACAGGGGCCAAGTCCTTTGTTCAGCTTATCTCCTTTCACCTGAACTCCCAGTATTGCCTCGTTCATCTGTCTGACGAAGTGCAGCCAAGTGGAGTCGTAAACGCTCTCTACTGCGCTGCAGACACCTCATGACACCGGAGCCAGGAAGTCATCATGGAGTTAGTTTGCTGGCCATATGCTGCCTCTCCAGTGCCTTCCTGAGGGGCCGCTGCACAGTGTTCTCCACGTGCAGATGGCTTTAGAGATGGTTTTAGAGGTTCTAAAACCCTTTCCCCCTCTGTATGACAAGGTGTGGAGGTGATCTGTCGTCTTTAGGAGGCCGTGCTCTCCCCCTCCCATGCTCGCGCCCTGTGGTGCTGTCTCTCCCTCCACTTCTTCAGCAGCAGGCGCGTTTTCAAGGCAACCTTGAGCGCTAGAGGCGACGCTTGTTTCTTGTCGCTGTTTTTCGTCCTGTTGACAAAGACAGAAAGCAATCAGACATCTGAACCATCAATATACCTGGTTATGTAAAAAGTAAACCAATAGCTGGGTGGACTGGAACTGTCAGTTACTCATATTCACACTTCTAAGTATGCCAAATGTCATGCAGAACATGCTTTTGGGTGGTTTAAGCAGATAGAAGTTTGTTTCCACTTATTAATGTGTCAAAAAGTGCAGACATATGGCGCCGCCAACTTTAAGAGGTCTGAGTTTCAAAACAAGGTGGTACATGATTGCAGCTGTGGCAGAGAGGAGCTCCATTACCCACATAGCCTTCATAGTTAACAGAGGGCAAGTTATGCAGTTTACTTTAGGTCAACTCCAGGCAATCTTATAGGTTTTATGGAATTCACAGAGGTGCTCAGTCATCGTAATATATAGGGAATTCCTTGCTAGAGGGTCTATCTCGAAATCCCTGCCTCTGACACACTCAGGATTTATGCTGTAAAAATGTTGTGCCCTGAAATATTTTGCCCTACAAAGACTCTGGTGCTGCGTGAGGTTATAATTACCATGTCCATTTATTTCTGCACATAGATATTATGGTATTCAGTCTCCTTTATTCCGAGCGGGTTGTTTTACCTCCTAATCCTGCCCGTGTCGGCTGCCAGCTTGTGTTTGCACTGCGTCTCAGCACAAGCGTCGCCCTCGGCGCAGCGGATCACCGTGTCGGGCGATGCCTCATACCTGTGAGCGAAAACACGCAGGAAAACACACGATGAGAGCAAGATCACCTTTCAATTATCCGCCCCGCAGTTTCGACATATTTAAGGCTATTTAAGAATCGAAACTTGTCCTCACATGCGATGGAAACAAACACAAAAATGATAGACTGGGGCGATTTTTACTATCGCTGACAAAATATGATAGATGTTCGGCTCATTATCGTTAATGTCGGTTGGAGAGATGTCTTGAAGCTGTGGTAATTTGGAAATCACGTACCTGGGGTGGTTATCCAGCCGGCAGAAGTTTCTGCATGTGCTGTCGTTTTCGCGGAAACACTGGCAGCGAGGAGCGGTTGCCATGGAGTCCGCGGCGGCGCGCCTCGTCCTGGGAGCGTTGCCCAGCCCGTAGGACACCACGCGCCTGGACAGAACGTTGACAAAGTTCGAATCAATGAGCTGAAATTAACTGAAATTAACTGAAATTAACTGAAATTAACGGTCGACACGAACAGTTTGGCTAAAAAAAAGAGAGAAATATCGCATGTGATGCGTTTACTTGTCACACGTTCAGAAAGTTTACTTGTTAAAGCCGGTTATTAAAGCGCTAACAAGGCAGACAAACTGTACAGCGCCGTAAGTTCACTTTTTACATACTTTTACTCCAAATCGCTAGCTTTTGAGTGCTATTAGCTACTATTAGCTACTCGTTTGTTAAATTGTAAAGTAGTTTCTGAAGGCATTACCAGCCTGTATCTATTTCCAATTAATGAAATCATCACCGAAAATAAAGTGTATTAAGGTCAGCCGTATCTTAACTAACTTCAGTATCTAAATACTTACTCAGGTGTGTTGACCCATATGATGTCCAGGTGGCAAAAGTAGACGCACTCCTTGTCCAGGAAAGTGGCGCAGGAGCAGCGCTTCGTCCGCACATGGCGCCCCTGGACGCCGGTGGAGGCGGTGGGTGTCTCTCCAGCGGGGGCTGATAGTACTGTAATTAAATCATCGTTATCAAAACACTGCAGAGAAGCTATAACCTCATATGTCTGGATGGTGCTTTTATAATCAGCGTGAGATTCTGCTCTGCAATCATGCAGAGAGAGGTACGATTCGTATTTAAATTACTTAACTAAGTAATTAGTCATATAAATTAAAGTCATTACTCACATAATTCACTCAGAATTATTCTTTGTGCTTATTTTAAATTATTAGAATTAGTTTAAGGGCTGTTGGGAAAATCACACAAAAGTTACCTGTGCACAAAATCCAGGAGTACATCACTGATAACATGGAAATAAAAAGGTATATATCCATTTTTTCCAGCTTCTTTTATTACACAGTCTTGCACAAGAAAATTAATAATCCTCCAGAAGTGTGCAAAAATAATCATCCAGTGTATCCCCTCTTCGCTAAGTGTGGTTCAGTGATCGTCCGCAGAGGTTGACGCGGCAGCGCAGAGGCGTCAGTCTGGAGTCTCTTCGTCAGTGTGGCCCCACATTGTGCAGCCTTTTGACTTTATACAAGTGCTCCCCACCTCCCCTCCTCCTGCCTGCAGCGCCGTGCAGTTATGTCCTTTGGCTCGTACCCAGACAATGATGTTTGTTAGAAGACGGTCGCTGATAAGCAGTGCAGGCCACGTCGAGGACTTTGGAGATGCCTTGGTTGGAGTTAAGGGATTGCGTGTGTGTGTTTCTGATTGTGTGCCATACTCTTGTTGGAGTATCTGGATGTGGTGTTCCACTTATCAGGCAGCAGGTGGCAGCCAAGCCATTTTCCAGTTTTCATTGTGAGCTTTGTGCACAGAGGTACTGCTGAGGTATGAAGATTCACTGAAATTAAGTAGGTTATCTTATAAAGCAGAATAGTGAGAAGTATCAATATTAAATATTGCTACTTCACTTTAATATTACTCAAGTAGGCATAAGATACATCTATTAAAAAATACATGGTTAGATAGAGTACTTATAAATCACAAAATTTCATTTTTTCATTTAACCTGATAACTTCCATAGAGCATGGAGACTTATTTTGCGAGGTGGACCTGGTCAAGAGGGCAGCATAAAAACCTGCAACCCATACAAAAGATAAAACAATACTAAATAAAAAAATAACAATTAACAAAGAAGTAATTTATTATCGATCTTACAATGGTCTTGAATTTGGCCACAGATACCAGATTTCCTGATTTAAACTCACAAATTAGACAAGACACTTAAGGGAGGGAGTTAATGAATGAATGAATTATAAACAGTTAACAATAGTAAAATACAATCTGAGAACAGAGACTTTACTAAAACCTAGGGTTTAGTCTGAAAATAGTCTGTGCACTTAAGATTGTCTAATTTCGAGATGCTGTCTGGAGTGGTGAAAAGTTTTCTTGAGAGAGCTATTTATAATCATGTGTTTATTAATGTATTTGTCAACAACTACAACACATTCTGGTTACAACAAAAAGCAAAGGCTGCTGTATAAACAGATAATGAATCAGAATATAATGAAACACATACATCAATAAACACACGAACAAGTACGCACATCTGCTTACAGCTATATTACACTTTCATGGACCACTTATTAAATGTTTGTTTACTGCTTGTAAATGCTAAATAGGGGACAAAAAGTAAAGCATTTCCTAGCTTTCCTAATGTGATAATAAAGGTTCAAATCAAACCGAATTTAATGGACCATACTATCAAAACATAGTGTTTTCCATTAATGTTGCCTTTGGCAATAGTTGAGTAACATACTTCAAAATAACTTCAAATATGTAACAATCTACTGAAGTGAAAAGTGATCCAGAGCTTAATCAAAAAGGGCAGGTACACTGTAAATCTTCTTATTTACCTTAAGTACCTCTAATTAGATACTCCACCCTTCTCTACCCCACACTGCTGCAGACAAAGAAGTTAGTTGGTTGGAGGGTATTTTGCCCTTTGCATTGCAGAACTGTGTTGGAATGAAAAATCAAAGTTTAATGCACCTCATTTGTTGTCTTAAGAATATAGTATTATATGGTTAAGACTTAGAGTGGTACACCCATCGTTATATAACCAGAGCAAACATCTTAATCTGTAGTCCTTTTTTGAGCAAGATACTTACTGGAGATTAAACATTTCAACAGATAATTAAGAGTCTTGAGCTGGATAATGTGTCTCATTAACATATCATTTCTACTTGAAATGCAAATGTATATATCAGTATGTTACATCTAAGAGGTAGTTTATCATCCTGATTGTACTTTGTCTTACATCATCCCCTTACAATGAATATACTGTGAGGTCCTGTTGGCTCTGGACCTTGTGCTCCACAGCTGCTGTTTTATTAATTGACGAATGATTACTGAAAGTACAAACTGGCTCCAAAGTGGCTGTTAATCTAATAGTTTCTCTCCACCATCAGTTGTAATAAACTGTGGAAACAGAGGGGTACTTCATTTCCCTAAATCACATATTCAGAGACACTGTGCAGTGTTGTAGGCAGCGGTGGAAAATTGACCTTGTTTGTGTGTGCATGCTCAAAGTGGAAAAGTCTTACGGTGAAGTATCCTGACATGCTGTAGCTCCGAGGCCCCTAATCAGAGGCCGTTTTCAAGAGTTTCCACTGGCCAGGGAACAGTTTGTACTGGGAGGAGGAGTACTGCACTGTATATGTGGCCTTTCTTCATTCAGGACAGAAACAACCCAGTAGAAGGCCATTAGAGGCAACTTTGTTATGTTTAGTTTAAAAGTTAAACACTCCTGTTTAGCTGGTGACACCATGCAGCTGCTGTTATGTTGTGTAAGATTAGAGATTTGTGTTCAGCGTGCCTGAAATGTCGATCTAGCTTTTGTCTTCATCAGCCTGCAGTTGTCTGCTCAGCAGTAGCAGAAATCGACCTCTAGGGGTCTCTGTTTGCTTTGCTATAGCCTTCCCCTCACCTAGCCCTGAGGGCGGAGGGGGAAGGATGATGAGGGTCTGTACTGAAGATGGATGACTCACCTTCTGAATGGGGTGGAACAAGGAGGTTATCTCTGTAAAACCTCTTGAGATGAGAAAGTAGTTTCCCTTCATTGAGATCAGATTGCTGCGTTTGGTCCTCTGAGAGCTCTTTACCATGACTCTTCTTGTTGGTGCAAATTCACACATATCTTTCTTTGCCACTCATTTGGATGGCAAATGGCAATGTAATTTTTCAATCAAGTGGTATCGTTGTGATGAAGACAGGATCATAAGGTTGTCTCCTGAGGTTTGAATAGAATACAGTACAGTATGTCAACCCTTGTGTGAGATGTTGATGAAGATTGAATTGTTTGACTGTATGCTGCATGACATTCTCTCATTACTTTGTCACCATTCAAAACAAACAAATTATATTTAAATTCTTCTTTCTGTTGACATCCATAGAAAGGATGGGAGGATAGCACTGCAGAAGCAAACATATACAGTCGATAATCATAGTGATGGAAGAGGAGCTGAAGTCTTCAAATTCCAAAGAGTTTCACCATTTTGGTAACACTTTACATTAAGTCCCCCTATTTAGCACTTATAGGCAGTATATAAACATTCATAAAGAGTTTACAACCTATTATAATACAGTTGTAGTAGCATTTTTGTTACTGTATGTGTCAGCTCCTCCAGGTTGGTGTATATAGAGAAGAATAATGAGAAGATACTAAAATACGGTTGTAATAATAACAAATATGTCTTTATGGGATATGTTATCATTGCTAACAAATACTGGACATTAATGAACACTAAAAATGTACTTACCTGCTTACAACATTATAGTGTCTTATAAATCCTTAAATGTAAATAGGGTTGTCAAGTTACGGTATGTAATCAAATATTAGCTAAAAATATCTCTGGTTTGAGTAACTTGTAATCTGTTTTTAAAAAATGCACTAATAAATGTTACTCATTAATTACCCAATTGATTGAGCATTAAAATTGTCAATCCACCAATCAGTTAATTGTTGCAGGTCTAAATCTATATATTTTGCGATGAAAAAGGTGCTACTTACAATAACAAGTGTTAAATATAATCAACAGTAAAGTCGATCATAAGCATATTTCATGTTTATATCAAATTCTTTTAATATCAAACCAAAGTCCCACTTTTAACACTCCCTGCCCTCACAATAGTTTTAAAGGCCAATGTACTTTACAATTGTTAATTGTTCAAACTAATACTTTTGACTTTAATGTCAATGAATACCTGCCATTTGTAATCTTTGTCCAATCCTTGAGTCCACCTTGAAATATGTATTGACTATGTTATGACAAAACACAGTGACACCACTTGAATGTTTGTAAACAAATTTTTACTGATACAGTTAAGAATATTGATACAGAAATGTAAAGCTACTATAATGCACATACCTATGGACTTATGAATCATAATGGGCACTAGATGGATTATAATAAATAGTTGAACACAACATCTGTACACAGAAACATTGCCCCATAATCCATAGAAATGTACATATACCAGTACAACATTTATAATTCCATAAATTTACGAATGACAAATCCTCCAAAATAAAATTGATATTCTCCATTGTTATGCCTTTCTTTACTTCTATTTTTTGAAATAAACACAAGCAACTACTGAATTTATAAGGAATTATGTACAGGTTCCTAAACAAGAAACTCCATAAAGGCACAATTGTCTATACAACATGTACAAAAAAAGAAAATGTCTGGAGCTGACAAAAAAGGTAAAAATAAAATGATTGGTCATCATTATAATTATCATATGATTGCACATACAATATGAATGTCAGCATCTGTGCTTTGAAAGGCGATTTGTAAAGAAACAAACCCCTGAAAAGTGTTTTCAGTCTTACAAAGTGACGAGAATTACAAAAAGAGAACAAGACGAGCTTTTCACTCGGGGTTTTCAGGTGGCAATGACCAGTCTGTCTTCATCATCACTGGAAACCTCATTATAGTCATCAATTACCTTCTGCCAGCTGGTCACTGGCTGTGGTCTTGGAGGTGCAGGATCACTAGCTCCCTCAACTGGTGACTCCTTAGCACTGTCTGCTTGGCTCTCAGGAGCTGGTGACGGATGCCGTGGGGATTTATCCCTTTCTTCTCTCTCAACAGTCTGTGTGAGCTCTGCTCCACTGCTGCCTCCGGGGCTAGCCCTGCTGCCTGTGGTCAGCTCTGGAGAGCTGCTGACCTTCAAAGGGGCAGGTGGTGAAGCAGACATGCAGCTTCGTGAAGAACCAACCCCATGTTCATTTTGAGATGGCTGTGCTCCTGGAGCCTCAGGGCTGCCCTGCCTCTCACAGGACCCAGGGAGAGGGCTAAGAGTGGAAAGAGGGCTAAGAGAAGGAATGATGGCAGGCAAGGCAATGTTTACTATCTGCAGACCTGGGACATGGGTCTGAGGGCCGGTGCTGCTTTGGGAGGTGGGGTTGGCAGCTAAAACCTGCAGCCCAAGGGTGGCATTCAGGGTGAGCCCTTGCTGGGGCAGCAGCTGGGTGGATGCAAGGCCTGTGTTGGTCAGCCCCATGAGGTTAAGTGTCTCCAGACCCACTGGTTGAATTGTTTGAGCCTGCAGGCCAGTGACCTGCCCCAGGGGGAAGCAGGGAACAACGCTGCTGATTGGCTCCTGCACCACAAGTGGCTGGGTCTGCAAGCCCTCCGGTTGAGGTGGAGTGTTGGGAGCTGGTAACGGGCTTGTGTTTCTGTGAATGACACTCACTGCTGGGATGGTGAGCTGGACGGGTCCAGCCTGGATTGGTACAAAGGTGGAGTAAGCTGCCAGGCCAGCAGGCACCAGCTGGATCCCCCCGACTGGGACCATGCTGTAAGAGGAACGAGATGGCTGCTGGGAGTGCAGGGGCAGGTGACTGAATAGGTGGGTCTGAGTCTCTGTTCCTGCTGTTTGGGATAGACCCTGTGGGGGAAAGTGCGTGGGACATTGAGAAGCATAGTAGGAAGTCTGAGTGCTCCGGTCGACTGGTATGCCTGAGTCGCTGGTTGCCACAGCAGGAGGGGGGGTAGTGGAAGTGTCCTATGAAAAGAGAAAAAATGAATATTCAGTGTTATTTCCTGATTTAACTGTGGCACAAATTTAGAAGATGTGACCAGGTTAAGAAGAAACGGTATTTGAATCAATCTGCCAAGCCTAATCAGAATTAATAAGACTATTCACCTTGTTTTAGAGCATTCACAGGAGCTTTGTGGTGCCTTGCATGCTGGATTCAAAGTAAGGGTATGGATAGGAAAGAAGGGAGGCAGGCAGGGAGGGGTGGAGAGACACACAATGAGAATACATGGGTCTCACCTGGCCTAGCTTGGAGCCCTTGCCTGGCACTGGGGGACTAGGGGGCACGTCAAAGTCAGGGTAGTCGATGGACATCTGCCTGCATGGTGACACTGGGCTCATCATGTGCACTGACTCTGTGTCTGAGGTGTAGGACTCTGTGGCAACAGGTGGAGGTGAGTTAGGGAGGGGCAATGAGCTGCAGCAGGATGCAGAGATGGATATCTGCTTGCTCAGGGACACGGGGCTCATCATGGGGACAGATTCTGAGTCTGATTTGTAGGATTCAGAAGCTGGAGGCTGAGACAGAGGGAGGGAGACTGAGCTGATTGACATCTGGGCTAGGAGGGTGCTAGGAGGGACTTCAGCCTCTTTGGAAGGGATATGCTGTGGGCTGGCGGAGACAGAGGGGTTGGTAGACAGGCCAGACTCTGCCTGGCTGTCCTCCTCTTCCTCCTCGTTGTCATCGTTCTCCTCATCATCGGGGCCATCAGAGTCATCACCATCTGAATCTTGACGGTCAGCACTGCTCACCTGACTGCGGTCTCCTGTAGATGAGAGAAGAGGTCAGAAGATCTATTCTTGGTATTACGCAAAACATACAAGTCACCAAGAGTTAGTACGAAAAAAGAGAGACTCCTTGGCAGTATTTCATTCGGTAAATATCTTCCATTATCATCTAGGTTTTACATACAGTGAGAAAATCCACTGTTAACTATACAATTCAGTGATGTTTTGTGCTGCTGCAGTAACAGTGTTTCACACCCTAGACCACCATACACCCTGGAGCTCCTTCACAGACAGAGGAGGAAAAACAAATATGCTCTTAAAGACTGGGACCACAGAATGCTTTCAGGCAGCTTCTCTCTCTTTTTTTTTTTCTAAAATTAGATGCAGCAATTTCCTCTTCCTAAACGCTGTGAATGCTGCCCACATGCGCTTCGAGTTAACAGAGGAGGAAGCTGCATTTAGAAATTCTAATTAGACCATGGCAAAGCTATTGATCGACATAGCAACAGAGCACAAGCAGAGACAATCTGTGTTTTATATCTCATGTCATTAACAGGAAAACTATTAAAAGAAGGCCAGTTCTGTTATTTGAAACAAAAGCAGATGGGGTAAACAAGACCTATGTGTATTATGTCACTATTAAATATATAACAATATACTGTAAATAAAACCCAAAATTTACAAATATTTGTTCATTTTATATAATAAGCAATACAATGATCCTTCTACATATCCCTCTAAGCAAAGGCTGAGCACCATACCAGAGTCCTCTGCATCCTGATCCTCAATGAGACCCTCAGGTACCCCCATCTCCATGCATTTCTTACTGTGTGCCTTGGATTTCATGTGCTTGGTCAGATTTCCTGCAAGAGGAGAGGCAGTAAGGTTTTACAGGTGGGTAGAGCTCAAACAATAGCACAGAAGGAGTTTATGTAAGAGAATGCGGTCTTTGGGCAAGCTCTATGTAAAGGGTGAGTAACTGATAAAGACATTTTTAAATGAACGTGGGTTGCTCTGACACAAAGTACTGTTCTGCAGTGTCGCGTGGGTAGGCAAGTTCGATAAAGAATGGTGAATCATACTGTCTTGGTTTAAGAGATGGTGAAACAACATATTTAATTTCATAACTTCTAAAAGGATGAAGTGAACTGCAGCAGCTGAAGTCTATTAAAAAAAACATAGTCTTGAATGTTAATTGTAATCAAAACAAATTGTATGTTCAGATTAGATCATGCTGTATATTAAAGTACAAGGCAATTGTTTTGAAAAAAAATCCCACCGATGGCTAACATCTGGATCTTTACATGTACTATGATTACATTTCAAATTATGTTTCTTTTGTATTTATTTGATTTTGTATAATCTTTACATGGCAAATTACTGATGTACACATGCCGTTTCACTGCAAAAAGGAAGAAAATTAATCAAGTTCAGCCTTAGACTTTCAAACTGTTGTTGATGGAAAATCATTGCATAGGTAAAAAAACATCTGTCATATTATGTGAGATGATATAGCTTTAGATTTGAGCTGTGAACACTGATCGCGTACTCAGCTCTCACCTTTTGTCTTGAACGAGAAGTTGCAGTGCACACAGTGGTATGGCCGGACATCAGAGTGGGTGCGGATGTGTTTGCGCAACATGCTGGGCTTCTTACAGCGGATTCCACATTCCTCACAGATGTATTTACCACGTCCACGCCCACGTACGTAAACATACTCTTCATTAGATTTGTATCTGTCAAGATAGAATACAAGCATATAAAACTCAAAAATAACAATAACATTTTACAATACTAATATGATAGAAAATTAGTAAATGACTTTATCAATTGTTTTGAATCATACCCGCCATCAAATATTTTGACCCGTCTTGGCTCGGTTTTAGATACCAAGTCCTTGTCTGAGTCGTTGCTGGTTTGATTTTCTGGTTGCACTTTACCTCTGGTTTCAACTGATACAGACCTCTGGGTTATTGGCACCTGCAGAAAGTAATTTATGTATTAATTGATATAATTAAGAAACAAGGCAGCAAAATAAATAGAGAAACATGAAGACTTTTTCAAACTTTGCAGAAATGTAGTTCTTACCCTGGGCATGACATCTTTCAGCTTGCCTGTGTATGACAAGAAATCAGATTTTCCGGTTGTTCTTATGGCCGAGGTGTAGTGTATTTTCTTGGAGCTCTGCTTAGAGTCAAACAAAGACATGACCACCTTGGTGGGCAGCCCAAGTGGGTTAGGGTTATTGGGACTGACTGTCCAGGCAGCATATGCTGATGTCTTCAGGTCAGTCTGTTGAACATGAAGAGGTTTCCTCTTCATCAAGAAACACCATGTGAAAGTGGTGGCAGTCTTCAGGCTGGGGAAAGACAGACGCTGACTGTCTTTTGTGTTAACCACAGACACAGATGTAGTCAGTTTCACCTGACCACCATGGAAACTGGAAGGCCTAATAGGGGATTTAGCAGGGGTCCACTTCTGTTCCTCAGCTTTCTCTTGGGCCTTCAGGGTGTTATTAGCTGGTATGGAGGTGCCCTGGCTAACAGGTGCAGTATTCAGGGCAGGACCTGCCTCCTCATGAATAACAGTGCTTGTGCCTTTTTCCAGGCCAGTACAGTCAGGTGACATTGGCTTAACATCATCAGTAGCCTCTGAGTCCTTCTCCCCATCTGTTTTTATCTGGGGCAGGGGTGGAGCCTCAGTTTCAATGGGACTGTCCACTGGTTCAGTTGTGCAAACCTGTCTAACAAGTGTTAGCTTCCGCTGTCGGGTTACCTCTGACATCTTGGAATTAAGATAATTGACTGACCTGCCATCAGTTAGACAGGCCACGCCGTGCTCATCCTTAGCCCGTTTTTGGTGCTTTTCCATGTAGATGTCCAGGCTGTTGGCGGGTGACAGCATTCTTTTACTTGAAGCAGTGGGTTCCTGCTGTGGGCATAGAGTTACTGATGCCAGTTTCTGTGTGCAATGTAAAGACCCAACAGAGGGTGCTCGTTCTCCAATATGGTTGTGAGTGCCAATTGTTTGAGTTTGAGTCCTATCCTTCTTTGCAGTTAGTACAGCATAGGTATCACTATCTACACTGTGAGTGGATAAGAGGCTGTTTTTATTGGACACAGCGGGAGAAGGGTGCATCTGCTCATGAGTTATCAGGATCTGTGGCAATGGTATAGCACCTGCTGGGGTCTGATCAAATGAGTCTCTTTGCTGTTCCCCTGACAATACTACAGTCTGTGTCTTAATCTCAGAGGCTGGTTGATTGGGTTGAGCAACATATACATTTTGGATTATGTCTGATGATTTTGAAATGTTCAAAATCGGATTGGCAATAGGTATTGTTAAAATTGGCAAGGCTATCTGAGTTCCCTGTGTGTTGGAAAATGAAAATGTTTGGCTTGCTCTCAGGGCGGGACACTGCAGTTGGTATTTGGGCACAAAACATTTCTTTTCCTCAGAGTCACCTGGAGTGTTTTGGACATTCTCGCGACAAACTAAGATCTGACTCAGCGGTTGTTGTATCTTTTGGCATATTTGAACCCTTGATGTTTGATGCCAAGGATGTGGAAGGCCATGGACTTGTGGCTGCTGAGTTGGGCTACCCAAATTAATGCTTTGCACCATTTGCTCATTCTTTTGCAAGGGTGGTTCACCACTTTGCAGGATAAAAGGCTGAGCCATGGGGCGCCTATTGGCAATGTGAATCTGCTGAGATCTATTCTGAGTTAAAGAGCTAACATTTGTAATGGGAGGTTTATCTAAAGGTATGACTGCTTTCCGAACAGGTTGCTGACTCTCTGGGCCAATCTTTAAAGACATCTGGCGAACTAATGGTCCTCGCCTCCTTTCAATAAGTGGCACCTGGGCAACTTGGGAGCTTTGTCCAACTTTTGGCTGGCTAACAGGTGACAGAGATCTGCTGGGAGATACATTGCCACAGTCAAAAGACTTGCTACGGTAGTCACATGAAATCTCCACAGAGGGTTGAGTACAAGTGATCTGTTCAGATGCGGCACGCCTCATCATTCCAGGCACACCAAGGGTGTTGAAGGCTGTAGGCAAACCTTGAGGCTCTGCAATTTTGCCAACACACTCCCCTCTAGACGGACTCTCTGACCTAGATGGCTCATCTCTGTCAAAAGAGGCTGAGATGCTGGAGCAACGAGAAAGACTACTGTCCCTGCTGAGGCTTCGTGAGAGGCTGGACTCAAAACTGGATTCACCTGAGGAGTGGTCCATTTGAGCCAGACGAATTCTTTTCTTTTTAGGTGGAAGTTTCTCTGCTGGTAACTTTGACAAACTCTCACTTCTCTGAGGCCAGCTGAACTGATCTGCGAGTTTATCCGCTGGCTCAGTAGTTTGTATCTCATGTTCTCTGTCAGGCTCCTCTGTGACCAGAATCTCAGGAACTTGGATGTTATTTTGACGAACCAGACGAGACTGATGGACAGGAGTGGCGCTTTCACCAACTGCTGCTACTGTGCAATCAGTGCATTGTTCCTTCCTTTGTTTTCCATAGTCAGCACTCTTAGGTTTGGATATTTTTTCATGGTAGTTGTCAGCTGAGACACTTGCTATCACATCTATTTTGGGCTTGTTCATGGGATCCTTCTCCATACTATCAACAGGAGAGGCCCTGTCAATAGATTCTGTCTCAAATGAATTGGGTCTGCTGAGAGAGTTGGTGTGTCTAATAACTGACGTACCGCTGCCTTGCCTTTGCATTTCTCCTTTAGTGGAAGTGCTGACCTGGGTCTCTCGTATTGGTGACAGTCTGGAATCTGAAGTATTTATACCTCTTGCTATGAGCTGAATTTGAGGTAGCTTTGACTGGTTGTTTTTGGGCTGTACGTCTACTATTACAGCAGGCTGAGAAAAAGTCCGACTTGCCAAAGCTGTTGGAAGCTCAAAACTAACAGAACAAGGTGGAATGGTTTCAGTTGGAGATTGATCATCTTCATCTCCAACACTTTTCATTTTCCTTCTCTTCCTAATTGATGTCTGGTGATCAAGTACTCCTGAGCCACTCACTGATCTAGGGACTATGGGCTGCTGTATGTTAACGTGAAAAACATCTTGATCAGTTTCTTTAATGGCAGTTGGCTTGTTTTTTGGACCATGAAGCTCTGAGCAATAGAATTTCTTGTGAGTTTCAAAATTCTCCAACTTTCTGTACCGGTTACGGCAGGTTTCACACTCATACATTGTGCCTTTATTTTGCAGAGGCTTTCTGTTTCTGTCCTGACTGTGCTCAAAAGATCTGCTTCTTTGCATCAGTTCACTGGAACTGTTTGGACCATGATAGCCATCATCCATGGAGCGAACACTAGGCAGGCCATGCACCTCCCCTGTGGAAAAGTCTTCCACTGCTGCTTGTCTGACTAGTGTACGAGAATGTATTGCTGGATTTGGGGTTGACGGGGCTGATGAAAATACATCATCATTCAGCGAACTAATTTTGTCATCAAATGACTGACAAATTCGCAAAGGGTGGGGGAGGGGGGCAACATTAAGGGGAAGAGCAGAGTGTCCCGGTGTAGTAGGCATAGAGTTACTCCTTGTAATTGGCAAACAATCCATGGGAGAGTATTGAGAAGGTACAGAAAGAAGAAATACTGGCTTAGATTTATCTGTGGGGGTGAATGGGGACTTGGGGATGTCTGAGCTGGAACTTGACCTCCTTCCCATTGGTTTAAGATCAAACTGAAAAGAGTCTTTAAATATGTATGATTTAGGGGAGTCTATGCTACCTCTCCTTGAGAGCGATGTCCGCCTAGGCTTTACACTGTCCAGTTGCTTGTTGTCAACAACTGCTTCATTATCAGATATCAACTTTGAAATTCGCTCCTCCAGAGAGAGTGCTTTGGCTTCTAATGGTGGACGCATCTGTCCCTCTGTGGTCCGTGGCTTTTGCTCAGCTGCTACATGCATCACTGTGGCAACCACAGGAGGGACATTTGGAAGGGTATTCTTGGCAATGTCAATGTCTACTGGTGGAGTTATTTTCACAAAAGGACTGGGAGGACTCATGGCCTGATCAGCACTTTCAGAGCGTGAGAAATAGCCAGAATCTGTACTTCCCAAACTGCGGGGACTAAGTAGACACTTAGCCTGTTGCTGTTGAGAGAAGTCTGTCGCTTGTTGCCTCTGAAGCTGAGCGTGTCCACCTAACAGTGGAGACTTGCACTGCTGGTCTTCATCTTCACTCACAGTATCTAGTGAGGGATTTGTGCCTTCCACCTCTTTCAGAGATGACAGGACTGTGATGCTTGATCTTAGATTAGCAGTCTGGAAGTCTCGTTGTCGTTGTGCAGCAGCTTGCTCAGGTGCTGCACCTGTAACTCTTGGGCTATCTGCCCTCAGTGGGGAGACATTAACTGGGTATACAACAACTTTTGGAAGTGCAGCTGTTACTTTAGGCTCATGAGCCCTCTGGCCAGGTGCTGGTTTGATTGAATCAAACACAGCTGATGAGTCTGCTTCCCCGTGGCTTGCCTGGGTTGTACCTGTATTCTGTAAACTATTTTCAGACAAAGCTGTCACACTGCTCTGTGATGAGTCGGGGTCCAAGTCTGCAGTGCTACCTTCTTCATCACTGTCCCCACTCTCATCTGCCTCTGAATGTGTCCCGAGGGCTTTGTCAGATTCTTGGGACAGCGATCCACCTCCAGATTCTGAGCGTGCAATGAGACCCAGTTTTATAGCATGAGCATGCGATTTCTTGTGCTTGTACAAGTTGCTCTTGGTCTTGAATGAGAAGCCGCAAGTAACACAAGGGTATGGTCTTTCTCCTGTGTGAGACCTGATGTGTTTGAGCAGCACACTGGGCTTTGCACATGCACGGTTGCAGTATTCACAAACATACTTTCCTGGCTTCTTAGGCTTTTGGTCCTTGGAAACCTGTTCAGCACCAAAGTTCATTACAGTGGTCATCTGAACTTGGTTGCTGCCAGGTGTAACTGGGACCTGAATGGTACTGGGAACACTTGCTGAGAGGGACTGGCATGTGTGCACAACAGGTGGTTGGCTTTGTGGCAAAGCATTGGACCCTGAGGGAACAGGTGCATGGGTTATTGTGGATGGTCCAGTATTAAAGCTCATGTGCAAGCTTGGCTTCTCTGGATTTGAAGCAACAGGCATAAAATGTGGTGTAGCAAGCGGAGAAGACTGCATGGGGGTACCCTGTGTAGATGTCTGCACATTTCCCTGTAGTGGTGCTGCGATGCCAATAAAGTTTCCTTGTTTGTCAATATAATAAGTCTGCATATGAGAGGGTTGGGTCTGGAGACCAACATTGACTGCTGGCATTGTTGTTATTTCACCACTGGATTGAGCATGAAGGGCAGAAACTGGTTTTCCAATGGCTGTGACCTGCAACGAGTTTTTCCTCTCAGCCAATGTACTGAAGTCAGGCTCCATGGCCTTAAGTAGAACATCAAGTGGTGCACTGCTGTGGTAAGGATCTCCCTCAAAGCTGGGGTCTTGACTCTTGATGTCTTTGGGCTGAGACACTTTGGCAGCAATCAAAGAGCCTTCCTCACCATCAGTGGGCTCAAGTGACTGTGGCCTAGAAGATGTTTCTTCCTGCTTCAGCCTTTCAGCATCAGTTGAAGAGACCCCCTCATCAGGGGATACTGCAACTGGTGGGGCATATTGTGGGTCTCTTCTTCCACTGGGTGATGTTGAAGGATTGTGGGAAGGACTGTTTGAAGAAGAGGAGCAAGAAGGCGTAGTTTCCTTGGATGATACTCCGTGGAGTGCAGTTTCAGATGTTTTCAACTGCAGGGGCTTCTTCACAGGAGATTTTGGAATTTTCTTGAGCTGATTCTCTGCAACAACCTTTTTCCTTTTCAGGCCTTTTATGTTATCTGCATTTCTGCGACTGCTTTCAGATATCCCTGTGGAGAAAGAGACAACAATGAGAAACTAAGAAAAGCAGAAGTGGTAAAACAATGTTTTTTTGGTTTATTTTTTTTTTTTACAAACTTTTCCCACCGTTATACCATATGGGCAGTGAGCACAAAAGTCCCTACTGATAAAATAAATTCTACTTCCTCTACTGAATGGTAATTTTTTTTTTTTTAAATTAGCTTATAAAATGAAAAGCACTAAAATGAAAATGTAGAGTTCAGATAATTCTGTTAGGTGATATTTAATGTAGGGATCAATTTTTTTAGACATTCAGTCCTTTGTTTTGAAAATAGAGTGCCTATTTCCAGCCAAGTAAGACAGTGGATAAGAGTGAGCCCACCATTACCAGCAGCTATGACACTTGGCCCTGTGTTCTTTTTTTTGACAAGTCAATTATATAACTGTCATTTAAACATCAGTAATATTTAATTTAATTTTCATTCCTAACAGTTAAGCACATACTAGAAAACAGTTTTACTAGCATGTCAAATTACTCCACTTAGCATTTATTAGTCATAATAGCTTTAAAACCTTTTTCTTTAAGCAAACACAGTGGACAAAATGAAGGCATGACTTGTTTCTTTCTTAGATTGAAAAAGCAAATATGGTTTCATTTACCACAGTATTCTCAGTGATTTCATATGCAGTACTGCCTAATTATATACCTCACTATTGCGAAAACTGGACTACATTTAAAATTAATTCTGCACCAAACAGGCTGTGCAAACTGTGGAGACTGTTAGGGTATTAACACTGCTTGTTCAGCCACTGGTTATTGTTTGGACTGAATGCAGAACATTGAAGAAAATTGTTACTGTTTAATTATGGTGCCATATGATTACATGATTGATATATAACATTCATGGCTGTTATATAACAAAAACATGTACTCAACAGCTGTGTAAGTGTTGTAACTTAGGAGTATAACCTTCCACATTTATTTTCTGAAAATCTTTTACTAAAGGTAAAAGCCTTTACTCTGTACTTTCACTGGTTTTGTCAATGCTTCAGTTGGATGGGACATTTATTCTATAATCATATATATTCTATAATTTAGTCACTTCCTTTATTAATTTGCTGTGTGACTAATACCGCAGTGGCCTATGCTTCATTACTTACATAAGTAAACTATTATTTTTCCCCTTCTTGCTTTTCAGATACCTTGACCTATGAAGGCTTGGTTGATCAAAAAATTTAACACTGCATTCCAATAATAATGCAGTTCTGTTTTTAAAGGGCACACCCATACCGTGGTGTTCAGTAATTTGTCCTGCAGTAATGAGTCAGGCAAGTGTTTTTAAAGGACATGTTGCATAAGATTACCAGTGCCCTGTCACAGTTTCCTGGCTTATGTAGGTATTTCCCAAGATGAGGTCAGGGTTCCTTCAAGGCCTCTGGCATAATTAGATTGAGGAACGCCTTGTCTTTACATAGGTTAATCCATTCTCCACGCAAACATGCAACCAGTGAGCCTTAAAAGCGGCACACAACAAATATAACATACTTGCTAAACATACCCTCAGATTTTTCTAAAATAACCCATTTTAATAAGATGTTGAAAGACATGGGAAAAGGATTAGTTCTTCCTACCCACTGCTAAGATAGATCTGCAAAAGAGATTCCATGACTTCACCACAAGTTTTCCATCATGAAAAGTGCTTTATAAACAAACAGCATTTGTCACTGTCTGTCTTCGGCTGTAACTTTTATTGGTAGAAAAGGCTTTTTTTTTGGGTAAAAATAACATTTATCTAATCAGTAAATTCCATGAACCAGCAGCTCAACTTGATATTATTTTCCTCATTTTAAATACCATGAAGTGTCTCCACCCAGTCTTATTTACAATGGCTGATACAATCAAAGCTTACATGTCCTGCAAATAAGCTGGGTGTTTTTTTCAAAGGGTAATGTTGTGATGAGGTGAGCTCAGCTGATTCATTCTCAGGCATAGCTTAAACAGACGCCACGAAGCTGCCTGGGTTTAACCAAACTGGATTTTCTGCTTGAATGTAGTTACATAACAACAAAATAAAATTATCCTTGTGTGTATAATGATGCCATTACTGTAGTGACAATGCAGTGTACAGTGTTCTCTGTATGTTAAGATTACTGCATATCCACCAAATTAAAATTTGAGGAAACAGTTGCTAAATATTTAACTGTCTCATTAAAATTTGTCTCCAAATTTCAGCCACAAAATGTGACTTTAAGATTATCAAAGGTCAGTGCTGAAACAAAATATTATAAACACACTTTGTGCAACCTCTAATATAAAATCCTGCTATTGTAAATATGCACTAAGAAATGTAGAAGCCAAGTAAAAGTTTTAAATTACAAATAGTTTTACAGAAGCAGAATCATTAAGCGTGATGGCTGCTGCAAAAGTCCAGATGCTCCACATCAACTGCTGTTTCAATAACTAATAACCAAATATTATTATTAACTCCACTTACATGTAAATATACCACTCCTTGAGGACATAATAAGTGAATCAATAATGGAGCTAAATTAGGGTACAATTATGTACAGGAAAATGCTATTATAAATCCACCATATGGTAAATGTTTTCTGCACCACTTTACATTCCTTACCAATGAATTACATTTGAATCTATCATAGGTTAAATCATTCATTGTATTCTCTATAAACTACCAGGTGATGAATAAGAAAGCCAAAATTCTCCTACAAACATAAAATGAAAGGGAAAACATTTCTCACATTTCTTCTTTGAAAAATAAATCAAAGTCCTGACATTAAATCCAAAGTCTTGATAAAATATCTCTTACCTCTCTGTGAGTCTTTGGGGTCTTTGAGCTCTTTCTGTGCCTCTTCGATTTTATCTGTAACACAAGAACAGAAACCATCTTCAGCACGGAGAACAGCAGCACACAGATGCACACAGGCTCCCGCTCCACAGTGAAGGCAGTGGAGAATGTAACTAATGATACTGGGGATGCTTCCCACACGGCTGTAGCAGGATGAAGGTCTTTCAAAATGAGAACCAGATATTCTTCCAAAGCTGAGAGCGCACTGTTCCATTATGGAAACTAGCGTAATCATGAAGGGGGCATGCCTGTGTGCACACACAATAACACAACCACACAAGCACACCCACTTATATGGTGTATATACAGGTTAAGTTTGTAAGCAAGTCGGTCTGGTGGGTTCATTCTAACACACAATGAGATATTTGCGTATTCAAATGCCATTTACAGCCCTCAGTGAAGACAAACTCATTCCACTCAGACCCTCTATACGTCACAATCATCACCCACAATGCAGCAGGTGTGGAACCTGTTTGTGTGTGAACCGTATGGATGTGTGGGAGGTGACTGACTCTGTGTTACTGTAATCAATATCAATTACATACGCAGGCTCAACATGGCATGAATGAGTTATACACAGAGGAACAGAGGCAGAGAGAGGACGTAAACCCTCTGTTCTCCTGCAGGGTCTCTACTGCAGGTCTGAGGGAGGGAGGAAGCATCGTGACTGAGTAATAACAATCAGCTTAAGCAACTCAAACTTAAAACAGCAGGTTTATAAAATTTATAATATAATCTGGAGAAAATCAGAGTAGACAAATTATATTTAAAATACAAAGTCTAGTTTAAAAGTTTTTTTTCCCCATTTCTCTGAGGAGATCTGCTTCACCGTCATCAGCTATTTTGTAATTTTCCCTATTTTTCTTTTCACTTTCTATTATGTGAAGCATTTTCTGGCTGTGCTCACCACAAGACAGTTTTGTAATGCTTCATTTTACATGTCTGCTATTTCCCAATGATTTCTTGAATGTCTCCTGGAAAAGATCCATGTAGTTTGGTTCTAATCACAGAAAAAACAGAGACAGTTACTTTAGTTAGTTCAATTAGTTCTGTGTCTTGAGTTTTTTTATTGACCTCCAGATGAATTACCAGAGAGGTTACTCCATTTACACCTTAGTGAATACTTATTACTTATTTATGTATTACTGGAAACTTTATTCTTCATTCATGCTGATTTCTGTTGTTTTGTAGACATATTTCACATTTTACATGTTTAGCTCACCTCCTATCTAAATAAAAGTCTCAAATTAAATTAAAGCAAATTAAATGGTTCTTCAGCAGAGATTATGTGGAAATAAATTCCTATTTGCAGGTGTTATACCAACAGCATTTTTTACTGTAAACTACAATAATCAATTTCTTCTTATAGCAGGAAACAGAAATGTAAAGGTGAACAGAGACATAAAATCTGTGCGAAAATGACGTATTTCTTAAAAAAAAACAAAAATAAAATAAGGAACTTTCAACATAGTTGCACAAAGTACAAGTGCACATGCAGCATGCTCACATTAACCACAGAGGGAAACGGGTGATTACTAGAGAAGCCTGGCACTGCTACAGCATGTTTCTGCCTCCCATGACCATGGAAACTAGATGGAAAAACCCGCTGTGGCTTCTGTGCCCTGCACATGACATTGGAGTGCAAGACGAGTCCTCGAGGACCAGTGGTAACAATTTTGTCCTAGATTGAACAAACGTTAATCGAGGGTGAAATAGGATGTTCTTCTGTGGTTCCCAAAATTAGAGTGCGATGCCGGGAATACTCAGAGGAGGGGGCGGACATGAGGAGGGCACAGAGGAGGTCAGTAGATTATGTCATCATCTCTGTGTGTGTGTGTGCGCTACTATAGTCACACCCTTCTCCATCTCTCTCTCTGTTTCTCTATATCCCAGGCACACGCCACAGATTACATAATGCATCCCCACCCCTGTGCTGCCGTGGAGCAAAACAAAGGCACCCTGCCAGCAGAAACACAGCAACCGAGGCACATGAGGAGAGGGCAGAGTGTTTGTTTATGTGCAGGTCTTTGACAGAGAGGGAAGAGAGAAATGTGTGTTTGTCTCTGGTCTATTTACATATGAACGCCATCGCCATCCAACAAAGGAATCAGGTAGGCTTTGTTTTCCTGGCAACAACACTGCCATGGTATTTCTCCAAACAGAGAGGATCCCGAAGCTTCCCTCAGAGCCGTGGTTACCACGGCTCAACCTTGCGGCTTCCTCGAGTAAATGGCCATGTTGCTGCAAACCAATTTGAGATAATAAATGCTTATTTTAGTGGTAAGAAGCTTTGGAGGTAGATTTTAGTTAGCGTATGCTTCATTGTTCGCACAGCTTGATACATATGTCTTGTATTAGACCGCACAGGCAAACCCAGGCGTAAGTGATTACTGCCCAACAAAAATCTTATTAGTGGTTGTGTATGGTAGAAGAGCAGAGTGTAAGCTATTATAGATCAGATTGCACTTCTTACATAACAAGCCACAAACAAGACCCCTTGGGCTGAATGACACCCATGAAGTCAAGCTCTGAAGCATGGAAAAAGAACAGGAAACACCAGCCCAAATTAGTGGAAAGGGACAAGGCGGCGTTACCCTCAAAAAGGACAAAAAAAAAAAATTTCCATCCCCAGGGCCTGAATTATTAAGACAGCAGGGAATGATTACAGGCCCGTTCATATTTCCCTCATTATGGCTGTTGGGGTTGCCGAGGTGGTCGGGATGACGGCTGCATGTTTCACTACAGGGCTTCGAGACATTCATCATGTCATCTGAAATCTGCGCAACTGTCCTGTAACCACGGCAAAACAATAAAAGGAATGTACACAGATGTTGCATGTTGCCGGTGATGAAAACCAGAGCACGTTGTGGAGCATGACCACGAAATTCGAGGGCAGGCAGAGAAAACAGTCGTAAGGCTCCAGTTATAACTAAACTGTTTACAAGTGTGGTCTTAAGCAAAACAGAGAAAATGTGTCATTTGTAGGATGTTCAGACTCCTTCCTAAGATCAGTGTACTGTACAAACTGCAGACAAGTCGCACTCTAATTCTGTTTGAGTTACAGCTGCCAAGACTCTGAAAACATGGAGCTACTTGCTTAAGTAAAAAGCATGTGCAGCGTCTGACTGGCTTTAATTATTTAGTGAAATATGAATCAGTGCTCTCTGATAATGTTACTCAAACATGTGGTAGTACTATCACATCATCTACACCTGACAACTACCACGTGCTGTTAAAGGATGTATCACTTGTCTTGTTTAGTTACTCCCCCTCCCCCCTCCCCCTCCCTCCAATAATGCTGCTAATACACTAATGCTTGATAACCTTCAAACAGACAACAGGACGGCAGTGAAATGATCGAGTTCGTCTTCGTTCTCGAGGTGGCCGACTCGTGATCTTTGATCTATGCAGCATGACATCAAAGGATGATAGGGCTGGGAGGGGCCAGAGTGGGCGGGTGCATGTCAGTTAGGCAGGAGTTTGTTGGCGAGGGACTCGGTCTCCTTGCTGGTCGCTGTCATGACAACCCTGCAACCCCCACCTCCACCCTCCCCACATCCTCCAGCCCACTCCTCTCTCTGTACTAACCTAGGCTGAGTGGGAAATGTGATTACTTGAGCCCCGAGGGCCAAAGTGACGTCATGGCACAGAAAACGTGCTCACATTTGAATCCCTACACCCACCTGATGAGAGTCTACAACCCATGAGCTGTGGCCAGGGGGTTGCACAGTGGGAGGGGAAGCCCATCCACGCTTCATTAAGGCGCTTGAAGGTTAATAATCAGTTAATAGCTGCAGATCCAAAGACATGCTGATGAGCTACAGCACCAACTCGCCTCTGGACCACGGACCTAATAAACCAATCTTCAGTGTGGAAGTGGACCCCCGCCTGTTTCATGAATAACTATATTACATTACAGAAAGAGGCGACTTCAGCAGACACATCGAGCAGCAGCACAACTGCATCTTCCTGGGGCTGGATTCCCCCTGAGAGCCCCCTCTGCCTGTTGGCCAACAAATAACCAGCGGGCTCCACACTCCCTCCTCCCCTCGCTGCCAGCTTGTAACCCATTCATATTTTGCTCAACAGCCTGCCCTGCTGGGCCTCACCATGCCAAATGGCGGCCATCAACGGCACAGTGGCAGCTTTTCATGACAGCCATATGCACTGCGTTCACGTGTTTCAGATGGCCCCGGCGGCTTGGCTTCAGCTTTTCCTGCGAGCATCAAAGATGTGTGTTTGAAGGGGGGGTTGTTTTGCAAAAACAGCATCTGTGAGGGTTGAGGTGTCATCAGTATGCGAAACAGTACGCCAGTATACCGGCAACAAGCCTGAACAATGCCAGTGGACCACAGTGTGTGGGCAGATGGGCGTCCACCAGCAAGAAGGATCCGAGAGCCGCAGTGGATGAGTGAAGAGCGAGTCACTTTATCACCATATTTCATGTATTAGGACAAACAGCACGGTGTTAAAGTCATTCTCCCGTTAGTGCAGAGCGAGCTCGTACTCGTGGTGATGGATGTTCTGATACAACAGTTCAGATGGGTTTGATGCTCGGATGATAGCAGGACGGTGTCTGGTGACAGAGGGGTGGGTGCACTGCCAGCTGGATGTGGACTGCACAGTGTAGATAAAAGCTGAGAGGAGGAAGAGGAGTTTGGGGGGGGGGGGGGGCGGGCAGAAGGGTGGTTGAAGAGGAGAAGCGATAGGAGAGGGGAGAAGCAGAGGAAGAGGAGAGGAGGAAAGGAAAGGGAGAAGGAGAGAAAGAGGAGAACAGAAGACCAGGGAGAGGTGAGGAAAAGGAGGAAGAAACCAGGCAAAGAGACAACAGAGGAGAGGAGTAGGAAGAGGAGAATAGAGGGAAAAATAGGAAATGAGAGAAGAACTAGTAGAGGAGGGGATGGAGAGGAGGAAAGGAGAAGTGAGAGGAGGAGGAGAGATGCCTCAGCAGGCTGAAGATGACGAGATGGGAATCGGCAGCTGCCCCCTGCCTCCTTTTCACTGTGCGGGAGGGAGATGGAGATTATGTAACTTGAGCACCTCCACCAGCCTGCCGTACCCACCCGGCTCTGTGCAAACACACGCACACATCAAACACACCCTCACACTGACTGATGCCACTAATAAAGACATTTTCCAAGTCAACAAAAACAGCCAGTAAACACAGACGGAAACCTAAACAGAGCTGAAACGATAAGTTGATTAATCCGTCAGTCGAGCAACAGAAAATGAATCAACAACTACAGTATTTTAATCATTTACCAACTGTTTAAGGCAAAAATACCACATATTCTCCAGCTCCAAGTAATCACTAATTAATTGGTCTTTTGTGATCATGAAGTTAATATTTTTAGACTTTCGACAGTTGGTCGGAAAAGTGAGTAAATAATTGGCAGATTAATTGTTAATGAAAAAAACCTTTAAGTTCAAGCCCAACTGAAATCCATCATCTACATCTACATTAGAGCTGAAGGGAAGAAGTAGTTTATGAACAGAAAAATAATCTGCAATTTCGATGTAAAGATTTATTGTTTGGTTTCTCAGTCAAGCAAAAATGCCAAAAATCAGCTGGTTCCAACATCTAACATGAAGATTTACTCCTTTTCTTCATCTTACATAACAGCACATTCAATCTCTTGAGGATCTGAAGTGCAGAAGACGTCATATCAGGGTCTGGGAAACTGGGATGGGCATGTTTTGTTTTTTTTTCTCTTTACTGACATTTTAGAGACCAAATAAATTGATTAATCGAGCAGGTGTTTGGCAGATCAATAAGAACTAATTGTTTGTTGCAGCTTTACTCTGCATGCCTTTTCCTAGCAGTGTTTTAAATTAGTTAACTCTCATCAGAGAAGGATAAATCGACACAAAGGCTGAGAGCTTGCCAGCTACAGCAGCTGTCAGAAAAGAAGCAGTTTGTAGCCAAATCCTGAGCTAGGTTAACTTTGATAAACACCCAATTTGTTCTTTCATGTAATTACAGTTTTATATAACAGATGTAGAGGAAATATCTTTTTTTTTTTCTTTGACAGTGAATCTAAGTCATTCGCTGAAAAACTGCAATCAGGCTTCATATGAGAAAAAACGCTATTATTAAACAAGGACAACTCCTCCTCTGATCGTCATAACAACAGCTGGGAGATGTATGAGCTTTAAGAGAAACATCTTGATCTTATCTCCGCTTTCTTCCTGCGGCCTGTGGAGGAGGGATTGTTTCTGCAGCCCTCAGCAGCTGACCCATGCAATAAGCAGCCATACAGGTTACTGTCAGCGTCTGACACATTCTTTATCTTCGCGGACACGCCCGTACAGAGAGACTCCCGGCGGCCTTGAGGGAGATGAGCCAGTCTGAGCTGAGACTGGGAGCCTCACTAAAGAGAGCGAGTGCAACAGGAAGTACACTGATTTCTCCCTCAGCGACCGTGGACGGACGATGATGCAGAGCAGAGGAATCCCCCACCATACTGAGTGTGTCCTATTACCCTGCAGTCTATCATCATCAGCCAGCTCAGCTCAGCTCAGAGCGTAAAGTGACTTCCCTCCCTCTCCTTCCTCACGTTAGCCGGACTGAGAGCTGGAGCGGTTCGCTCTGTCAAGTCTAATCGACATAAAGGGACAGAGATAGAGAGGATGGAGGGAAGATGAAGGATGGAGACAGAGAGTGATGACACACAGATAGAGCTGGGTATCGAGACTCGTGCCAAGTGTCATAGTAGTGCTTAAGCAATTAATTAAAGTGTCAACAATTGTAATAGTCAATCTGATTTTATAAGAGAAACAAACTGAACATTTTTTGGTTCCAGTTTCTTTTCTCTGTTTTACATCATTGTAAATTAAATATCTTTGGGTTTTCTTTAATCTGAGCTCCTGATTAACATTCAACAACTTTGGTTTCTTTTCAGGCTGAACGTTATTTTCACGGTCATCATCTGCATATGTGCTGATCATTTTCTCATTTAACTGATTCAATGTTTGATTTATAAAGAGTCTGTGAATAATGAAAAATGCCCCTTATAATTTCCTGAAGCAAATTTTACTTTGTCTAAAGCACAAAAAACAAAATCTATTTTAAAGTAGGTTTAAAAACATAAAAGAGACAAAAACAGCAAAGCCTCATGTTGAAGAAACTGGAAAGCAAATTGTCCATGACTGGAACTATTAATCAAGTATAAGAATAACTGGGGATTAATTATATGCCATTAAATAAATCACTTAATCAACTAATTGTTTCAGATTTTAATCCAAAAAACATCTTGTCAGATTTGTCATCTTGTTTTATTCTTTTATCACGGAATCAAACTTTGCAGATAAAAGTAAAACTGTAATATTTTATTGACAAATTCTAATGTTGTTGTTTGTGTTAAGACAAAATTAAACCATTGAGATTTTGTTAAATGAAACATTCATAGAAAAACATTAAATTAAGGTGTTGAAAAAAAACTTAAATAACAGAAACTCAAGTATCATGTGTGTTTACACTAAAATGTAAAAATGACACCAAGCTCTCAGCACAGATGAAGAGAGACAGTTGGGGTTTGGAGTTTTCAAAACACTCGGCAGAAAACAAAGCAGTGAAGTGAGTCCTGCTGTCTCTGCAGCCCAGAGATCAGCTGCTGACTGCTAAACATCCCACAATGGAGGGAGGCAGCAGCCGAGCTTCACCCTCCACTGGGGAGAGATTGTTTATATGCGGCATGAAACAGCTGAGTGGAAATGACAGAGCCGGAGCAGGTACGAGTTAAAAAATACGGCATTAACCACAGCTCGGGGCAGGCACCTTTTAATAATGTATGGCTGTAAAGGGGGAGAGATGCAGATCTTGTACACAGAGCAACACACACACACACACACACACACACACACACACACACACACACACACACACACACACACACACTGGACGAACAATACAGAGATGGAGATTTACTTGTGCGAGTTACCTGTTCCATTTTCTACAACAACAGTAATTAGAGGAGAAGTTATTACTCCATCCTCCCAATAATTTGTGATGGAGCTGCAAACACCCAGTCAACACATGAAATATTGATCACACTCTCCCTCCTGCACACACACACACACGCACAGACAAAGACAGTGGTTTGGTGCGGTATCTGTACAGCACTGCTGCCCCCGCAGGAAGCTGTAGGTGGAAGAAGCAGCAGACTGGAGGCCACTGATTATTGGGACTGCGTGGGCACCCTTGTGAAAAATTGATATAACGAGAAATCTACTGGGTGGGTAGAGAAGTGCGTGTGTGTTTGCGTTCATGTGTGGGGGGGCTTAATAGTGCAGGCGGGGATGAACGTGAATGTGAATATTACCTCTTCCATCTTTTTCAGACCAGGCACGCATTTAGCCTTCCCCCAAAAATCTGCCTGCACCGAAACAGACGAGGAAGAGCCAGACTAGCACAAACACAATACAGAAACGCAGAGCCAAGAAACAGCAAGTAATGATTTCCTTCCCTCGCAGTCGCAAATCCTGGAAGGTGTGAAGCCTGTGAAGCCTGTTTTAGGATGTAGTAAAATAAATCGCAGAATACAGTCTGCAGCTGACAATTACTGTCATTATCGATCAGGCTCCTGACTTTTACTAATCATTTTGGCTCCCAACCCGAGGGTCACAATTTCAGTCTGAGGAGTCTTGAGATATTTCTGTGGCTCTTTAACTTAGTCCTCTAATCTTATTGTCTTTTATTCAACAAATTACTGGGTAATTGTCGCATTTCTAGCCTTTTACAGGTCACAACTGAAATGTAACTGCGTCACCAACAGACTGATAATATATTTCACTATCCTCCGTTCAGGAGCCATAAATGAAGCAGGCCCACTGTTTACTGTGTGTGGATAACATGCATTAGATCTGTGACACAGAAAGCACATTCAGGCGTATGAGTCATTTTTGGCCAAATGACTATTATTACAAGCAGCTGTAACTCCTGTTAACCCAAACCTAATGGAAAAGTGACCTCTGCCCTCAGATACATCACTAAAACATATTTAAGACGTACATGAAGAATGATGCTGAAAAAAAACAACAACACATGGTCCATGGCTGAACCACATTTCTGACCCCTGCTTTAAAGCACAAGCTGATTTAATCTCAGATCAGTCAGAAAAAAGTGCACACAATAGAAGACAATAGAAAAGCTGTAAATCCTCACCAGTGGTGGAGGAAGTATTCAAATATTTTACAAAAGTAAAAGTACTAATACTGCACTGGTGAAATTACAAGAGTCTGCACTGAAAATGTCAATGAAGTATGTGAGTACTATGAGGAACCTGTACTTACAGTATCAACAGTAACAGTATTTAATGCAGAAGAATCCCCAGAGTGATTGTTATACCATTATATCACTACATTATTCCCCTGAACACACATTGACCTGAAGTGGAAAACTGACACTGAACGCATCACTGCAAAAGCTCAACAATGAATCTACTTCCTCAGGCAGCTTTAAAAAAATATCCTTGTTCTCTCAGCTGCCATCGAGTCCATCATCACAGGCACAGACAGTCAAACACTGGAAGAAACTGACACAATCATCAGCGACCCCCTCCCCTCAGATCAATCTCCACACTCTCTAAAGTAAAGATCGTCTCCTCCTCGTCACCTCCTCTTCCAGCTCCTTCCCTCAGGGAGGCGCCACAGGTCACTGCGCTTCACAAACTGTCTACCTGTGTCTGTTCATGTGGAGGCAGCTAACTAATGATTATTTTCATTATGGATTCATCTGTTGTTTCTTTGATCCATTTATCAAGAGGTGAAAACTGCCCATCACAAATTCCCACAGGCCCAAATTTTTTTTTAAATTATTATTATTATTATTATTATAAATAAGAAAAGTAGACAATTTAAACAGTTAATCAGTTAATCAGACTTAACAAGAGTTGCAGGTTAATTTTTGATGATCAATTAATTGACTAATACATTTTAAACTTCTCATTCCAGCAGTAATTTTACACACTGCTGGGCAGTTTCATTTCTCACCACTGCATGTAAAATCTTTAGAGTAAAAATTAGAGGTGGAAAGTGGCATGAACTGGAAACACCGAAGTAAAGTATGTAAAACTTTTACTGAAGTACAGCACTACAGCACACGACCACGTTGGCCATTAGTTTTCGACGCCTCGTCTCAGCTCTAACACTGAGCTGCTGTTCTGTAAAAACAAGTCCAGACTGAGCTCTGAGCTACTTTTCACTTTTGGTTTCTGTCAGTGTTTGAGCCTAACCTAGATAAGATGTGAAACGGTCATTGAAATTCAGCAGCGAGCCCTCGACTGTACACAAACACCCACTTCTTTCTTTGCGGACACTAAAAAAAAAAACTGGAAGTAAAACAAGCTGCACATCAACCTCCATCCAGTCAGCGTCTCAAATTCCCCCCCAGGTTGTCAGCGCTCTGACACACAAGCAACACCGCGGCGGCGGTTCCACTTTACTCGGCAACTGGTGGCCGGTGTGTCGTCAAACAACGCTTTGACGGGCCTCATGAGACAGGAAGCACGTTTCACTCGTTTCAGTGTGAAAACACTTTTAGCAAATGCACAGTGAGCTCTGTGCGTCAGCTAAAGAAGAAGTGGTCAGACTTGAAAAAGACCCATGATGTGTTGCAATCATGGGTCAACAATCAACTAATCCATAACGTACTGACAGGACATTATACGTATATGTTGATTGTGATTGGTTGTACAACCAATCATCAAATTACAAGAATAAATGTTGGTTTCAGCCTCTTAAATGTGACAAAAGCTCCTTTTCTGAAGATTTCAATCGCAGCCAAACTTAAATCTGTTTGCTTTTTATTTTATGAATATTCAACCACTATTTTTACAGTGTGTTTATTGTTGTTGATACATTTATTTGTTTTATTGTGGTTTGGATACCCTGTTAAAGTTGCTTATTATTAAACAGTTAAAGTTCAGAATAATCTGTATAATGAAACAACACAATAAACTGCAGATATAAAATAAACAATAAAGAATAAAGGGATTTGCTGAGATTTAAAAAATATTAAATCTATGACAACTGGTTAAACTCCGTCCGCTGATGAAGTTCATGTGATATGATCGATTTAGGATGTTTCGTCAAAAAAAGAGAAGCTTTTTTAAAAAGGACCTGTTTGACCTTTTGGAAATATACCTCATTCATTTCCTTGCAGAAGGATCGGTATCACTCTCATGTCTGTTTGTTTAATATGCAGCTGGTTAGCTTAGCTTAGTATAAAGACTGGAAACGGCTAACTCAGCTCTGCCACTGATGAACATGTTGCATCTTGTTAGTTTGTCAGACTTTCTTGATCAGGGGCAGCTGCCAGAAAGAAATAGTTGGACACATTAGAGAGCAAACAGTCCTTTTTACACCTTGGTATTTGTCTGGTCTAAACAAACAAGATATAACATGTTAATTAGTGAGCGTCAGAGGTGCTGCTGGGTGGATTTAGGCAGAGCCAGGCTAACAGCTTCCCTCTGTCTCCAGTCTTTATCCAAGCTAAGCACCTTTTTCTTCAAAAAACTTAGGTCAAACAATTAATTAACAATTAATCAAATAATTGAGAAAATACTTTGCATAGGACCTGATAATGAAAATAATTGTTAGTTTAAGTCATAACATTAGTTAATAAACACTTTGCTCAGGTGGTTTAGTTGCCTCTCTGCACACAAGTTAAACACCTAACAGATACAACATTTATTTAGGAGACGTTTGCAGGTCACAGGAGCTTAATGGTAATAATTAAAAAATAAAACTTTAAGACAAATAAAAACTCAGGACTTACACATCAGTGTGTTTTCTACAGAGCTGCCTGGTGTCCCGCAGGGCCTGTCAGATCAAAACAGAAAGCAGACCTGCTTTCCATTGAACTACTAACAACAGTAAAAAAAAAAAAAAATTCACATCATAGTGTGGCTCCTCAGGCTCGCCTGTCCCCCTGCCCACTTGTTGTTGGTTACCGTGGTGCCACGGCTGAGTGACAGCCCACTGACTGCTTCCTGTCTGTGCCGTTTACGTTGACGAGAGCTGTCACATTCAGTCTGACGCGAGCAGAGATGTAACTGTGGACGGTGGCTCTTCGTAGCACTCGGCTCTTCACAACCCAGACACAAAAAATAAACACACACACGAACACAAACACACACACCTCTGACCTCAGGGTCCCATTCAGCACAGGACAGTCGCTTTATGACAGAAAATCATGCAGCATCTCTGTTTGTGCTTGTTGGTTAAGTGTTTCACAATAGTCTATAGGACAAAATGTTCGCTGCTTACCCGGGACTCTGCTGATGTTTCATGGAACAAACACTCAGCGACTCCTTTTGTTCAGGTTGAGAAAAAACAACAAGTGCACACATACTCCTGTGTCAACACAAGCAGTCACAAGTCTGCGTTTCCACCCTATCAGCTGTGGCTGTGCAGTGGTGCGGGGCGTAGCCAGCGGTTTCCTCAGAATAATGTGACGAGGAGGGGAATTCCTGTAAGGCCCAGGAAGAGGGGGGGGGGAGGGCCTGCCCAAACAGAGCAGGCCGGTGACGTCACTCAAACCGGTTTTGGCACCCTCAAGGGGATCCTTCTCTCAGCCTCCCTCCCTCTTTCTGTTTGTGTTTGAGGGGGAGGAATTTAATGTGCCCTGCCAACTACTGGTTGCCCAACAGCTCACTCCCCGGGTGGAGAAGACTCAGAGGTGTTTAACCAGAGGATGAATTTATTTCTATAACCTGATCTGATCCTACTGCTTCTTTTTCAGTTCCCTTTTAATCGTGAGATTGTGTGTTATGTTTGCAGTTGTATAGTTTCAGTTTGCTTTTTGTGCACTTGTTGTAACAGGTCCCCTTCAGACGTGTTTTAATGTTTATAAAAATGCTTTGCATTGAACCTCTGGTCATTTTCATAATCTTGTGCTTTTATTCTCTGATCAGTATTTCCCGGCAAAATTCAAATTTCAGACTCTTGTATTCAGGGAAAGTTTTAGTGCAAATGCATGTGTTTAGGCAACATTCAACATTTAAAGATCCCCTCCAGATGTGTTTTAAGATACTAAAAGACACGCTGCTGTGAATTAACATTTGTGTCGGATGTTGTTTCTCCACAATGAGTTTAATTCCTTTATGAAAAAATATTGAAATTATTTCTACTCCTTCTAACTCATGGAAAAACACGTGCAGTATACATGTACGGTATATCCAAATATTTTTTATGAACTACTGGGTACATTTTTTTAAGCAAAAATACGAAACAGTAACTGATCCTGCAGTCAGTCAACTGAATATTTTTGAATTTTGCCCTGATGTTGGGCTAAAAAAGGCAACTTTCAGTTTTAATCTAGGAAATTAAATTGGGCATTTTTTTTTTTTTGTTGCTATTTTCTGACATTTTAATCACCAAATCAGATAAGTGATGAATTGAGATAGTGGACCACAATCAAATTAGTCACAATACATGACAAATCATGCTGATACATACACGTCTTAAATTACATGAGAAACTTGGTGGAGGTGGATTTTAATTTCCCTTTACTTTCCTTGATGCTTTTATTTTTTTGCACCTCTGACAAATGAATTTCCATCTTTGCATAAGTAAGTTAAATTTGATCTTATCAGGTTGTCTTGATTTAATGTAAACCACATTAAATGTCCCACATAAATAAAGTTTCCCTTGCTTTGTCTTAAAAACAGCAAACCACTGCTGTTCTCGATCTTAACTGAGGGAATCCATGGAAAAATACCCAGCAGCAATATTGTTTTTAACTCCAAAAAAGAGACATCCAAGGCCGTGTGTGGGCGCTGGAAGTGGCTGGGAAAACTGCAGGATCTTGGGGAGGGTTTTGTTTTTTTTTTAAAGTCAATATGAAATACTGCCTCTCAGCTGAAGCTCTTAAAAAAGGATCGGAGCCTGGTAAACAGTGAGTGAGTGACGGGCCGATGTTGACACTGACAGGCTGAGATAAAGCTGCAGGGTCAGAGGGAGGGCTCACTGTGAGCTTTTAAAAAGGGCCGTGGTCGATATTTAAAGGAAGGGATTCACCCCGCTCAGGGCAGGCAGGCTGCTGTATTACATAAACATGACTAACCAAGTGTTAAATGACAAAAGCGTCTCCCTGAGTGACGCTTGGCTGTACGTTTAACCTCACTGTACTGTGCTCTGGTCTGCAAAAAAAAGGAAGCTCCCTCTGCTTTATTTTTGGATCAGTCGTTACGGGGAATTCTGATGGTTTTAGTTTTGCCACAAAAGAGGTTCTGAAAATCAGATAATATTTACTCAGGACAGAGACAGCAAACATTGTGACCGGGCACTTTTTGCAGCGTCACTGCTGAGGCACAGAAGATAAACACTTGACAGGCAAAAAGTCCAGGATCAACATCGAGCTCTGTAATTATGTCGACCAAAGCAACAGCGTAAAGTTGGTGTTGGTGACTTGCAAACAAAAATAAGCACTGACTCACTCAGATGGCTTAACGCTGAATCTCTCCTGTTCTTAAAAATGACCTGAAGAGGGATCACTCTGCAAACACTGGCCCATGTCAGTGTGTGTGTGTCTGCAGAGAGCGAGGAGAGCAGTGGAGGACACACTGCCTCATCCCTGTGGGAACATCGGAGTTAATGACAGCTGAGCTGGTGATAATGCAACAGAGCCTGAATGAAGTAATCCAGCTAGTAACCTCTAATACCCTGCCCTCTGTGTACCGGGTGTCCATTAGGTTAAAGATGTCTGCAAACACACATGTAATCAGAATTACACACACACACACACACACACACACAAACACTCAGTCATTCAGCTTCAGTCATGAAGCTGAATGACTGTCATGAATTGAACTGCATTTGTTGCCAGAAACTTCCTATCGTCTGTGCATACAACCAGCCGCCCACTCTGACTCCTTCATACTCTGAATACCGAACTGAAACCAATCCAAAACCACAGGGGGAGGGGGGCTGATGAATAACAAAACTCAGTCGCACAGTTCGACACTATCGTCGTCTATTTCTCTGTTCACAAAGCTCCCATCCTGACGCTCGTCTCACTTGGCTTCATCTCATAACTTCAACGCAGACGAAGGCTGCACTCAGATGTTCATTTTGTTGTGTGAGAAATGAGCAAATTCTCCTCAACTTTTATTAGAAACATATTGTTGTGGTCACTAATGTGAGTCCACTGAGTTCACTCAGGTACAGGTCTGAGTTGAGTATTTTCATGTTCTACGACTTTATGCTTCTACTCCACTTCACTTCAGAGCTAAATATTTTTTACTCTGCTCCATTTATCTGCAGCTTTTTACTTTTCAAATTAAAAATTAAAGAAAAACATAAGAGAAAATTCTAAAATACAACCCTGTTAAAAATTAAACCAGTGGTTTCCAACCTTGGTTTGTGACCAAAAAGAAAAAAGCTGTGACTACTCAGGTCACATTTCAGATGTGTTAGAATTGTTAGCAAATGTTTCCCCTCTACTCTTCTCACATGGTTTCATTTCAATGAGTTCAAATTATCCAATATGTCACAAAAAGCAAAAGAGCAAGGGACAGAAAAATGAAAACAGATAAATGTAGCACAACTTAGTTCCTCTTTCTTCTCCTTTTGACTTTTCACGATCCCTCAAATTTATCTTGTGACCCCTTTTTGACCCCTAAGTTGAGAACCACAGGTCTAAAGTATGAAGTAGTTCAAACTCCCTCCACTTTAACTACAACAGTAAAATCCCGCATACACATCGATGCATCAGCATTATTATTCTAATATTATATAATCATTATCAATCACAAGGAATAAATACTGTTATTTTGATACTTTATGTACATTGGTTCATACTTATGTACTTTTACTTTGGTAGGGTTTTCACTACTGGACTTTTGCAATGGAGCATGTTTACATTAATGTAGTGGTACCTTTACTTTGGTAAAGGATGTAACTGCCGAGGCCTATTTTTTAGGAAACATTAAAAACTTCCAGAGAAGCCTGAACACGACCACTCGCCATCAGACCGAGGCTGGGACTCAACCACGAGCCCAATCACAGGAATCTAACACGACGCCGGCCAATAAGTTTCATCCGGTTGACAGATGTTGCTCTCGTATCTCTGAATCTAATCACAGCACCATCCTCGCTACAGGAGCAGAGACGACTATTACAGCTGCCGAGCCTTCTAGGAAAGGAGGCGACTCTTAATTAGATCTGGAGCTTATGAGGCTGAGTACGGCGAGAGTAACGAATGGTGGTGGGCCTTTACAGGAAGCAAGGATCTGAGGGAACTCGAGGTCATTGATCATGTTACAAAACAGCAGTCGCAGACTCAGCTCCTGATTCTTGGCTCGCTCTCACCTATTCTCTTTCTCCTTCCCCCTTTTCTCCCCCCTCCTCCCTTCTCCTCCCTTTCGCTGTGTTGATTGCAAAACAAGGCTCGTCTCTCGACCACCGCTCTCCTCCATCCGCTGCCTCCCACTGCTCGCCCTCGGGGGAGGAGCCGAGATGTTAATGAGGGCTGTTTTGATCGCTCTGAGTGTATGTGAAGTGTTGTTCATGGAAACGTGTGACGCATGTCAACGGCATGAAACACATTCTAATTAAATTTAAATAAATCCTCTTTTCTTATCTTGATAGCAGACCGAAGACACAACACGGCACCAAGTTGAAACTGTTAATAAAAACTGAAAAAAATGGAGAATAAATGAGACGCTGCATGAATTTTGTTTTATCCATTGTTGAAATCTTACTCAAAGGAGAACTTGTCTTATATTGGTGCTTTGTAAAGATGGAGACTTAGAAAATCAAACAGCAGCAGAGGCAGAGATCTCTGGACGTTTAGTAGCTCGTGTGGGTCAAGGTCCAACCTACATTTCAAATAATGCAGCTCAGTACTTTTTCATTAACCCACACTCACTGTGGAAATTATACAGCTCTTCTCACAGGTGGAGTAGTGCTCCTCGTGATGAGTAAACTAACCCTCATGAGTAAAATTGTTGTATTTAACTGGAAATTATTTTCACAAAGGAAGTGATGGGATTCAAAGTCTACTGGTGGTTGGTTTGGACATGATGATTGATGATCGTTACTTCTACACATTTAAAGCTACAGAGAATCCAAAGAAAAAGACGTCACAGCATTTTTGCCGCAGTGTTTGAGTGACAGGAGAGCTGAGGGAAACGCATCAGGAGCCTTTTTGTGCGACGGCGACACCAAAACTATTAAATAAGACGCCACGAAGATGCATCACCAGTGAAGCTCTCACAGGTTGAATTTTGTTAAAGCTATTCGGTGATGTAATCCAACATGGATACTTTTCAAAGGGAGCCTTTCACACACATAGCAGTGTGTTACTGTCATGCAGTGTGTTGTTACAGTGTGTTGTTACAGTGTGCCGCCGGCTCGCCCGGAGAGACCGGTGGCCGGCTCTGTAGACTCCCACAGGGCTTTCCTGCAGCTGCTCTGAGCCTCTCTCTGGTTTCTCTCTCAGTGGATGCCGCCAGACAACCATCTGCTTTTATAGCTCATTTAGCACATACGCGCTCTCACATATACACGACTGGTCCTGCGTGTAAACACACAGGGACATGTCTCAACGGTGGCCACAACAGACAACCCCTGTGTATGTTAGCCGGTGAAGCGTTAGCACCAGTGGCAGGAATGAAGCCTCTTAAGGGATTTAACTTGAGAAAAAAAAAAAAACCCACTAAAACTGTCATTTTTTCAGTTTCAGAGCAGTAAACAGGCCTGAGGGACCGTACGGTGGTCAGCAAGGTCCAAAAAGGCATTTAAAGGTTATCATCTTACAGTTACCAGCCGGAGTGAAACTGTGCACCATCACTACCCTGCAAACTGTCGGCAAACTAGGAGCTCACAATTATTTTAAACATCTTTTGATTATTTGATTATTGATCAATAAATTGATCTATGACATATTATTTCAGGTATGTTGACTGCATGTCCCTGATTGCTGGGAGAACATCTGCAGGCTGAATTACAGGGAGGTAAATGCATCTCTTTTGTGACCTATGATATGATGGACACCGCCGCTGCTTCTTCCTCTGTGGTGTTGTTGTTGCCACCCACTTCAAAGCCATTCACTGCTGTTACTCTGTGCTTTCCTCTGCCATCAGCAGTAGGCAGGAGGTAACGTTACATAACCACGCCGAGCGCGAGAGACATGGCGTTCCCTCGCTGTCTTTTTATCTTCCTCCTCCTCCTGATATTTTCTCAATCCTCAATTTCCCCACCTTGTTCTCCCGTTCTCCTCCCTCTTTTCTGCCTCTTTCCATCACCATCACCCTCTTTAACTCCCCCATTTTCCCATTTTCTCCCTCCCTGTCTCTTTCCTGCCTCCAGTCCTCCACTGCCCACTCCTCTCTCCTCCGTTTCTATCACATCAGAGTTTAAAAACAGTACGAGGACGTGGTAGCCAACATCATGTCTGAGTCTTATGAAACCAACTATTATGCTCCCAACACTGGTGTCAGAACCAATACTAGCCACAACTAATAGTGGCTAGTATTGCTAATAAAACATCAGAAAACATTGGAAAATGTCACAGATAACATCTTGAAACTGCTCGATTTGTTTGACAAAGAGTCTAAAACCTAAATATATTCAATTTACTCTAACGTAAGACGAACTAAAGCAACAAACTGTTGCATTTGAGAAGCTGGAACCATCAAACTTTTGGTATCTTTACTTAAAAAAAAAAAAAAAGAGAGAAAATATGAATCGATTATCAAAATAGTTGAAGATTTAACATTGTGTCGGTTTGTGATGCAAGTTGTCCAGTCGGGCGCCATTAAACCACCACAGAAGAAGAGGGAGCAACGAGATGACGCACTTAAAAGAGCGGCAGCTACACCTCAGATGTTTGTCAATGTTTTAGGTTTGCTGAAGCGTCATTGTTTCACTTTTTTGTTTTTATTGGTGCAGCAACGTTTCCACCTGAGCTAAGCATAAAGACTTGTGACATTATTTTAACTCTGAGTTTTTTACATGAGAATGTGCAAAACACCAGGTGACTGGAAACTCTCTTAATGAGTAAATGTGGCAAAGAGGAAGTCGCTGCAGGATTAACTGAGGCCACAGATGATGCTGTTGTTTCCAGGAGAGATAATAAGATGATGCATTTAAAAGAGCGTAATGAAATTACAGCGGCAATTAACAACAGTCCGCAGTGCAAGCACCAGCACTCATAACTGACCTCATGGTTAGGTACAGCTATTCTTACATGAAGCCGCCTGGTGGGGGAGAGGGAGCGGAGCTAAGTGAGCCTGATGATCTCATGGTGTGTGGAAGAAGCAGCGAGAAGTGTCTAAGTTCAGCTCTGCTCTATCTCTGGACCGAGCGGTTGCATAACGCCTCCAGCTCATCCCCGGCCGCAGTACACAGGCTTATCCTGCCCCCCCCGCTCACGTCGTATGTCAGCTGCTGCAGCCGCCTGGACGCAGAGGAAGAGGAAGAACGACGAGAAGGACGAGCGCTGGAGACGCTCAGCCAGGTTTGTGCTTGGGTGGGGGGGGGGGGCCTTTAACCCCCTGACCGACATTGCTGAAATAAGACGATGGATGATGGATAATTATAATTTAATGACAAGAAACAACATTCAGCCTCTTCTCTGTTTAATTCAAAATGTAAAACTAAAACACTTAGCTGATTAACTGATTAGTTATTCCACAGAGTGCAGCTATTTTTATTATCAATTCGCCACTTCAGTCACTCTAAAAGCAAAAATGTGAAACATTTCATGGTTGCAGCTTCTCAGATGAGACGATTCTCTGGTTTTATGTGCTTCAATTGACTTTAATTTGTAACATCACCGCGTGTTTCCTTTATAACTTTTTTTTAAACCTTATTTATGTACAGCAGGATCATACAAATAAAGTTGCCTTGAACAGCTTTGGTTTTGGTCTGTTGGTCTGACAAAAAATAAATAAATAAATAAATAAATAAGGAATATGAAGAAATCACCCTGTGCTCATGGAGATTATGAATGACTTTATACAACAGCTAAGTGAGAAAATAATTGACAGATGAATCAATAATGAAAATAATATTTAGTTGCAACCCTAAAAATAATTAATTAAAATTAATTTCTCCAGTCAAACCTGGATCAAGCCTGAATGAACCAACAATAAAAACAAAGAGGGAGGCAGGGAGTGAGTCCAAACTTCAGCAAAATGAAGAGGAGTGATGTGATGTAATGTTAGAGAAGGAGAAAATGAGGAGGAAGAGATGGACAGAAAAAAAAAAAAGCTGGGAAACAGACAATGAAACTGAGCCCACACTGACACAAAAGCCTGCAGCGAGGAAGAGGAATAAAACACAAACTGCTCAGCACAAAGACGAGCTCTCACAGCGCTGCGCAATACCTGTTAGCAGGAAGAAGTGAACCAGAGAAAGTCGACACTTTCTCTCAGAGTAGCTGGCTGCTCGCTGGTTTTCCCTCCTGGACTCAGACACGCTTACCGGGGAACACCTGACATTCCCGACCCAGACAGACACTTTCCCAACCAATAACCGCTGACATTCCTCTGCCTCCCTCTGTCTCCCACAACAAAAAAAAAAAAAAAAAAAGAAGAAAGAAAAAAGAAAGAGAAGGAGAAAAGTGAAATGCCACTGCAGAGCGGAAAAGCCGAGCGTCTGGCCGCCGTCTGTCCTCAACACACAGCTGTGTCTCTGCTTTCACTTCTCCCTGGTTTCTCCACTGTCAGTGTAGCAACCACGCTTCTTTCTCCTCCCTGCCTTCGTGTTCCTTCTCCCCCCCTCCTCTCCTCTCCTCTCTCCTCCCCGCTCCTCGTACTCCCTTTTTTTTTTCTCTTTTAAATCCCTACTCTAAATCAGGGAAAGCCCTCCCTGCCTGCTTGAGCGCCGACTTCCCCGAGCTGAGTAACACTGCTCTTTCTTTCTGTAAAAAAAAAAAAAAGCAAAACAAAGCAGGATGGAGGCTCAGGTCCCTAATTCCTCTATACGCGTAACTCCCTCACATACACACTGTCAACATCAGATTAGCCGCTAACCTACTTGTGGCGTACAAACCTCCCACACCCCCGCAGAGGCTATAAATACTCATCTATCCGTCCTGTGCATTGATCCTATCTGTGCAGGGCAAGCAGGCAGCGCTCACAGTGAGACTAATGAAGGCGCTAATGGGAGAAGCCACTGAAAGACTAATAATCTGTGGAGTCAGACAGAGAGGAGTGTTTGTGACGTTCAGGCTGAGAGTTAGATGTGCAGTTACCATGAAGCTGCAGCTGGTTAGCTTAGCTTAGCATAAAGGCAGGAAACAGGGGGAAACAGCTAGCCTGGCTTTGTCTTAGGGTAACAAAATCCACCTGTTAGTGCTGCTAAAGCTCAACAAATAACATATAATATAAAAAATAGTGTAAAGTGATAAGTTGTTGGTGCATTTTTTGGCCGGGAGCAGTGACATCCTGGAGTCTCCCAAAGTCAATCAGTGCTTGGTTTGTTTGCTTTATTAACAACTTCATTGATTAAAGGAATATTTCAGCATTTTGCTAATTAGCTTTAGGCTACTAGATTTCTTTGTGAGAGTGAGAAGAGAAAATCACTATCTGACTCATATATATGCACTGAATAAGCAGGTGGAGTCAGGATGTGGTTAGCCTGACTGTGACGAGAAGACAGGAAATTACTGACTCAAGCTGTTGTTCACTAAAAACATAAATACACCTGAAACCACAAGCTGTTGTTTTATTATGTCTGTTTGTTTACGGGTTGGTTGGTGCCCTTACCCGTCAGTACGAGTTGTATATTTTTTCCTATGGTGTCGTACAACTGGGCCGCGTTTCCTTGCATTTCAATCTTTTTTATCTCCAGTGCAGTTTGGTGAAAAGTCAGCATCATTGTTTCTGGTGCCTCTGCTAGTTGGGTCTTGACTGATGAGCTATCAGGTGAGTCCTCAGGTTTGTTGGCGTTTTAGAATAAGGCCGCTGCGTCTCCGGCTACATCCACACAACTACATTTTTATTTTAAAACGGCATTTTGAAACGAAAACTATGTCTGTCCAGACGACTGTTTTAGCTCTGTATCAGAAATACGCACACATACACATACACACACACATCTGTCCAGACTACAACACAAACCCAAGGTTTTCAAACTGAAACAGGTCCAGCAGCGTTTCCAAAAGTCTCAGTTTTATGCTCTTGAAAACTCCAGAGCAGTGAGGACGGGAGGCGTAAATGTAGAAAAGAGATGTTTTCAAACTAAAACACAGTGGTGTGGACGTAGCCTTAGAAATCCATCCAATCAAACATCCTCATCTTTGTTGGTAATTTGAATACTTCCATTCACTGCTCCTCAGACCCTTTGGTGATTATCCAATCAACATCAATCAGCATATCCAAATCCACTTTTATTTGTTAGCTTAATTTACTGGAGGGTTATGGACCACAACGCAAACTACCTCTAACGGTCTGATGCACTCAGACTCAATATTTTGAGGCCGATACAATATGAATATATATTTATTTTTCCCCTTCAAATAAAAGCTGTAATTTCGAATAAAGTGACAGCTCTCAACTTTGTGCTAAGCTAAGCTAAGCTAACATCCTGACTCCAGCTCTGCATTTAAATGACTTTGACTTTAATCTTTTCTTATAACTATTAAAAGAAAAGGACAAAACTGTACTTCCCTGAAGTGTTGAACTCTTTCAAGTGATTGTCAAATTTGCTGCAGATTCTTTGACTTCATGGCTCGGTTTTTGTCCTGACCCACAGCGTGAACTTTGTTATATACACAGGTGTGTGCTTTTCTTAACCATGTCCAGCCAATTCAATTTGCCACAGGTGGATAATTAAAGCAAACTGGATGCAGTTAGAGAAACAAAACAATGGTCTGAATACGGTTGTAAATGAAAGATTTCAGTTACATTTGCAAAAAAAGAAAATAAAAAAAAAAAGTTTTCAGTGTGTCTTTTGTGACTGAAGAGCAACGATGTCAGTTTTATCATTTAAAATTAAATCTACAACACAAAGTGTGCAGAAAGTGAAGGGGTCTGAAGACTTTCTGGAGCCGCTGCACGTTGTTTTTCATCGCTGTTCCTCTCTTCACTGATCATAACACACACCCACACGCACCATCACACACACAGCGACCGAACTGCAGCAACACCTGCGCACTGTGCTCACACTCGCTGTTAGTCATGCCCTGTACATGGAAAATCAGAATCGCGCTTATAAACAATGCCTGGATTTCAGTTTACAAGACACACCTGAATCAGGGCCTGAGTCACATGTCGACGCCCAAACAACCTCTGGCTCTTTCTCACACACTCTCATGGCCACAGCGTCTTTATTGTTATTCAGAGTTTGTTTGTTTGTTTGTTTGTTTGTGTGTTTGTGGGGGGTGTTGGTGTCCAGTCGCTTTGCCTGGAACCATCCTATTATGCAAAGATTTTAAATTATAACCAACCACCTGTTTTCCTCAGTGTCGCTGTTAGAGGAGGGAAGTTGGGGATCGTCGTGGCTCAGAAATCCCCCTCCCCATGGCAACAGCAGCTAAAGGAAGAGATGACCCGTGTTACGCAAGAGGATGAAGCTTTGCCAGCAGCCAGGCACCCCCTTCTCCTCCTCCTCCTCCCCCCTTCTCCTCCCCTTGCACATATTTTCACAGCCTCCCCATTAACCCTCCTTACATTTGTCCCCGTCGCTCTCTTAACCTGACATCATTCTTCCACTCCTTCACGCTCTCTTTCACACCTTTAACTCTGGCTCTCTGCCATCCACATCCCTGCTCTCCTCCGTCCCCGTCCTCGACTGTGGCTTTGCCCCCCTTTTCATTTTCCGTGCCTGTAGAAACACTGCTGCTGCTGCTGCTGCTGCTGCACGGATGACCAGCTTTCCATTTGGAAACATAAAAAAAAAGAAGCTGTTTCTACTGCCCTGATAGTCAGCTTGACGCAATTGCTTGACGGGGGCTCGATGTGACCGCTTGACCGTGCAGGGGGAGCTGAGCACGAGTTTCCCATGGTAAAGCTTTCGTCAGGGTCACTGCAGGGTTCACCAAGCTAAAGTCAAGACTTTTTAAGAGCTTTTAATACTACGCACAATGAAAATCGATACCTGTTTTATGATCAAACTGCCCAAAATATAAAAGTTTGATGGAAAAACCAACATGACCTGCAATTATTATTGTTGCTATAAAGCAAAAAATCGTGAAACAGCCAGACATGATTACAGCCTCTAAACTGAGAGGATTCACTGCTTTTCGTCATCATTGTAAACTAAATATTTGGACTTTTGGAATAAGAAAACAAGACACATGAAGACGTCAACTTCAGCTCTTCAGAGTTTAAAGGGCATTTTTTGAAATTTCATGAACTGAACCACTAATGCCTCAGGTGAAAAACTAATCTGCAGATTAGTCGATAATGAAAATAATCGTTTCTTCCAGCCGCACCTGGAATTAATGTTAATTATCGACGACTGATACAACCTGCTTCCACCGCAGTTTGTCATGTTAACTCATGAAAGTGATGGTTTACGCTGACTAAACATGAGAAGCTGCTGCCTGATTGTTCTGATCTGTGATAATAGGAAAGAGGGAGTCAGAGTCCGAGCCGAGAGAATCTGTGAAATGTTTCCAATCCAGGTGTGAACACAGACACAGTCACACACACCAGTTTTAGCTCTCAGATGCAGCTGTATGCCGTCCTGCAGAGCCTGGCAGTGGTAAAGGAAAGTCAGGCAGCAGGTCAACGAAACACAGCAGGATCATTCTGATTGGCCCAGATCAGCCATGACACCGATGGCGGTCAGATACAGAAACATTATAGTTAACTAACACCACAGCCTGCAGCAGGCAAGACAAGTATCTGAGACATTTGTAACTTATCTTTCAGACTTCTTAGTATCCTCTGAGGCTTTTCTGTGTATTTTCAGACTGTGTGCGACCTGCAGATATCCTGGACGATGCATCATGTTCTCACAGCTGACTGCCACCTGTCCCCGCTGTCTCCACTCCTGCACGGAGCCGAGAGCAGCCGGCAACCTCCCGACCCAGCTCTAAATGTGTGTGCGTGCAGCAGTGTCCGTCAGCCCGCGTGTGTACGTCTTTAAAACGCTGACCTGACCTCGCTGACCCCGCTCAACCTTCCTCATGACTCACTCGCTGTTTGGGGGCTTTCAATCTTTCACCATCGACCCGCTGGAATCCGCTGGGTCTGGGCAGCCAAGAACAAACTCCCACCAACCACCCACCCCTGCACTCCCCCTCCCTTCATACTCACAGACACCTCGGGGCATACAACGCTCACTTCCTCGGACTCCCACTCCTCCTCCTCCTCCTCCTCTTCCTCACTCAGTCAAAACCTCACAAACACACAAACCACACGGATGAAACAACATATTTCCTGCTGATGGCAACTGGCCTGCACAGCAAGGAAATGATCAAAACAAAGAGTGGAGTTTATGAATGAACAGGCAGAGCTTCTATGAGGTGGGGCCCCTGTGTTTTTTTTTGGTTGTTTTTTTTTTAGAGGCCCTACAGAGGGAAGTTGTTTGCTGACCAGAAAAGGGTCCACTGATTCCTGTAAAACGCCCACTGTCTGGAGTTATATTGCTTTCAGCTCCATTATTCAGCATCCTGCTTTCTGCTGACGGTCGACTGAAGCCTGCGTGTCCCCAGACTGAGTGAACCTTCACATGAATGTACGTACAACACGGTCCGGGCTCCAGGCTGGTTTCTTACTGAGTGAAAACTGGAGCAGGATACTTAGATTCTTAATCTTGTTAACTTCTTTCTTTTATCAGATAGTTTGTGATTTAAATTTTAAAAATGCCAACTTTAGGCTGTGTGGTTTTAGGCAAGTCCATTTAACACTTTGGCTTCTTTTGTCAAACGACAACATTTGACGATTAAACAATCACGCAAAATTAATTTGCAACCATTTTATAATAGATACAGACTGTTGTTGTTTAAAAAGTACAAAAAAAAAAAAGACTTTTTCCAGTTTCTCAGATCGGAATATTTGCTGGTTTCCTTCCTACGTCCACACAAATACATTTTCATTTTCAAACAGTCTTTTAAAACCAAAACGATCTCCATACAGACAAATGTTTTAGCTGCATATCAGAAATGTCTCTGTCTATACTAACACACCTGAGGACAAACACATACGTGCCCATTCACATGCACTCTGCGAGCCGGTGTAAACAGGAAGCAGATTGTCTGCTCTGCAGTTGATTAGCTGCTGAAAACACGATGAAGGAGGAGCAACAGAGACTCCACAACAGCTGCTAGCGAAGACAATAAGGCCAGTGACACTTGTAATTCATTATCCATGTTGCTTTCACCACTGGTAGCTGAGGCTGATGAGACCCAATCAGGGAGCGACCCTGGGCGTCTACGTCATTGTGTCCAAAGGTCTGTTTCTGCCTGTCCAGACGACAACACAACCCCAGAGTTTTCAAACTAAAACGGGGGCAGCAGTGTTTCCAAAGTCTCCGTTTGCTTGGGCTCAGGGAAACTCTCACAGGCCTTTTCCTCTTTCCTCTGTCTGAGACTTCAAAGACGATAAATCGAGAAAACAGCTGGCAGATTATTTGATAGTGTATCTCCTGCAGCATTAGAAAACATCTATATTTCTCAAACTCAGCTCTGGACGTGCTGCCGTCTGGATTTTAACCCTTTCAGTGACGCTCCTCTACCTGTTGGAGGCTTCGGCCTTGGTCGAGCCGCTTCAGGTGTGTTTCGGTCTCTTCTGGACTCAGTCTTCACACAATCTTGACAAATATGATACAATGTTTGAAAGCTCCAGGTCTCCTGATACCTGATATCTCTGCAAAGCATTTCAGGATCCTCATATCACTGCAACAGCTGTTGACACAGAGTTGTAGCCATGGCTCCAAAGCGTTTTCCACATAAAAGTTACTACTACAGGTCTTATATGCCACTTTTTTATTCCAACGAAAACAGGCAAGGAAAAAAAAAGTCATTTCTTCCATGTTTGTGCTCCTGTTAGTTTGCTTCAGTGTCTCTTATCTTTATTCTTTTTGGTTGTAATATTTAAAGAGTTTCCTTTCAAAGGAGACCCAGGGTTATGCCTCATTATGCTTGTGCACAAAGTTAAGGGACTATGGTGCAACGGTTTGCCCTGAAATATAAGGATGATGAAAAAAAAACTATGACAATATCTTGAGTATCAGGTATCACATCTGCCCTAGTATTAAAATTTTCTTTCTTAGCAGGCAGGAGACATGTTAGAAATGTAGGTTGAGGATGGAGCTGGAGTCAGGACATGGTTAGCTTAGCTTAGCATGAAGACGAGACGCAGGAGGCTTCATGAACAGATCATGTTTAGTAGCTCCAACTACTGTTGTCTGAGCCGTGCTGTATCAACACACACACAGCACAACATCCTTCGCTGCACAACACTAAAGCTTTGCTGCAATTTTCTCTAATCAGTTCAAATTGCTTGTTGTGCTGCTAAACACACAGGCTCCTTAAAATTTCCCCTCTGAGCTTCGTCACTTACAGCAGATCACTAAGTGTTCAGAAAAAAAAAAAAGGACCAGTGAGGTGATGGGAAAATCTCTGATGGAGCAGAGAATAGCTGAGTGGAGATTTTTAAGGAGGCAAAATGACATGTTTTCTGAACGTGTTGGGAGGGCTCGTTTGTTGCCTGTGAGCAGAGCAACAGCCACCGTTCCCACGAGGCCTCGTAGTTAGTCATCCCCCTGCCTGATGCATGTGACTCTTCAGAGGCACAACCACACAGCTGCACTCTGATTGGCCCGGTGTGCAGCAGCGATGATGGCAGACGTCCCACGCAGCAAACAGCAAGTGTCAGTGTTGATAAATACAGCCCACGGCCTGACCTTAAGGAAACCACACAGGCTACCTCTGCCTTCTCACCCATCTGCCCACCTGCTCTCTCCCCTCCACCTCAACATCTGGTGCTCACAGCAGCCGAGGACCTGTCGCTCCGAGTCGGGGACAAGGTCTCCTGAAGGCTGAGCAGAGACTCTAATGTGATTTATGATCTTAAATTCACTGTGATATGTGTAACCACTGGAGAAAATGCATAACTGAGGCAGATGTGTGCACGCCTGAGTGTGCAGAATGAAGATGCTGACATTGAATTAATACGTGCTGAGCTATTGCGTTACTGCAGCGAACTGCTCCCATTAATACTAATAGCGGAGTGGATGTGTTCATAAACATGTATAAAGGGAAGTCAGAGTCAGCAGCTCTCCAAACAGCTTTACGAATCAATGCATGATCTGAGCAACAGCCTGACCGCACCAGACGAACTCTGACTGGAAAACTGATGACGAGGAGAGAGGGGGAATCACGGCGCACAGCTATGAATATCTGACCGGCCTCCGGGTTTGTCACTCGCAGGACAGATTCAGGGGGGGCAGCGGCTTCCCCCACCAGAGCTCAACTGACATCCACACAATCAGTAAATGTTGCGCAGCCACCTCCGCCCGCTTATCCATCAGACCTCAAACCTCACTGCCCCGCACTCTGCCAGATACTCCAGCTTGAATTGACAGTACTGTCACCGCCCCTCCTCCTCCTCCTCCTCCTCCTCCTCCTCCTCCTCTCAGAGCCGCTTCTTCTTTTTCCTCCTGCTCGTTTCTGACAGCACGAGTGTGACTGTGGTTCCAGTGCTGCCGGACAGCCGAGGTCCTCCACTCGAGTCCCACATCCCCTCAAGGCGTGGGAACACAAGTTGGCTTTCTGTAATTTTTTTTGTGGGTTTTCAATTTGAGCTTAAAATAAACTTTGAGTAGAAACTTTGGAAATTCAGAAACATGAAGTGCGGCAGGAATGAGTCTTAATTCCCAGAACTTTGTTAGCATGTCAGCACTTCAGGTTCTCTCGTCCTCAAGTCTATGGGTTTTTTGAATTTGTTTTAGGTTAGATGGCTGAAATAAAGTCTGTGGTTAACACAAGCTCATGATATTTTCATGTTTTCTTCTATGACATAAAATACATCAGTAAAACAACCTGAAAGTCATGAGACCGTGGTGTAATTTGTTTGTAGCCTCACACTAGCTTTTAACGTAAACAATCATAAAAGTGCTGTTAATTTGTGAAGATTATCGGACTGAAAAAAACTTGTAAGTATCATAAACTTTTGTTTGTCACAGAACTTATTTTCTGCAGTCATCTAAAATCTCACTGGCTTTTTGCAGATGGACTCAGAGTGAAGCTAAAATCTGCATTAGCCGACAAAAATACTTCATCCCTGCAGCACTCTGTTGCAAAATAACTACACTTACACTACTCTACTGCAAAAAATTACACTTGGCTGAGGTGGAAAAACACACTTAGTGAATAAATCGTGTGCATGAAGTAAGTGACTTAAACGTCAACTGAAGTTACATAAACATCAGATGTATGTGGAGCTGACTGCAACATAAATATCATATTTCCACCAAGTTTTCTATGTTGTTTTCCTTCCTTTGAGGTTGGACTCGTTATCTTTTGATCCCATCATCTTGTAACGCCCCTCTTCTTCTGTGATGGCTTTATTGGCACCTGACTGGAGAACGAGCCCCACCAGTTGTTGATCTTGACAAATCAACTCCTAATATTCGCACTGACAGAAGTGGATGTAAACACGCATCAATTCTCATTTTCATTCTGTCCTAAAACATTTGTCAGGAGTCTGTATGAACGTCATAACAGCTCTCAGTCGCTGTAATCCCCTCAGTCCCATCTAATGCATTTCTGGTTTATGTGATAGGACACAAAATCCTGAGATTTTGAAGTATTTTTAAGTTTATCTGAAGTCAATATGGCATCCAGATTAGTTTAATCCAGTTTATTTCCGTCAGTTTCTTTCCTTTTGTTACTGCAGCTTCACCAGGAAGCACAAAGAAGGACCCAGACCCAGACAGCCGAAGCCTCATTTCAGCTTCAGGCAAACTTTTGACTTCATTATTGAGAAAAACAAGGACTGTGGATTTAGTTTTTCTACATGGCCACCTGACTATTGTTCTAACAAAGTCTTACCTTTAAATTGCCATTTGACTAATCTAACGAGGAGCATGTCTGACTTTATCTTTAATGTTCCCCACTTTTGCCCGACGTTACTCTCAAAAAGATCCTAACTTGTTATTCTGCTTTTACCAGTTCTCCCTGAGCTTTTCTCCCCTCCTTCGTCTTGTTACCCCTCTCTCCCCTCCCTCCACACTCGTAGGAGGTTCCAGCAGTAGGACACAAGGCACAGCACCTGCAGACCGAGACTCATGCTGCTCTGTTTCCCTGGCAACCCCTACATTGGGCTTTGCTTGTGCAAACCATTAAGCAATGCCAGCTCTGCATAGACACACACACGCAGCTGCACACATACTTACACACACACACAGAAAAGCGCCCCCACACAACCACCCTTTTAAGTGTTTCCGGCTGGCCGACGTTAGCTTCTTTTTTTAATTTGAGCAGTTTTTCCAAAGCTTTTTTATGCATTTATTTATTTATTTATTTATTTTTTACCTCTAACTCCAGCAGCTTAATTCGCGTCACATTTTCCCCACAATCATAAAAAAAGACCCCCGGGGAATGAGCAGCCCCCGTCTAACAGAGGCAGGTTTTGTTGGGGCATTTCTCTCCAGATGACATACATCCTCAGTGTGCATAGGAGCTCTCCGCCCCCTCAATGTGTCACGAGCACGTCTCCAAATAATGTGACATCCAGCCCCGGCATCGGTCCTGTTTCACCACCGCAGGGAGAATTTTCTTCCACTATTCTGGGTCTCTGTGCTGACGTGAGCAGAGGCCCCCACCCTGATTCCCTCCCCCACCCTGATTTCCCCCCCCCCCCTCATCATTCCCGCTCCGACGCCAACGCTCACCTTTCTGAGTTGCCAACATCAATGCTGCTCAACTAAGTTTCCAGGAAGTGGCTCCGCAGGCCGCAAAAGCGCACCTGCGGAGGGAAAAGGTGCGTGTGTGTGCAAGAAGGTCACCGTTCGTTAGCTCCAATTTGACTGGGCCTGCCTGAGCCCTTCACTAGTGCTTCAGTTTGAAAAGTTTAAGCCCAATAATTTGACTGATTGGGCAGCAGCGCTTGTTACTGACCCCAGATGAAGCGCACACACACATACACACACACGCACAGGGTCATCTGTCTTCAGGGGGTTGTACGTAAAAGGCAGAGTGGGTGGGGGGCTGACGGTGACACACACACACACACCCCCATCGGCATCAGCTGTGGACATGTGCGAGGTGCCAGGTAGAGGGGGGGGGAAAAAAAGGCTTGGCAGGCTGTTAATGAACGATGCCTTGATCATTCGTGGAACATTTTGTCTCACAAGAAAATACACCGCTGCCTCCACAGAGCGACGCTCGCAGCACAGACGAGAAGGCGCACGACTTAACGAACAGAGAAACACACAAACACACACACGCACACACAGATGAAACGCACACGCGAGACCTTTTCTGCACAAGCGGGCGGGTGGTGTTAGCTGTGGTATTAGTCACCAACGTCTCAGAAACAGGCCGAGTTTGACAGACATTCAAACTGAGAGTCTGCACACAGCAAATGGTTTTAGGTGAGGTGGGAGGAAGAAAAGCTGAAGTGGGACTTCAACCGAACTCTGAATCAAAATCAGCACGACGAGCTACAACCACAGAAGTGTACAGTAGGATTAAAACAGGGGTCTGAAATTAACCACCAGCTGAGAGGTTTTTCAGCCGAAACTAGTTTAACCAGTTAATCATCAAACATTAATCTACTGAAGTTTATTTTTCTTTATCTGACGTGACAGTAAACTCAGTGTCTCTGGGTTTTACACCGTCACTCGGTCAAAACAACCGATCAGAAGACGTCTGCTCTGGCTTTAGGAGGCGGTGAGGACATGTTTCATCATTATTTAGACAAGACAATTAATCAAGAACATAATTAGCAGATTAATCAATAATGAAACATTGCAGGTCAAGTAATGTTTTAGCATTTTTGGTTAAATCTCAAGCATCATGTGGACTAAAATAAAAAAAAACAAAACACAAATGGTATTAAATCAATTTCGTCTCTTATTAGATTGAAAAAGGCCGACATCCATTTATTTACAGTCATATATGGCTTTAAATGTTTGACCTTTGCGGTGTGATAATTAAAAAGAGCCCATTAGCAAGAACAGATTCTTCGACGCAGAGAAGTCATCACAGGAGACAAATGTCACCACGCACAGTGTTGTTACTCTGAGAAATGAAACTCACAAAGACGCACTGACGACTGACTGTTGGGTCCAACCCACAACACAAACTACACAACAACATTCAGTTCACGACAGAGTGAGGCAAGGAAAAGCAGCAGGTTTGAAACCATGGAACCACGGTGTATTTGTCATTAAAACCAACTTACAATGATTAATTGATTAATAAAATAGCTGTCAATTAATTTTCAGCTTCAGGACAAACTAATTAATGCAGCTCTGATTCCCAGCAGTGAAAACAGGATGTGATGTTTGGTTCTGAATCTAAAATCTTTCAAATGTAGGCAGTTTGCAATAAATACACTGAGCACACAATCACAACAACTTCATCAACCCTTACAAATGTCCATGTCAAATAATAATAATAACAATAATAATTACATGGCTTCCACCTGAAATCCTCACAAATTAGTCAACTGACAAATTGGTTTCCTCTGAACCAGATGTTACCAGATGTTGGGGAGGTTCTCCTCCTCGCCACCATGGTGCAGTTTACCCTTGGGGCTGATTTGTCAGCGAGTGACTGCCCTCCACTTAGCAAGAGCCCACAGTGATTAAAAACACTGACATTTGTGAGATGCACCTCACAATTAGAGTTCACAGAAAATGGAAAAAGGGTGCAAGTTCCTGGTCTCTGATAATCACATTTTCCATCATTGAAAATTCATTTTGCAGCGTCTGAACTATGAGACGATGTGCCTGCCATTAAAGCCAGCACACGGTGAAAAAGCACTAAAGTATATGCCTTTATTCCTCCATTAAAAAGAAGGAATAGACATTAACCCACATTTCATGATGGCAAAGTGAACCTTCGTTTTTTTTTTGGTTTTTTTTTTCATCACATTCAATTTCATTCACACAGAATATGGCCATAAAAATTCCTCCCTCCCCGGTTCCTCCCTGTCCCAGCTCGGCCGCTCTGTCAAAGTGAAAGCTTCTCTGAGGTTACCACCAAGTTAAACAGACATCCCTGAACTAGTTTCAGCCTGTCTGTTGTAGTTACTGTTGCTAAAACCCCAGTTTATTCCTGCCTCTGGGAGAGAAGTTCCCTTTGTGTGAATCTCTCTGCATTCACACACTGTAATTTGAAGGGACTGTACGGAAACACTGGTTTGGCTGCCTAAGCATGACACAACATGTAAAAATCCATTGGCTGAGGCCAGGATGTTAACTCTTTCTCTGCACCTCTCAGGCATTTACATAAGCAAAATGGGTTTTTAACAGTCTAAATTACAGTAGGGCACGGTCATTATCTTACAGCAGATTTAAAATCAGATTGAAATTTGAATACTTTGATTTGTGTAAACAGCCTCTAAGCTTCATAGTCGCAGAGCATGTGTTACCGTACATACTGTTTTAATGGCTCCCGTCCATTTAAATCATTCAACATTTGGGAAGACCTGCTGCGCTGTTAAATATGTACAGACATGCAGAGTGAAAACTACCATTTAAAACCTCATTCAAAATCCCATTGACATTTTTAACTATTCTAGAGTCTAAAATTACAGCCTTAATCAGTGCGTATTAACCAGTGTGTCATGTGGCTCGGTTCATATGTTTAGATGAGGAGTTTTTTTGAAATGTGATAAAAAGTTGTTTATTGAATGCGATTAATAATTAAATGTTGCAGCTGCAAAAAAGAGCTGAGTCGAGGTTAATGAAAACATGGTGCAGAGGTTCTTAGATAGAAGAGATTACAACTAAAGACAAAGGAAAAAGAAAAAAAAGACTTCAGAAACGAGCTTTGTTTGTTTTACGAATGTGAACAAAAAAATCTGTCTTAGAATAAACAGCTTTTTTTATAAAGACAATTGAAAGAAACCCTGAATGAGAGACTGGAACAGAGGTTAACCCGGACGTGTCAAGACTTCAGCTCTGAGTTTTGTTTGGAAAGTAGAAGCTACCTCATATTAACTTTGATGAACTTTAGCTGTCTGTCCTTATGGGTCCAGTTGTGATGTTGGCAAATAACCAGACTGAAAAATCACTGTTATGAGCAGTGGTGGAAAGTAACCAAGTACATTTACTCAAGTAGTGTAATTTTGAGGTACTTGTACTTTATGTAGCACCATTTTCTGATACTTTATACTTTTACTACATATTCCACATTAGTTTGAAGGCTGTAGTTACTTGTTACTTTGTAGAATCAGATTATAGGAAAATATATTGTTGTTATATCAGCAAATAAATTATGATGTAGGTACATGAGGGTTAAAATGAGTTTGTGATGAATTCATAAACTACCCTGCATATAAAGTAGTTAAATCAGGACCACATTTATCAGCCACAACATTAAAAGTTATGTACGTTTATATATAATATATATATAATCCAATAATATAATTTAAATTATTCTGGGCCTTTCTGCACAATGCTATTGAACAGTATTATGAGTAAAGCCACTGTCAGTCAGAAGAACTGGAGAACACTAATTTATCAGAAAAATATCATTTAAATGTCACATTTTCAAGTCCTTACGTACACCAGACAAAAGAAACTTGCCAAAAACAAATTTAAATTCAGTTTAATGATAACAAACGAAGCTGCTACAACGAGCTCATCAGTTCTGTACAGTTTAAACAGCTGCTGGACCAGTGCTGTGGTACATGAGACCCCAGCCCCGGTCTGACAGCAACATTTAAAGGGATTTGCAGAGGAACCTCTGACACGAGGCACAAGGCCAGGGCAAAGAGCCGACAGACGAGGCATCACGAGCCTCTCTGAGCGTCATTATGAGACACTTCAGAGGCTTAAATGAAGCTCCTCAAAACGAGGCCAGTCATGTTCTGCAGCTTTAAAGCAACAAAACAAACAACTCCATGTCCAACGTCGGGCTGTTTGTTGGGTTAGTGCCGGGGCAGGTGATTGTGACCCTGCATATTTAGCCACCGTCAGCACTGTGGTCATATGTGTGGCTGATCATTAACAGGAAACTGTGGCCGTTTGTTAAAGAATTATTGAGGTGGTTCAGATTTTGGCTCCTGAAAACAATTCAGCACCTGCTTAAATCACAATGACTCCACCATCCTTCTAAACGTTAATCAGCCATCATCAGGTGAACGTACGAGGATACACAAACTTTATTTCTGTGCATAAACATCCGTGTCAGCACAGTGAGGGATGTCGGAGGGATGGGAAACTCCATCTCAGTCTCCCTGCATCGGCTTTACGGGGTAAACATTTTCCACCTTGTTAAATGCGCCCCCCCTTTCACTGCAGTTGTTCACCATTTATCACACAGCGTGTGCACCACTAAAGCAGAGGGACCAGACCTGTTGGGCCTCGGTGAGAGGAGCCTTTTTACAAGACAAGAGGAATGCAGAGTCAGTTCTATAAACACTGGTGTTGCTAACAAGTCTGGGCATTTTCAGGGGCACTTTGAGGAGCGGGGAGAGGAAAACCAAACGCCACCCAGACGGACGGACGACAGGCACCACGTAGCCCGTGGAGGTGTTGTCTGGATGAAGCCGCTTACAGAAAAACTGATGACACACACTAAACGCATGAAGAGAGGGAGGAAACGCAGCTTACAGGGCACATTGTCAGAAATTAATAAAGTGCACTCATTTCTAAATCAGTGGGTTTTAACTCTGGGTCACGTTTTTCCGTTGCAGCTAACTAGGCCACTCATCCCACAACACAGCAATAACTTTTATATTTAAAGAAAATGAATGCATTCACTTTAAAAACAACTAAAAAGCAGCACAAATGGAAACTAAAATTACTTTATTAAATAAAAAAACACTTACAGACATGGTAACATACAAACTGAAGTAACTTTAACAAGAACATACTCAAAGTTTGCACATCTGCCAAGACTGCACCATCTTTAAGATCTGCAACTTTTAATTGCAAATTCCTTGTCTCACTTCATTTTATCACGACTTAAGCTGGTGTATATATGTTTCACTTTTAAAGTATAATAGGTGTTCATAATGTACATTGTATAGCACTGCTATCTTATCAGTACTGTGCATCCGTTCTTGTAATTTTCAAAGTTTAAACAAAGTCTATCTTATCACAAAAAGAAAATGTTTAGATATTCATAATCTGTAAATCCAGATCTGACTGAAACTACAGTCAGTGACAGAAAATCACGACACATGAGTCAGTTTGTCTTCATTAGAGTCAGAACAGGAGTTCATGAGAAAATCTGAAAACTAAAAAAGCCACCATCGGTGAAGAAAACCTGAAAGTCCATCAGGTACAATTATTCTGGGGCTGTCAGAACTAACCTTCAGCGAACTGACGCCAGCAACACCTGAGTCTGTGTTGAAGAAGGTGAAGATGGCGCAGGTCGTCCTTCGTCACTACGCCGTGGAGGCCGGTGCCATCGCAGAGGACGGAAAGGACATTCGTGGCTGCTCTTCCTCACCTGGTCTAGAAATGCACAGCCCATAGCTCTATTTAAACATACAGGATGCAAACCATGAGCACAGACAACAGTTTAAGTACATTTTCTATACATTTCTTTAATTTCATGACAACAAATACACTTTTGTTTATCTTATTATTATCATCTTGTGGATTTTGATAGGTGTCCATGCAGTTGTACAGTTAAAAATCACTTCACTGAAGAGAAAAGAGCTTTTATTCTACTCACAATCAGCGATTACTGACGTTTTAACCTTCTGCTTCCTAACCTTAGAGCATGAGAGTCTCTCTCTATGTAATTGTTTTCTATTTAGATTTTCTACCTGCAAAAAAATAAAAAAGAAATATCTCTTACCTTTTTGTCACTCAGGGTGTTAGAGACACAGCCTCCTTGGAAAGATGAAATTTTCAATAGGTGATTTCACACTTTCCTTTCGCCTTTTTCCCGTGTCAAGAGAAAGAAATGCTCGACAGACTTCAAACTAAATTATACTTCAGTGTCATGCCATCAGAAATCACTTCCAGCTATTTTCAAATACATTCCCTTGAAGTGTGAAGCAAACAACTTTAATTTCCAGAGAGAGTGAATCACTGTATTTAAAGGGTGTTTTGTTGTACTTTATTGCAGGATTGCGTGGTGCAGCAGTGACGTCTTTTCATGGGACAACTGGGCAGTCAGCTCCATATTTCCAGTAGCAGCCAATTTCCAGTTTCCAGATTTTCTTTTTTTTTTTTTTTTTTTTTTTAACCACACCCTTTTTTTTGACTACATCTGAACCTCACATACAGCTGATATTCTGTAAATATAAGCTAAAATCGTAAACTTATGGCTGAAATATCAGTAGGTGCAATTTCTGAGTGGAACAAAATGTAAGAATGTTTTTAAGATACATGAACCACAGAGATTTTTTCTGCTTCAATGGAAACCCCCCCCCCCCCCCCCCCCCGGGTTAAAAAGTCAGTAAAATACTCTGTGGGTTTGCAAAGGTGTAAGTTGGTTAGTTTGATTGTGTGGGATGCAACACGTTTAATCTCACTTTTAATCACTGAGAAATATTTGTGACACAGAAAATAAAGTTGGCGGAAATGCACTGTTCAGTTTGAGTAAGAACGACCTTGCATGGGAAACCCTAATATTTCACTGTTTCACAGAGAGGACCTATTGGACGAGCATCTAACTTCCTCTTTTTCCAGATCACTTAAAGCAATGATGTGAAATCATGGAAATAATGCCGATACTTCCATTTCAACAGTTTTTAAATTCAGATAGTTACATTACACTTATTGCATCGTGAAGATTAGTAATATTTGTTCCAGGTGATTTTCTCTCTAAAGAAAAACCATCACAGTTACACTTTACAACACATCTCAACAGTGTCATGACGTTATATGATCAAAACAATACAGCAGATCAAAAACCGCACAGTTTAGAGCAAACCAAGATAACCGCACCGACAGCACAGGATCACTCATAACAAAACTTTTTACGTGCTGCTGTTGGTTGAAACCTGGACTTAAAATGTATTTATTCTGAATCTGATCCAAACCTTCTGACGGGTGAATGGACGAACAACCACAGAACAAAGGAAACTCCTGCTGCTCTTAAAGGAGAAATTTGTAAGTGTTGCTACTGCTACATAGCTAACGTTAGCATTGACAGCTGTTTGCTTACCAGTCTAGAAGAAATATTGTGAGTTCAACACCAAACTTCATTCCTTTTCCCACCAACATCTGTCTGAAGCTCTTGGCCAGACTGGTAAGTAAACAGCTGTTTATGCTAACATTAGCTATGTAGCAATAGCCAAACCTACAAATTTCTCCTTTAAGGATATTAAAAAAAGAACGGTTGTGCATCAACAAACTTCTGTCATTACCCGTAACAGCTTTTCACATATTATTTTTATTTTACTTGAACGTGAATTTTGGGAGGTGGAGGGGGGAGTAACCTGCATGGCGGCCCTCTGCCTCCCGTTGGTGACGGTGTTATGAATTTCTGCCGATGTGCACAGAGAGTGTGTGTGTTTCTGTGCGAAGGGGAAACCACTGTGTATCCCTCCAGAGCTGCTTAGAGACCAGCTGTTTGAGAAAAGTAAACAAAGCCTCAGAGGAGGGGCACAGGAGTTCCTAACTTCCTGCATTGTTACCCACAAACTGCGTCATAGGATCATTCCTCACGGCGCACACACACACTGCAGCACTTTAACTATATACTGACGAGGAAGGGTTGGAAAAATGCTGCAAAAACAGCATTAAAAGTTTATAAAAATTAAGACCAGAGTGAAGCTTTTTACTGTGTTAAGCTTTATTTTAATGAGCTGTCAGGTTTCATGAATGAATCTCATGACTGTCCCTCGAGGGTGAAAGATTCACTGAGCACCTGAGAGCAGGGTTTTCTTTCCTTATGTCTCATGAGAGGAAAAAAAAGGGATCAGAAAGTAACAAAGTATGCAGTTTAAAACAGCGGGCGAACCCCTCTGTTACTCTGTTTACAGTGTGTTATGGTTTATTATGGTTAAGATAAAAATACAGGCAGGAATGCTCTCCCAAAGTCGCCCAAAGATTCATGAAAAACAACCGTGACTCAGTTCCTTCCTCTCTGCCGATTGTTTTGATGCACATCAGGTTACCAGTTCATTAGTTTCACTTGTACAAACGACAACAGTCTGGCTGTTTCCAGAGGATTCCTCATCATGATTTATAAACTTTCAGCAGGATCATGATGTGATGTTAGCATGTGATGTTTATCTTCAAACACATTTCTTACATCCCCATTCATGATTCCAGGAAGGATGTAATTAAAAACTAACATTGGTTTCTGTTTTACACTTAAAAAGAGTTGGCGTAAGGCTTTGAATATCAGTTAGATTATTATTTATTATTTTTTGTGATACATCTAGATTTTGGTAATTATCACAACTCTGACTGCAGCCACACACTCCAGACCTGAAAACACGATAACAGAGCTGAATTCAGAGCAGAAACTGTGAGTCGACTAATCCATTACTTGATCAACAGAGAAATAATCTGCAACTACTGTAATCAATTAATCATTTCAGTTGTTTTCAGTCAAAAATAGTAAAACAAATATTCTCTCATTCCAGCCTCTGCTTTTCTTTGTCATATATCAGTGTAAACTAAATATCTCTGGGTCTCTGGATACAACATTTGAAGATGCTCTGCAAAACTGTGACGGATATAAATATATATATATATATATATATATATATATATATATATATATTTTTTTTTTTTTTTTTTAACAATTTGTCATTTACAGTTTAGTTTAGTTTATCAGGATCCTCATTAGCTACAGCACTGCAGCAGTTATCTGCTGACCCGGGGTCTGTAAAACAGACTCTACATAATGACAGTGAAACCATGACAACATGACACAAAACACTGCGAGATAAACAGGATGAAGACCTGAGCGTGAGAACACACACACACACACACACACACAAGCTTCTTCATAATTCACTAATATATCTGAAAATAGTTTGCTTGTCTATGTTTGTGTACCAACACATTTCAAATGATGATGTGGTCCATTTCACGCTGGTATTCAAATTTAATCAAATTACATGAAAATTCACTGCAGTTATTCCAACACATCACACTCAGCCCACAGTCCTTTTTTCACTCCTGAAACTTAACTGCAGAGTTTTATGATATTTATCTTTCAGTAGAGAATTAACAGGTGAAACGGATCATTATAAGGTTATTGAGGTGAAGTTTCACTGCAGGGCTGCTGTACTGCAAAATATCAGATTATAACTACTGAGTAATGGCGTTTACTTTTTTTATTCAATAAAATTCACATTGGGGTTTTTTGCAAATTATGGTTGAAATAATGTGGAACTGTATTCATGAGTTTTTAAATGGAAAAAGTGAAGATAATATCTGGTCATGGCTCATGTGGAGTTTAGTCTGGAGCTCCTGCTGCAGCTTCACTGATTGCAAGCTCGTACTCGTCCCCCCCCCCGACAGGCTCCCCTTTCCCCTCTCACACAGTAACCAGCAACAGCAGCGTGCCGCCTTACATTCACCTGATAGCTGTCAGCAGTGCAGCCAGGTCAGGCTGGTGTCCATAAAACAATTCGCTCTCTGTGTCCCCCGACAGGACAAAGTGTGTCAAGTCAGGTTTCAGACGCCCAGGAGGAAAAATGTTGGTGTGGTTTCTTTTATACCGGAGTCAGACAGCTGCCAAACCTCCCAGGCAGAAAAGACCCGAGGAGAGGCTTCCCTTCATCCAGCCAAAACTCAGACGACTGAATTAAACACCACTTTCACATCCGCACTAAGATTAATTACTGCTACGTTATTAAGCAAAGAAAATACTGTGTTAAAGGCTCGTTTAGCTGAAAGCTAGTCAGAGGCATTAAGCATCGTGATGTGATGGCTTTTGAGCAGCGTGGGGAGGGTTCTCTGAGTTTCCAGGGGAAGACATTCTCCACAGCAGAGTTTAAGCATGTGATAGCATACCATGCAATTAGCATTTCCTGTCTGATGAAAGAAAAGCCTTGAGTGTAGGCCCGGGTAGGAGAGGTGATGAACTAGGTCAAAAGGCACAACAAGACGCACAAATGTCTCAACAAGTTATCCGAAGATAAGGAAGTGAGCACTGCTCACGACTCAGTGAGAAATTTCACCAGAACTGGAGATGATAAGTTACATCGAGTTCAAGTTAACACATCTCACACGCTGACAGGAGCCTCTGTATGAAGTGACTGTTAACAGCTCTTGTTGGAAAGTTGATCAAACGACCACAAAGAGACGCAAAATGATTAAAAAGAGATGCACAACACCTACAGAGAGACGCAAAAGCACAACAAAAAAGGCAACAGATGCAGAACAAGCACAAAGTGACGCAGAACAACTGCAAAGAGATGCAAATCAAAACAAGCTACGACAGACAACAGGAATAAAGACACCCCCCCTCATTTAAAAGTTTCTCCCCTGAATCAAGGACGGTCCATCCCAATCAAATCACTGCCTACTATGCTCTTTTCAAATCCAGATCTTTTACCCTCAATAAAAAAAAAAATCCCAGAGCTCTGCAGCAGCTGCAGCGCTGTTGTCTGCACCACCAGAAACAAGGGAACAGTCACCATTAAAAATAGAATCAAGTATCATTTGGCCGCTGTTTCTCTCGTCCTCTGTTGGCCGATGTAATGTACTGTTATAAAACTTAATTATTTATGTTGTTTGGCCAAGTAAGCTCAGTGAAAAAAAAAAAAACAGCGCACAGGAAGTGTTTATATGATAAATAAACAGAGGGACTCTGGCTTGCTGCTCGCAGACATGAGGAAATCTGCTCTGTGAGTCGACTGCTGGGGAATGGCAGTGATGCACAGTTTCACACCCAGCATGTAACGCTGCAAATTCAGAGATCTGTGAACTGCAAACGTCTGTTGACACGTGAATCTGTCAATTCTCAACATAACACGAAATCCTTCAAGCCAATTGGTACTCTGCATTCACACGGAAAGATGCTGTCATGTCAATATGCTTCAATAAGCTGTCGGCCCCGTTATAGTCGAGCTGCACTTTTAATGCAGCTTGTTGTGTTTCTGCGTTTGCTGCCGCTGCTGCTGCAGGAGGATCAGTGAAGAGTCACCTCAGAATCAACCTGTTTTTTTTACTGAAGCTAAAACACTCACGAGATCATTTGAAATTCACGTCTGCACTTGACACCTTGGCTTCATCAGATTCACGACTACATCCATTGTATGACCACATTATAGCCACTGAGGGGGATCAGCGGCAAACAGTGCAGCCGCAGTATGTCGAGATGTTGCATTTACAAAGACCAACACAGTCTGTCGTCATCAATGAAACCAGAAAGATGCTGAGATACGACGGGGTGTGCCACATCGTATTGTTGATGATAAAAGCGGCTTAAGTTTTCATGTGATGACAGGTCTTTTGTGTGTGTGTTCATGCATTTACTTCATTGCCACACACAGCAGCAGGAACATGGCTGAGAGTCAGTCATGCTGCTGCTGACTCCACCGTGGAGGAGTTGGCTCGAACAGCGAGGGACGCTGTGATGGTATCAAACTGGTTTTGTTGGAGAAGGTTAGACGCCTGATGCACCAGCTGAGAGTTAGTCTGAGATAAGCTTGAATGTTAAATCAACACTAACTGCTACGGTGTAAATAGTTAGTTTCACACCAAACTCGACTCCAGTTGCACCATCTCCACTTACGATTTAACTTCGCTAACCTGACAGAAATCAAAGCCTCGTTGCAGAGAGTGTTGTTTCCTCCTTTCCTGTCACACCGATGGTCAGAATCGTCATCATTTCTCGACAGTTTCCAGACTTGAGTGTTTTCGAGCTCTTTGTCTGTGACAGGTGCAATTCTCGGCTGTTTGACCGATTTTTTTTTTTTTTTTTTTTTGCAGCATTAATTTCTGCAGTGAAGACGTCAGGAGACGCTGAGAACTCATTGAGTGAATGATGAATTTATTTCCTCCGTGGAAGCAAAACACTCAGCACAATCCCTCAGAAAATGCTGCAGGTCAAACTGAGACAGCCACACACTTTACGGGCCGAAAACACTCGCTAACCAAGCATCCTTCAAGCTACAAACCAAGAAGAGAACCTCTGATGTTGTGAACACATCCCGGTTTAGTGCTCAAAAATAACATGACAACAGCTTCTTCAAAACTAAATTACATCTCATATTCGCGTCGTTACGGTTCATGTCAACCAGCTAAAACATGATGCAAGGTCTGTTGTTACTGCATTAATAAAACATGTTCAAACTAAAGCTATGTTTGAACTTACACATAACTGCAACGGGCTGAAATCACGTCTGTGAGCAGTGTAAGAAGACGACAACAGCAAATGGAGGCAACACAGACTTATCTCAAGGTTTCAATGTGGAAGCATCTGAATTAGGAGCAGAAATCACAGAGAAACTACACTGGTGCAGCCAAACACAGCAGATTCTTTGACAAGCTGTTTTATCAATGAATTTTATGAAGTCATTTTTAGTATTTCATCACATCGCCATGACTACCGTTACTGCAAAAACAACCTGACGGAGACAGAAAACCTCCTGCTCTCATCTACAACTCTGTTTCTCAGTCGGCCGCAAGTGTTTCCCTGACGAGATTTCAGGACACATATGAAGGAAATAAGGAGGCTAGGTAACACATCCCAGGCCACAAACATGGAGTCACCAGGAGTTGCAAACTCACCTTTTAAATTTTTGGGGTTGTTCTGCTTGGTGCGCGGCATCTTTCCGCCTCAGTTCACAGGTGCATCTTGGAGAAAGCGGTTTCTAACGCTGGACCTTGAGATGAGCCGACTCCTGAGCCACAGTCTGGAAACATCTACAGGGGGAAAAAAAAAACACACACACACACACACACATATATGGAGTGAGAACCAGCTAAACATGAAGTCCACAGATCAATAAGGCACTATGCTGCCGGCCTTGCAGTGTGTAGTCTCCCTCTGCTCTCACTTGGCAGCTGTCTGGGAGTCCAGGACAGAGCCGCTGATTGAGTTTATTCCGCAAACAGGTGCCTGGGCTGGACTTTCCATTTCAGGCCTCTCCTCTCTGAGCTGCTTTGTAATAATGTGCAGTGCGGACTCGGGTTATACTGTCTGCTGTCAGTAGGAGGAGGTGTGAATACCCCCCCCCCCCGTCAATATAACCTCTGCAGCAGCTGCTATCTGCCACTCTGATCTCAAACAAAAGACAGAGAGGTGGAGGATCGGCTGCTGTTTATGGGAAACGTGTGATTGACATGTCAGCGGTTGATACTGAGTGCCTGCTCTTCACTCTGGCGAATGTCAACGCAGATGACGAATGATGCAAACAATGAGGTCCTGTGTGCGCCGGTGATGAAACGCTTGAGGCTGCTGGGCGGCCGCACTATCAGAGAAATCTCCCTGCTGAAGTTAGATCGCTGCAGAAAGTCAAAACAAAACAGAGCCATGACTGAACCCACCTTAACAATGGAATTGTTTTCAATCTGATTCCTTTGGATGCCCTTTTATCAAAACGAAAGATTAGAAGCTCGATATAGGTTTCATGCAAATTCTGGTTTGGTTAGAAGCAACATGAGGCAAACAAGGTGGGTGTTGAAGTTAAATGTTACCAAGATATCAAACCCACAGAGCTGCACGGCTTTTGTGAGACACCTAATGTGCATAAACACCACAGAAGAAAAAGCTCACCTCTGCACAAATGGGAAATCATGAATAAATATCTAATTCAATCAGATTTTTTTATGCTTTCTTGCCCTTGCATCATCTCCACCATGTCCTCATAGCACCTCTAACCCTGCTGGAGCAATGCATGTAGCAGTGAGCAGCTTCAGGAACCAGCCTTTGTCCCCCCACCACCACCAATATTACATAACACTTACTACAACTGGATGATGATTTTTTTTTTTTCTCTCCATACAGTTGGTACATGTGGCGCTAGAGCAATGACATCACCTCGGTGCATAGGCTCCCTGTGCACGGCGCCAGCAGCAGGTCGCACAAAAAAAAAAAACACACACATCCAGGTCGAGTCGAAGCCGCACGACGGGGACAAGAAGAGACGCTCACCTGCCTCCTGCAGCGCTGCACAGCTTCACCTCGGTGCAGGCTCCACGGCGCGGCTGAGGCGGAGGAGGGAGACGTGCACATTTTCTCCGGTGTGTCTGTCAGTCTGTCTGTGTGTGTGTGTGTGTGTGTGTGTGTGTGTGTGTGTGTGTGTGTGTGTGTGTGCAGATATTTGAGGAAACACCCTGATACAGACAGGAGAGCGGTGATTCAGCGCTGTAACGCTATGTCCTTAACCCAGTCAGGCTGGCATGCACCTGCAGGTGACTAATGATTTCCGTTTACACCTGAGGATCAACCACAGGTTTTATATAAAGCCAGAGCGGCGGCAGTCCACGCAAAGCCACGCACTGACGGTGTGACATGATTAATAAGACTCTTAGATTCACGAAAAAATATATAAAACACACACAGCGATGCGGAACAGCATTTTTTTTTTTTTTTTTTTTTTTTTTTTTGCTCGATCCATCGGGTGCAATTGTGATAAACAGCAGATTGGAAGAAATAACTGGGATTTAAACTGCATGCAATGAAGTCAGCAAAAACAATGCGTGGGAATAGCGTGTTTTGTGCCCGTTGCAACACGTGAACGCCCTGTAAGCGAGGGAGGAGCCAGGGAAAACCCCTCTCCGTCCCTGCAACGCGTCCCTCTCCATCCAACAAAACCCCGCCGCAAACAAGCCTCCAGCCTGCGGCCACACACATGCACACCCGCCCCAACACGAGCCAACACACGGGGCAGCGCAGTGAAGAAAGCACCGCAGACTCAACTCGGCTCCTCGGAGCACGGTTTGCTGCACAAGTCAAAAAAACACACACTGCGTCAAAAGAAGAGCGGCTCACCTGCCTCTTCCTGGTCAACAAACCCCTCTAAGTTCACGGCGAGCCGGAGCCGGAGAGGAGAGACACACGGCGGGCGGCGGGGAAAGCATGTCCGCCTCTCTGAGGCTGCAGCCCGCGACAGCGACCGAGATCACGGGGACAGAAACCCGCTCCGGCTGGAAAACACGCGCAGGAGAAGCAAAACAAGCGCACACAGAGCGGATTTATTCATACTCACAGGTGCAGCTTTGGCTACTGTCAGGGCTGAAACGCACCTTTCGGTGCAGTGAGGGAGGGCGGGGGGGGGACACTCGGCTTCACCTTGTCGCTCACTTTCTATTGCAGGAAACAGGCAGGCCCACTGACGTCAGCGGGGGTCCCGTCTCCGCCTCCCGGCCGTGAGGTGTCCTCTCCGGGCGGCGGGGGGGCTCCCGACGGCCGCGTCACTCCACACTGACTCCACGTCCTGAGCGCAGTCAAAAATCAACACCACCTCCTCCACCTCCTCCTCCACCTCCTCCTCCTCTCGCTGCAAGAGTCGATTCTGGTTTACTGCTGTGGAGCCGCAGGTCGTGTCGTTTGTCGCGACTCCCCCCTCCTTTGCCCGGACCCCCCCACCCTCTCTTCTTGCACATAGTTTAGGACTGACGGTTTTCCCGGAGGTTCCTTGTTGTCAGGTCACGTTGTGCCCCTCCGCCACTAACAACCGGGCTTTCCCATGCACAAACCCGCAGCAGGGACACAACAGTGGGTCTTTCTGCACCAGGACCGCGGGCTGTGGTTGTAAATAATCATAATAAAAGAAAGATGGATGAACTGTGGCCTCCTGCGATTCAATAGCCGTCTCAATGCAGGGCTGTTTTACAGGATTAGTCATCCCATATAACCATGTGCTTGACCTGTTCATTTCCAGGGCCTCACCGAGTTAAGTTCAAGAATTTTAAAGACATTTTTAATACCAAAAATAATGTAATTTAATACCTGTTTCTGTGCAATACTCTCCTGAGCATAATATATCACCAGGGGTGTGATATGGCCCGGAATTACTCAACAAATGCATGGATTTATTGAGATTTATATTACATTTGAGTCATTATTTCCCTGCAGTATATAAAAATAACTACTAATAATGTCAGCAATTGGCCACTAGACACAACTTGTACCCGGATAAGCAGCAGAAAATTGATGAATGGATGGATCCACTAACCATAACAAATTAATTAAAGAAATAAATATGAATTACTCATAGAGTTACAGGTCTGGAACAATAGTACTGGGGATTTTCCAGCCAGTATTTTCTAGAATCACATAGAAAAACATGATCAGTCCAAATAGTCTGCAGTCAGCAAAGCACGTTAGTTTACTGCAACTAAACTACCTGTCAAACAAGTGAAGCTATACGAAGCTATACTAAATATCTTCAAAGGTATTTGCATTAATAGAATAATATTAACATTAGCCTTTGTTTGAAAATCACCTTTTAACTATTTTCTATATGAGTTTTGTAAGGGTCTCCACCAAAAATCAAAACAAACAAAGAATAAAGAAAAACTTATATATTTAAGTTTACACTACACTGCTGGCCTATATATATATATATATATATATATATATATATATATATATAGGCCAGTGGTGTAGCACATGAATGTATGATTGTGGGCCCCTTTTAATCCATCCATTAAAAGTAAACACATTCATCTGCCATAATTATTTAAAAAGTCTGCATAATCTAAATCTCAGCATGTTTTAGCTTTATTTTCTCAGTACTTGTAAAATGGATATACATTTTGTCTTTTAATTAGTTGAGAGCTACACAAAATATACAATTCTATAGGTTAAGTCAAGCTCTGTGTTTGAAAACACACTTTAGCGTCATAGGTTACTTCAAAGTGACCTTTGTGAATTCACACCCACTTTTTCAGTTGTGTTTCCCCCGATCGAACTCATATATTCCACTGTGTAGCTTTAGCTTAATAAGCTGTTTAGTATCAGAGCTAATGACAAGAGGCCTATGAGCACAGAGGGAAATTTTACGTCTTGCTCAGTTTCTCCTTTCCTTCAATAAACATGTGACAAGACTATGAAACAAGGCCACCCCATCGGCAGTCTCCCACAGCCCACTCCGTTTAAAAAAACGATCTGTTAAACGAGATAATTCGCTTTAAAATAATTGAAACAAGTTGATTATTATTTGACTGTGTTACTCGATTTTTTTGTGGCTATCTTCGTGTCATTAGCAGCAGAAGGAATGGCAGTGGTTCGCCTGGAAGCACGGGTGTGTCTTGCACTACCACACCATGTTGTTATTTTTATCCAGTCCTGCTCAAACATGGCCACCTTGAGTGTGAGTTGGTCCAGCTATGACACATCACCAAATGAAAAAGGTCATGCTATTTTTTGACACATATTCAGAAATAACTTTCAGATACAGTGAATGCGTAAATGAACTGAAAGTATTCGCCCTGTAGCCAGCTCTTTGGAAGAGTACGTATTTACAGAGCAACAACACGCAATGAAAAATATTGTTGCGCTTTACAAAGAATCACAATATAATTAGCACACTATCAATGGGGGTTTTTTTTGCTTTAAAAAGGTTAATTTGTATTGGATTTAATCTTGCGTGCAGAAACAGATGACCCAGATTTGAAAACTAACCTGCAGCCGAACAGTGTCTAATTCTTCATATCACGTCAGTAGATGCAGTTGCTGCAGAAAGGAGCTCTGAGAAACACACTGTCACCCAAAGAAACTTTACTGCAGTGAGGCAAATCTACCCATTAATAAGTGATTGTGTGACAGCCGCCCACCATCATATCACAGGCTTCCTACAGACTGCAGAGTGGGACTCCTGGCTCAGTCGAGCTTTATGACTCACCTGTTTCAACTGCAGCAACTTTAAATGGCACATTTGAATAGTGGAAGATTTTTTTTTTTTTTTTTCTACACGAATAGGAAGGAGGTGTTGTCTTTTCACAGCCAGGAATCTGAACATCGATGCAGCATTTCTGTCCATTTGAGGATTTATTTTGTGTGAATGAATGAGGGGTTTCACTGACTTAATGCATGTGAAGGTGATTCAGTTCCTCTCTCTCACTTAACATGAAATGAAATGGCAACTGTTGCCACCAAGGCTTCTCATTTTTCTCTATGAACGTTGATTTTTTTTTTCCTGCATTCACTGCTGTGTGTACACCCACGTAAAAATGTAGATGTTTTTGGTTTTTCAGTGCAGGATGAAAAAAGGGGAGGGGAAGTGCGTGTCTGTGTGCGATGCGAAAACCTTTTTACATAACCAATTTTTCCTCAGAAGACAGCTTGTTTGGTTTGAGCTAATGCAATGCCAAGAGTAGAACAATTGTTTATTAATTGAGCCCTCAGCTGCCAGCCTGTGAGCCAAAGTCAATGCGAGCGCGGATCGAATCAGAGTTTTTTGTGGTTGCAGTTGGACTGGAGCCATCTGTGTCTTTAAGGTTCAGCAGAAATGTGGTATTGCTCTGAAGGTGTTTGTAGATTTAGAGTAATGAAGTTTGGGGATCTCGGGGCTCCGTTCTTCACCCTGCCCCTCTCTCCTAATAATTCACCTCTTGGATGAATCATAGGCAGTCACTGAATTAGTTTCCACTGCTGTCCTGATGATTCTCGGCTGTATATCTTATAGAGGCCGATGATCATACCCACAGTAATAAAGCAGAGGCTTTTTTGGTCGCTGGGAAAAACTGGGTGTCACATAACTTCCTGCTGCTGTTTCTCCTCATCAATTTCCCTGTTCTTGCAGACGCAGAGTTTACAGGGGTAAAATATTTGACTTATGAAAGTAAACAGGAGCAGCAAGCTAGCATAAGCTGACCTTTAAATGTTTCTTCTGATTCACTTTAAAAAAGTTTAAAAAATGTACTTGTTAGCTATTGTGCTAAGACAGTAGTGCTCCCATTACTTTAAACTTTTATATATCTGCACTTTGGCTCCCGCAGGTTAGACGTACCGGTCCTGTACAAATGTTTTCCTAACCTAACACGTGTAACCCCCATAATAATATAACTAACATATTTATAGCAGTGGTGTGCAGTGACTTTTACAGAGGGGCGGGCAGAGCTGAAGGACCATCCAGCCTTCAAAAAGCTGCAGCTGGAAAATTTGACCTTATTACACTAAATTCTGAAAACTTGGTGTAAAAAAAAAAGAGTCTAACCTGGGTCTTATCAGTATCAAGCACCTGGGTCTCCTTAGTTTATTGTTCTTATTGTTGTTTCTGTTTACTCTGTGTATACCATCTTTTCCATAAGATCCCTCCTCCTAAGACTTCTTTCTTTATGTGGGAGTCATATGCTGTACGGATTGTGCAACTTTTGGAGGTGACTGGTGATTTTGGGCTGTTTAAATAAAAGTTACCAAACTAAACTAGGTCTGAGTATCAAGTGACGGACTCAAGTGTGGTCTGAAGGGTCAAATGTTTTCCCTTTCTGTCTAATTCCTGTTTCTCTGACTATCTGGAAGGGTTTTCTTGACCGAAAAAACCACAGTTCAGATCCCCTGACATTCCCAGACTCTGCCATGTCAGTTAATTCAATGTCAGTTCAGCAATATAATCACAGTTTGCTCATATTATGAGAAGGGGACTTCCTCAACTGTCCCAACAGCAGTGTTAGTGAATGGCAGTGGGGCTATTAATATCCTGGAGTGGATACAGAAAATAAGCACAGCTGCCCAGCAGAACTGTCCTCGTGAACAATAGGCTCTTATGTGCAGGGACGGCACTGCTGTTTGTGTCCCTCTGTAACCAATGTTCACGGGGGTTCTTGTGCTGTTTTTCTATCTTTGTTCCCCTTCATATCAAAAATAGATATTTATTGAACGCGACCTTCCAAAGAAAGAGAGTATTCATAAGGGAATGCCTGAGTGTCCTATTTCTCTTGGCACACAGTGAGGCGTTTGGATAAAGACTGATGTTGCTGAAGTATTTATAGGGTGGCGTCCTTTCATCCCCCCTTTTTTTTTCTCCTCTGTACACTTCCTATTGCAGCTGATATGCAAGGAACCGGCCATAAAAACCATATATAAATACATTACAATGGTTTTGGCACACAAGCTGTCCTGTGGAGATAAGCTCTACCTTATGCACATATCACACAGGACGGTTTTCCATTTAAACGCCATTACGCAATCCAGAAGCAGAGCACAAACAGCCACTTGCCTCACTAACAAACTGTATTTCAGGCTTTTCAATTAGAGGTGCCATGCATGGTTGTAAAAGGTAAATTATGAGGCTATAATGTCCCCTGCTGTCAGTGTAATTTGTATCCATAAAGGATTTTTTTTTTTTTATATCATCAATGGAAGAAGGGCATAAAGAGAGAAAGAGAGACTGCAGTTTTAAATTTAACTCCTTCCAGCAAAATCTCCACAGCACCGATAAAAGATGGGGCGTGTACACTTAGCTGGATGCTTTGTTTACATCGCACCATATGATGTTACATAACTGAGGCTGTTGCCGGGCAACGGCAAGACTCCACCCCCCCACACCCAACCACCGTTTAGACAGACACACACACACACACACACACAGTGTAAACACACACACTCTCTGTTCAGGCAACAGGACATTCTCCAGCCACATGACTTGACTGGTTGATTTATCACCCGCTGATACACATTATTAACAAGATGGCCTCTCTCTGGTGTCCGGAAATGTTGTTCCTAGGAGGTGTTTTACAGTCACCGGGAGGGGAAACATCTCGGCAATGATGGCTCACCCTGGTGTTGTTTGATAAACAAATTAAACATTCACCAGATTTTACTACCTGCACTGAAATAATCTGTTATTTATGGCTGTCCATCAAAGCACAGCGAACGAAAATGTGTTGCAAGCTCTCACCCAGCCCGTACAGTACAATGTACATGTTGTCAGCGGCTGAACGGGAAACAGTGTGAGTTTGTGTGAGCAATCAGCTCCACTAGATGAATTCAAGGTCAGGACCGAACTCAGCTGTACAATAACATCACCAGCCGTCCTCACACAAGAGCTGATCTCTGTGTTGAAGTGTACAGCGCTGAGGACTCTCTCAGCCCTCAACGCCGTCTCAAAGCTCCATTCAAGCGCCATCTGACAGTCCATCGAACCGGCTTCTTGCCCAGGAGGCAGAAATAGATGCTTCAGGCTGGGGCCCTCCTCGCTGGCATTGTCTGTCGGAAAACTGATCAATTAAAAGCCACTTTTCTGCCCTTGGACAATTATTTTAACCAAGTCAAGTTTTAAAGCAGTGCAAGAGAATGATGGTTGAAATCAGAAAAGCTTCTTACATCCTCTGCATAATGGCATCAGTCACATTTAAAGTTCCTCTCCAGACGTGTTTTAAACTCTCTAAAAATACACATCATGTAATACATTAATAGCTTGTAACTGGCAGTAGCTGACACAGCGTCATTGGTTGTTCTAGTGCAAACTCTGACTCTGTAATGAGAAGGTTTCGGGTTTATTTGCCCCCCATCCCTGCAAGTTTGGTTCCTTAGAGATGTGTCGTATTAATCTCTGACTGTCTGAATCTGTTTTTATGAAACTGTCATTGGTTCACTGCAGTTCCAAGGTGGAAATACTCAGTCATGTAATTGACTTTCACTATATAAAAAAACATCATGTGGTCATGTTAACAAGGATACAAACTTGATTTTCATTGGAGGGGGGTCTGTGAGTAATTTTGTGGCATATTTTTTATGTTATCTGTCTTATCTTGTTTGTTTGGTGCTTTCAGCTAAATGCTAACGTTCACATAAAACACCACGTACAGCTGACTGATGGGAATGTGATTAGTTTTGTGGGTATTTGTTTATAAACCAAAGTACTGCACAAATTTAAATTTCAGCTAGATGAAGTCAGGCGATAACCACAGTTATTACAATTCACTCCAAGAGGGACATGAACTTTTGCACCAAATTTCACAACATACATCCAATATCTGTTGAGATATTTCAGTCAAAACCAAATATGTCAACGTTGTGGTGACACTTGGGGATTAGCCAAAGTCGGTATGATTCGTCTTCTGGGCACCACGAATTTCTGTACAACATTTCATAGTAGTTGTTGCAATATTTCAGTCTTTGCCAAAGAAGTGGACCAACCAACACTGCCATCCATAGAGTCCTGCTGCTAGTGTGGCTTATAATGTCACTGCATCTTATATGAAGAAAAATTCTTGGAGTAGAGATCTAAATCTGTGGAATTTAACTTGTCTTTAGTTCCCAGTCAGCAAGGCTTAACAGAATTCGTCTCAGAAAATTAAAGCAGGTTGAAGTCAGGCTGTGCTGGCTAAATCTCTGAATGATCCCTCATATTCAAGAGGCATGTGTGCATAATGTGCTCATGTCTGGTATGCATGTTTCTGGGCAGAAATAGCATCTTTGCATACACGCAAGGCATGAACTCTCAGGATCCTGCAAATGTCTGGCGACCGTAGAAACTTGGATCTGAGCACAGATCCAAGGACAGGTATCAATAAAAAGAAGAAGGACAATGTGTACTATGTGTTTGTGTGTGTGAGCAGGGACGATTGTTGGCCCTTAGAGGAAGCACATCTGACAGTATCCCCATGTCATCCATCATGGCTGCGCTGAGCTGTGCACTGAATACATGATGACAAATCGGAGAGTTTGAGCTGCCATTGTTCACATATGCCGCACAGGATAAGATTATACAAACTGTGTATAATTGTGTGCATGAGTGAATGAGGATGACATCCAGGCCTGTTTTAAATCTTCTTGGTTAAAGCTGGAATCCACTCAAGCTAAAGCCACTTTCAAGGCTGACTTTAAGCGTCGTATAGTATGTGGATTTGATTTTTAATCAGTGGCGCAGAAGTGGAAAGATGTCGGTGACTGCGTTAAGTGAAAGATTTTACGCCCTACACTAATCCCTGGTGAGAAAATCACTTTGCCCAATGCCAGATTTAAACGCAGCACTTCTCGGAAAAAGTATAGCTGAGGTAAACCTCGTTTCTGTGCTCTGTTCAACCCCAGTGGCTCCATCCAGCTCTCAATGCCCTGCAGAATGAGTCTTCAGGAAAAATAAATTCCCCCTTTTTCACTGTTTCCTTGTGACCCACATATAGGCCAGAGGAAAAAAAACATCTAATGTATTTTTAAGCCACTCTTTAAAGCAATGCCAACATCCTTCGTCTCTGGGATTTTGTTGCCCTGCATTGAGTCAGTACCACAGACTCAGTGCCAGTAAATTACTACAGCCCTGCAGAGTTTCCATTCAGCTGCAGACACGGACCTGCAGACCTGCAGGGTACAACACTTAGCTGGAGCTGTGACGACACCCCGACACCATCCATCGCTGAGTAGGATGTGGGATGAGGGAGGCCAGACTGGAATCCTGGACCCTGAAGAAGAAGAGTGTTTGAGGGAGAAGCCTGGTGTGGTGTCAACATTTCCAGTGACGTTACCACAGAGGGAAAAATCCCTGCTGTTGGGAAGCTCCAGGCTGTACTAATAAGGGAAAATACTTTGAGTGTCTGCTTATATATGACAGTACATAAACTGCTTTCAGAAAAAAAGAGGGGGCAAAAAAGAAGGGGCAAAAATTCAATAATTACTTTCCAGGGAGGAGTAGAAAGAAATATTAAAGAGAGCTGCTGCATTCAATTACATTACTGTAGCTAAAACAAAGTGTACTCTGGTAAAGCTTGTAAACAGACTCAGAGCTTCTACCAAGGACATGTCCTTGGTTTTGTTTTGAGATTTGGGGGTTTCACAGACTGGGTGGTAAGTTCATTGTTATTAATAAATTCTCACTAGCAAATTTCAAACTAATGATTTACTCAATCATATTGCACAATTTAAAAAAACTGTTGTAGTTAGTAAAGACTTACGCAATGTAGTAATGTCTGTCTTTAGGATGAGTAATGATTACATTTATCTAACCAGCAGTAGTTGGATGTACTATAACAATTTGGTAATTGAGGAAGTGTAACTTTTTTTAGATCATTTAAAATCTTCCCAGTTTAGATAATTTTGTTTACTCATCACAGTAACAAGCTTTACATTTACATACATTTACTCATTTGGCAGATACTTTAATCCAAAGCAATTTACAAGTGAGTAAGTGCAGTAAGTACTAAATGAGTTCAATAAGACAAAGTACAAGGAGATCCGGTAAAGAAGTGCACCGAAAGTGCACAGTAAGTGCTACTGAGTCACGTTTAGGTGTTCGAGGTGTTAGGAAAGGAAGTGCTCTCCAAAGAGATGAGTCTTCAAAAGATTCTTAAAGATAGCGCAGAACACCTCTGCTCTGTGAACATTCAGTAACTTGTTCCGCCATCGGGGAACCACAAACAACAGTAGTCTGGACTGTACATGCCGTGTTTACAGGCCAGACGAGCACAGGTCTGTATGATTGAGTTCAAGTAGATGGGTGCACACACCGTCACTCTCTGGGCGCATTAATGACTTGGATTTGATTTGGTTAACTTGATTAGGATTAGCTTTATCAATATTAAAAGAGCATTTTGTGAGTGGATTCTGTGAATTGTAATTTCAAGTCTTAAGGGTTTTACTGTATGGCCCATATTTTCCAGTATAAATGGATTGCATATTAGCATGCTAACGTTAGCTTTGTCAGTTGGATCAGTTGGCTATGCACCCGTTACACCTGGCAGCTAATAGTTTCGAGAGGTTTTGATACATTGACTTCACGTAAACTCAGGTAATGTTGTTTTTGTAAAATGTAATTTAAAATCTTCCTAGTTTACTTCACCATTTAGCAGAATTTAATTGCATAACCTGTTTCACCCGTCGGTGAGTCACTCGCAAGATATCTAACTAACCACGTCAGTTGGTTCGGTTACCTAAAGCACTGTTACACCTAGTTTGTATGTTGAAATATGTCTTGACAAATTCCTACATAGGAACTAGTTTATGTGTTGCAATCAATTTTAATTTAGCAATGTTTAAATGTTTGCTTAAGAATATTAGTTTGAGTTTAAAGGGAGCTGCTGCAACCAAACAAAAGAGTCACTTGGTGGGTTTTTAAGGCTGATTCTGATACATTTTGGGCACAAAAATACAACAAATTCTATTTTTGACTTGTAGCAAGACAGAATTTCCTAAAGATGGCATGACTGCACTGACTCATTAGTTTACCATTTCTTTAAAAATGATGGCAGATCAGTTCTAGGAATACTGAAATGAAAGTTTTTCTCTTACATCATCTCATCTCATGTATTACCCAACAATGTTTAAATACAGTCAGTGACTTTGTGTGTGTTTGCTGTGCTTCTAAAATTTTTGACACACATGGCTTTTCCTTACTTTACATTAAAGTCTTCACAGTTTGTTGGCGCTTTCCACGTGTTTGTGCTCTGAATGCCTGGAAAACATTTGCAGGAAGAAGAAAAAACAGGGAAAAAATCTTGTCAGCTGTATTGTTGCTACTTTTAGACCCTCTATGGAAAAGAAAGAGGGCAGGAAACAAAGAAACACACTGGGCCTGCTTGGAAAAATGCTGCATTAGTCAGGGAAGAGAGGAGGAGCCGGATGCAGCTCCCTTGGTACTTCATACATCAGCTGATTTATGGGTTACACACAGCACTTAATAACCCTGTACTGTCCCTGTGAGCATGGGCCCTGGGGAGCGTCAAAGTAGTGCAATGCCTGGAGCAGAGAGCAAAGAGGCCCACAGGTCAGTGTGTAGAGGAAAATCTCCAGAATCCAATTTATTGATCCTTTAAATGTTCTCTGAGAGCTGGAAGGGTTTTGTGCATGACACAAGAAAGAGAGGGCGCCCAAAATGTTAGTAATAATCACTCATTGGACAGGAAAACTGTGCACTCACAGCTACTAAGGTCACCCCTGTCTCCTGTTCATTATGTGTGTGTCTATAACTAATTTGCAATGAACAGGAATCATAACGCTGACTTGATTTTCTGTTAACACAATGAGGAAATGTTGATATTTTTAGTAATTAATTAATATATGATTTGTTTCAAGATGGCACCGTGGATGGTTACCTCTGGATGTCCATGTGTATCTTCCTGAACCTTGTTATTGGTCCTGTGTGTGAGCACAATGAGAGCCAGTTGAAACCGGAGCCAAAGTCCACGCACAAACACACACTGATTCTGATTCTGGTTAATTAACATATTTGGCAAGTTGCAAAAATGTTGGTACTGATCCTGTCACTAAAATGTTCAATGCCAGTGTATTTCATTTTCTTGCTGCCAAACTATCTGATCATGCAAAACAATATCCACATGTATTGACAATTAACTCTTTTATGGTTAGGTTTAGTTCCTCAAGGCTCTTGGGGAAGACTGTGGTTCATTTCAACGCAAGAAAAACATCACAGTGACTTCAGTCACAACATGTTTATTTATATTTAACTAAAACCACCTTCCTTCCCGAACCTCAACTTCAACCAAAGAGCTTTTGTTGCCTTAACCCAACAACAGATGGAAGTTTTGATGCAAGCTGGTGTCAAAGTCTTGAACTTGAACCATTCACCATGAATCCCCTCTGTGACTCAGGAGCAGTACATAAATTTTCCAAAAAGACAAGCAAGCAAAAAAAAAACAAAACACAAAAAAAACATTGCCTTTGAACATAATCTAGCCAGCAATTATGTTTTTCCATCACAATGTAATGAAGAAGAGAAATAAGAACAATATAAATGTAATTTCTGGGAAACTGCTCTGGTAAAGTGATGGATGTCAACAACAGTTTTGGTAATAACTTTAATGTTTGTCTGTGTTTGGCTAAAGTGGAGATTGTTTATAACCAAAATGAAGCTTCTCCGCCTTCTTGCAGAGAGTTAGATGGTGTCAGTATACAGTACCATCATATCTGTATGTTAAATATGAAGCTACAGACAACAGCTGGTTAGCTTAGCTTAGCACAAAGACTCATAAAGGGGGGAAACAGCCTGGCTCTGTCCAACAGTAACACAATCAGCTCCTCCGAAGCTCACTAAATAACACGGTTATCTCTCGTGTTTAATCCATAACAAAGCTAAAGTGTAAAAATGGAAAGTTGTGGTTTTATGGTGGTTATATCCCAAACTATTCATTGCTGTGAGCAGTAACTTAAGTATCATCATAATAATATTTCCCAAGATGTTGAAAATTATTTTTGTAAGAGGAAGTTTATTTTTGTAAGTCCTTGTTTGTGTTTGTATAGAGCAGAAAATGCAAACACAAATTCGGCTAAATGAAGTGATTTAGATGCTAGAACCGTATGTCCCTGTATTTGTCTCCTTTAGTTTTAGCTGGATGAATTGATTAGTTTTGTTTTTATTGGTTCGGTCGAACTGTTTTGTTTTGGTTTCTGTCTTTGTCCTTTAGCTGTAGTGTCATTTGACCTTAATGAGGAAATGAAACCATCTTGGTTACTGTTGTTGACATATGCAGTGGTTCCCCTAAAGACAGTGGAGAATGAAAGTAGGTGAGGGTCATACATGATGCCTGAAGTGTTTCCGTTGTTACTGTGGAATCAAACTCCAGTATACTGCCACTAAATGAGCACAGTATCGTGTTAGTTTGTCTTCTCTAATGTTAAAAAAACTACATTTTATCTCACACTGAGGGCAGAGTTTCCTCTGATTATCAAACCAAACATTTCTTCAAGGCTGTCCATGAATGAAGCAACACTTCTTTCACTTCTTCTACAGCCTTCATCTTCACTGGTAATAACTCACTCAGATCTGAACACTGTGGACTGGAAACATGGGATTTTAAGTAGTTTAAAGTATATTAGCTGTAATCAAAATCAAATGCAGACTTTCCCCCGGAGCTGCTCTCTCACATCTTTACTGCTCTCTTGGTATTACTGCTGGCAGCAGCTCTGGCTTTCATGCGTTTTCTTTTTCTTTTTGATAGACAAGTCTCGCAGCCATGTAATGCAGTGACTTCTCAATGAAAAATTCAATTGTTGTAGGATGATACATACCATACATGCATTCCAGATCATATAAACAGTGCAGGATGTGGGCCTCAGTTTACTGTCAGCTGCAGGGGAGACTCAGGCAGTGGTGACTGGGTTTTCAGCTCTCTTGTGCCCCCTGTGGACAAAACAGAAAAACACTCGCGTCAACCCTTAATACACATCATTTGTCATTGTTGTGGAGTTAATTTAAGCTTAATAATGTATAATAGCACATGCAGACTTTTGACTTGAAACTGTGTAGTTGTAATACAAAAAATGGAGACTACTCTCAGTCTGTGACCTGATGAAAACCCTTCTCTTTATTTCCAAAGGTTGTGGAAATTGTGCAAAGTCTGTAGACACTTTGAGTGACGTGGTCTCTCACCCAACACTACTGCAGTGCCAAAATAAAATAAAATAAAATATAATAAAATAAAATAAAATAAAGAGACCAGATTCAGCACATAATCCATAGCCTGTCTCATGAGACGCTACAAAGACTGATAATCTGTTGACAACACAGTGCAGGAGTTTTGACTTGTGACTGTTTATAGTGAAGAAGTGTCTGCTCATCACAGTCATATATTTGTCCAAAAAACAGTGATTTTTATCTCTAAATGTGATCATTTCATCCGAGTAAATGTTGGTGATATATCTATGCAATATTCCACAGATTAGATTTGTCTCTAGCACATCTACCATCTTGTGAGCTGTTGCCAGGGCCCTGACCCGCAGGTTTTGAACCGATGATATAGTGGAGGGAATTAAATTAACCGTACTGACTGTGTGCGTCTTATCTGTGTCACATTGTTTAAATGGGCTGAAATACCACAGTGGTCTATAGTCCAGATGCTTTTAGATGTAAAATTAAATCTGGATTTCAGTACACTTAATCTGCAGACTGTGCAGGCTGTTGCCACTGCTGTTTGGTATGTTTCATTTATTTTATTTTTGTTTTTTACACACAGTTTCTACCCAGGACTCGATTAACCCGGTTAAATAAAGTGAATTGAATTATTTGTGTGTGATGTGTATATATATCATGCTTTCAACAGCTCTCTTTGAAGTCAATCATCAATCATTACTCGTATGTGAAAGAGGTGAAGATGAACCCACAGAGAATTTAGCACCAGTCTCTGCAGTTCCCCTCAGCTTTATGGAGCGTTTTAGCACCTTTCAGCTCCTTGTTTTGTTTTCTCGGCCTGCAGCTTTACTGTGCTTTACCTGCACAACACTAAACAACAGAAAATAAAACACAGAGTTAAAGACTAGCCTGTGGAGCATTTAGCAGCTAAAGAGTCAGATATTTCCCTCGGTGGAGAGGAAACAGGAGCTAAAAGAGAGCGAATGCTGATTTAAATCTGGTGTATTTGAACTAAAGTAGCACCATCCTCCCCGTATTTCTCCTCACATCCTCCTGTTTCCACTTCTGCTCCACCACAGTGACAATCTGATCTTTCTCCTCACTGTCTGTCATGTTTGATATCCACTGTGTAAAGCCTCTGGGTCGTCTGTCAGTTTACACTCACCACTGCAACTGACTGATTTAACACTCGCTCGTCCACGCAGAGAAGAGCATCAAACTCAACCCAAAACACTGGCGATGCGTTCGGGGGCTCGCTTGGGTATAAGAGCTACCCCTCAGCTGAGTCCCACATTGATGAATTATACATGCCTCGCATCACACCTCCCACGCTCCAGCTTATGTAATGTCGGCCACGCGTGGAGAAGCGTATGCATGTACGTGTGTCTATGTGGATGTATTTATATCCAGACTGGGATTGAGGGAACGGTGACTCATTCTCTTTGCTCTTTATTTTTACCCCACAATCTGCCCACCCACCCACTGCCTATTTCTAAGAAGAAAAAAAAAAAAAGAGAAAGAGTATTAGTTTAGACATTTCCCAACTGTACACTGTTGTTATAATATCATGACATCTTCATCTGGGTGAGACCAGGCACATTTTCTCCCATTATGGTGTAAAAAAATAAATACAATACGGTTAATCAGCCTCCTATAGCATCCAGTTCTCTCATATAAAAAATGCATCCAACACTCCCTCTGTAATCTTTGTTCCTCTCAATGAGCAGTGCTGTTATTATACACTTCAATCTTCCATGTATTGTTTTCTTGCATCACAGGCTCTGCTGTCTAAATATCGAATCCAAAGATCGCACAAAACCTCAGCTAAAATCAGTCCTTAGCTGAATATCTTTCTGTATGTATTTGGATCCTTTGAACATGAAAAGCGAGCAGGCCTGAAGATGAGGGGAGCCGGTTAAAATAATCCACTTTTAGCCATATGAGTCACCAGCCATTCACCGAGCCTAATAATTTCAGCTGTTGATCCAGTTTCACAAATGCAACCAAAAGCTTTTAACTAATCTGTCTTCACCTGTAATTGTACTGATTTGTCTGCTGATAAAATAAAAGCTTAATTGATTAAATGATAAATAAATGAAATGCATCTACTTCCATGCAAGAAATCTCCATGATCACATGACTGATGAACCTCCAGTGTAATGAACTTTTAAGCCAACATGTCCTTAAAGTTCATGGAAAAACAGACAGAGTTTTGAACATTTAAACTTCATCTGCTGAGGAAAATGGTGTGATGCGATTGAAAGCTCCAGAACTACTAATGGACCTTTTAGTGAAATTGTTCTGTTAACATCATGATTAGTTTCTCAACGATGCCCCTCGTTTTATATAACTGTTCAATAATGTCAACTCTACCAAATGGCTATTTAGTTAAAAGTCTCTATTATTTGTGGAGGTGAGTGTCAGATTCCCACAGAGCTGAAAGTGGAAAATCTATTTACAGTAGATTAGTACTGTTATAAAGTTGGAGGGGGTCTGTGATAGAAAGATTTTTAAAAGAGTGGTTGAAATTAATGCAGCAGAGGCCGAAATGTCTTGAATTTTAATATGGTCCCCGGAGAACTACAACACAACACTACAACACAAACAACACAAATAACAAGGAATGATGTAAATTAGCATCTTCAGGATTCACATTTTTTCACTTACAGATGTGTTAATTGCTCCTCTGCATTTAGTGAGAGTTTTCCTGTATCTGTGACCACATGATTAATTCAGTGTAGTTACTGTGAAATAAACACTGGCTCCTCTTACCCATCCCCTCCCCACACTGTCTCTGACGAGAACTGATCAGATTTGGTGCATAATCGCTATTTTAAGAGGCTGCACTCAGCACAAGTCCAGTGTTATGTTTTATTACACAATGCTACACCTGTCTGGAACTCGCCCAGCTCACACCTGAGAGCACATCACTGTCACATCTAATCGGCATTTACTTCCAAACCAACCCCGGCGGAAAGGTCAGTGTCCCGGCCAGCCGACTGAGAGTAATGACCGGGAAAAAGTGCCCCCGTCCTCGCCTCGCTGACTGAAAGTCACAGGATGGCAGACGAAGCTCAAATCAGCAGCGACATCTCAGTGGTGGCTTGTTACCGCGACCGACCCAGTGTGCTCAATCAAAATGTCACCGCCCGGCCCAGGCAGGGAGGCTGCGGTCCGGGCGGGCAGGTCTGGTAGATGAGGCGCCTGATAGGGGTCCACCATTGTTTTGTCCATCTTGAAGAAAGCCATTGTGCGTGTCTGTGGCCTTTTACTCGTGTGCCACATGTTACACAGAGGTGAGGCCAAAGGCGTGACCAGGAGTGACCTCAAAACAGTGACACAAAACACCCACAAAGATATGAAAGTAAATCCCAAAGAGCACAAACAAATGAATCTGGGGTTTCTGCTCCTGTGTAGCAGGGGTGGGGGACCTTTGACATGTCTATGTCCAGGGGCCGGTAATTTCAAAATCTGTTTGGAGCTGCAAGCACAAACTATTCATTGATACCATCATGATTTCATATTTAAAGTTTATTTGGCCTTAATCTATTTCACTGAACAAACTGTGCAACTATCAGTGTTGTCGTTGAGTGCGAGTCCTCAACGTTTGAGTCAGAGTCCTAGTGGAGTCCCCGTTAACTGAGTCCAAGTCTGGGTCTTCAAGGGTGAGTCTGAATGCAGTTGATGCTTGAGTCCAAGTCCAAATCCAAGTCCTCGGTGCTGAGGCCAAGTTAAGTCACTCATGTCCAAGTCCTGGACACTGATCATGCTATAAAATAACCCCCACCACAATCCCACATTAAACCTGTGCCCCCTTTTTCAAAAGTTTCTAAAGCCACCCCTGGTTGTTACATAACTGTTCCGGTAGGACATCAGGTTTTACGGAGACGTCCTGAACTGCAGGGACGACAAACGTTTTTACGGTGGCGATCCATTATAGATGAGAATGAAGCTTGTTTATAGCGCAGCTCATCTGGATCAAGAAACCACCAGACACTTTGCAGTTACAACCGATGCGTGCACATTACATAACAGAGCAGCAGAGTGGATGAAGGAGGAAATCCTTCATCCTTGTGTCTGAAAAGCATCCGACACACTCAGTGTGCAGCGTGATGCTATCTCAGCCGTGAGACATGCGCCGTCTTATCATCACACTGTGTAAAACGAGTCATCCTCAAAGACACATCACTGATTCTTATCACGACTCCAAATCCCTTTTGTCCATCTGAGAAGAAAAGAGACACGAGATTCAATCTGAAGGGAAAGAAAGAAAAAGGCCCTTCAAAGCCGAGTTAATTACAAAGATGGATGACACTCCTGTAGATGTTGGTATTGTTTTTGCTGAAAGGAAAAAACAAATTGTTGGTGGTTCAGTTCTACAACAAAATGAGTCAGACGTCAAGATTTGATTGTTGACAAGTATAAATGTTATACTTCATATGCTGTTGCTGAATTTCTGTCAGCGTCTGCACAGATAACAATTTTATATGTTTAAAAAAATGCAGCCTGCTATTGGCCCTGGAGGAAAGTTAGTATATTAATATGAAATTATAGAAACTGATAATGATTAGGTAATTAACAGTTAGTTTATATAATACCTGGTGAAAGTAGCTTAAATTAATCAATTTCAAGCATATAATCTCATTTTTAGTACGAGACTCCCTCTTTTCATCAGACAGGTGTTTCGTTTCTGAGCTGCTGTATGAAAAAGACGAGGGTAACTTTAGAAAATACCTGGGAAACACTTTACTTTAAGTTGGCAAATTCAGCGTTTATTTATAAGTATGGTTTTTAACGCACTTTAAGGTAGTTGTATACAGTTATAAGGATATTTTAAATGCTTAGTAAAGGGGCTGTTTGTATGTTCTCTCTGGTTACGAGCGTGGTTTCTTTCTCGGAGCGGGTTGTGGTGATTGTCGCTTCACAAGAGCTTCGGCCATTGTTGTGTTTATAAGACAAGGCTGGGGCTAGCTGGTTAGCATGCTAACTTCAGTAGAAAAGAAGACGTGATAGAGACGATAAATAGATAATTACTATTGAAAGAGATTAATGAGTAATTTAACTTAAGAACTTCAAGAGCTAAAAAAGGAAAGAAAAAATTTTAATTTCCTCTTTTCCTATTTTACTGTTCCATTCCTCCTTCACACCTCGAGCACATAAAGCCAGAGCACATTTATATCTACCCCACACTTATTAAATCCCTGTCCTGATCTAAACATGAAGGTCCCAATTATGGATTAACAAGCATGAGAAAGCTGCAGAAAAAGTATAAATGATACCATCGCAGTCGTCCTCTTTAAAACATCCCAGATCTTCTCCCCTGAGTCAGTCAGACAGAGCAGCTGTGAGGGGACACCTGGTCACACCTGTAATGATTATTCATGGAAACCTGCAGCCGATACACTCATTACCTGGAGCTACAAGAGAAAAAATAATACTTGAATAAGAAAAAAAGTAAAAGAAAAGGGAGTGGGGGTTAACTAAAAGAAACACAAGATCATTGGAAGGCAGAATTTGTAAATTGTAAAAAGTTATGATTTAGAAAAAAACTCATCTTATGAACCTTTCAGTGAAAATCTGATTTTTTCCAATTTAATGGAAAAAATTTCTACCAAAAAAACAGAAATCCCAAGTTTGCATGATGAGTTGTGGCATCTGTAACAGAGTATATAAATTACTTTACTATAGTTTGTACTGTAGGGGACTTAATTAACTGACTTTATTGCATCTTCCTGTGGTTCGTTCAACGGCTAATTATTTTTCCAGATATTATAGTGCTGTATTTGCCAACATCTCCTTTACATGGATGTTACTTCACTTTTTTCTGTGCAAATATTCCTCATAATGGTTAAAGGTGCAATAATTCTAAGTAAAAACAACAATCCCCTTTTTCCAATATTTCCTCCAGTTTGCGCCACAGCAGTGTGAGCGTGCTGCCTCAGATGCAGGAGCGGGCCATCACTCCCACTGTGCCGCAGGTGAGTATAAAGCTAAAGCCTTCATTTACAGGGGATCATCACCGCTCGGATCAGATATTGACTGGCTAAATGAGTGATGGGCTCTCTGACTCAGTCGTCAGTCCCAGCGGCTCGGAGGATGAATCACTGCGGGGATCCCAGCGGGTGATGCAAGTCGGAGCCGAGCAGCCGGCAGCCGCTGAGTGAGGGGTGCGATGCTGCTCTCTTGTGGGTTTAATGGAGAATAACAAGTGAAGTGCAGACTGCAGCTCTGCATTCAGAGTTATACTGAACAGTGCTATGAAATCTCTTCTCTGTTAACCAGCAGGTGACAAATTATTTTAAAAGGATGAGCCTGGTAATATTCTTTATATTTACTGTCAACAAATCCCATGAAAAGACCAAACCCAACAATGAACTGATCCTAAATATAAGTGTAAAAATGTCCTGAATATGACGCTGTCTCTGGTTTGTTATGAAGGAACTACATGTGAATTCCTCTGTAAAAACTCAGAAGCTACTCATTAAGTTTTCGGTTAATTAATGAGTAGGTAGTTAATCAGAGTTAATCAGGAATGACCCGTGAAGAAATGGTCAGTATATCGATTTACAGATAATGATGAATTAATATAGTATCTCCCAGTCTGTTCTCAATAGCTCATCTTCATGTGCTCTGTACTCCCGAGTTATTAGCGATTCATCAGCCATCAGGTTGCTTTTTCCTTCATAACTACTCAAGATTTTGTGAACTATGTTGTTAAGTTTCACCTCATAAAGTCTTCAGAGAGGGGTTTCATTCGTCGTTGAAGAATTTAAGTCTTTAAGAATTTTTTTAAGCATTTTTTTAGATGAAGATTTGGTGGGTACCATGATAACGGGTCAAGAGTAGCAAGATTTGTTTGTATTTTTTCCTGTACATACAGTATTTCTACAACAAAACTGAGCACAGCCCTCTGCAATAACACTAAAATGTTAAAGGATTCAAAACTGTGTCATCTTACAACAACTGTATTCATTTTAAAATTTAACTGTCGGGGATTTGATCTTATGTATAATTGGAAACAAATAAATCAGAGGAACTACATTGCAAATATGGGTGTGAAAACTACTTCGCCCACAGCTTTTGGTGGACATGGGGTGTTAACTGTCCCACATCTGCTCGTCTTTATCTGCAGCTAAATGCCATGTACCTTCTGTCCTGCTGTCAAGACCTTGTTTGGTTGAATTCAAAAAGCTGAAGATATGTTTTTGGCCTAAAACATGTCAGAACATGATGGTGAAATCAATTCATTTTAACCTTGATGGAAGAAGGTTGCTCCAAAACATTAATAAAATGGACGTAAAAGGCCCAAAGATCAGAGGTTTGAAGGCCCTGCCCTGTTTTTTCAAACCATATACGGCTCTTTATTTAGGATTTTCATGGTTTCCTGGATTCATACACATTCATCAAAGTTTACAGTCCTTCCTGTCTGGTGCAGGAGACAAAGCCAGAGACCGAGGGGTGTTGGCTCGTGTTTGTCACACTGTCCCTCGCACACGACCACTGTTGGTCAAGACAATAGTCCTTCATCAGAAACTAATCATCGACGAAGACGCGACCCAGTGGGGGATCTTCATTGTTCTCACCGGAGAGGAGAAACAGGGGCATGTAGAGCAAAGGCTCTGCAGAACAATGGACGCATATTTTGGCTGTTTTTCCTCCTCATCATCATTTAATATGAGAGGACAAAGGGACAGACAGTGTAATAGTGTTCCAGAGACAGGATGAGGAGACTTCTAAAATTAGTTTCATTGATGCCATGTAAACATATAATTGAGGGTAAATTTCCTGTAATCTGATTAGTTTTAGTTATTTTTGGATTTTTTTTCCTATAAATTTCATAAAATCTGATTAAAAGCAACATACACTTATAATTTATAACCTATAAATAGAAAACTTCATCACCGTCATCTTCTACTACCACCTGCTGCTGTTGTTGTTTTTTTTAAATTAATCAATCAATCAATCAATCAATCAATCAATCAATCAGAAGATGACTATCAGGGCAAAAACTGGACTCAGATACAAATATAAAGACAAAGAATGACTGAAAAACTATTATGTAATTTGCTGCTTTCAGAGCTTCCACTTCAACTGCCAGTGCTTATACTTAGACCAACACTTCAAATCCTTTCAGGTCTCATTAAGTTAAGTTCAACTACCAGTTCATACACTTGCACTGCCTTCAGAGCAACACTTCAGCTGACTAACTTTCTGGCATCGATTCCTTTCAGGATTGAGTTTATCACCTACACTTTCACAGACATCTCAACTTCTTTCAGGATTTCCACTTCAACTTCACTCAGTGCTTACACTTGAACTTCTCTTCCATTTTAAATGCAATTCCGGCTTCTGTCAGGTTTGTATTTTGAGAACTGCTTCATCTACATCTTCAACTGTTTCCGCTGTTTCTAATGTGTCAACAGAAAATTCCTAGTTAATCTTAAAAAAAAAAAAAAAACCCTCCAGTGAAAATCAAGTTTTTAACCTTGATAATGATGATTAAGAGAGAAATAAGCAGTCCACGTCACGACTGCGTGTTTCCACATGAACCAATCACAGTCTCGTCTGCGGTCAGGTTTCATACGTCACATAACTCAGGAACCAATCCCGTCAACCTGCAGGGACAAAACAAAATAAACCGAAACTTTGTCGGTGCGGAGTCACAGTTCGCATTAGCCACTGCTAGCTACAAGCTAACAAACAACAACGACAAATAAAAGATGCTAACCGTTCAGACACGTCTGCTAGTAACCCTTCATCCGAGTCAAACATGTGGCTGGCTCTCTCTGGTGTTTCCTCTGACTCTAACCATCTTGATCATTTCTGCTCTTTCACCTGTCACCAAAATCTTGTGAGTACAGAGAGAAATCGTTTGCAATAGCACAGCCGCTAACGCTGCGTTAGCCGCTGCCAGTTTTAAGCTAACAACAGCTAGCAACACAAATAAACACGATTACCGCGCTGATGCGTCTTCTGCTCGCAGATTTTGGTGAACAACAAGCTCCTGAGTCTGGATCTGACCGAGGCTTAAACTTGTGGCCGAGTCTCTCCAGTGTTTCCCGTTGACATCCATGGTGAATCATTGCTAATAATATTGATAACTTGCTCCTCTTTCACCTGTCAATCAAGCGCCAGCAGCGGAGGTGGGCGGGGCATAAGGCCTGCTCCAGATTTCTCAATGAGGAAGTGTTTTTGATTTTACTTTCACTTATTATGTGGGAAAACCATGTTAAACAAAATATGTTAAATTATATATTTGTACATGGTTTAAAACATGTCTGGAGAGCAGGTTTGATTTATAACCAATAAACTGAACACATTCATCACTGTCGTCTGCTAATTTAGGCTGCTGTTTTTTCTCCTGATAAATCAATCAAAAGGATCATTATCAGTCCAGTAACTGTGAATGGTTTCTTTGTAAATACACTCCCCATCCTGACTCGGACTACATTGTGTTGGAGGTCAGGACGGAGGAGCTCTAAAGTAAGAAGTAAACCTAGACGGAGATCACAGCCTCGTCCAGACGGCAGGCGCTGCTCTGACAGCGGGTCGGGCCTCTGATGGAGACTGGCCTCATGGACTGTTTGTCTGCTGTCTGCGCTTTATATACTGTACGTTATGAGCAACTGGACTCAAGTCAGCTAGCACAAAGACAAGGTCAATAATGTGAGGTGATCTGCCGGGTCTAAAGATCTGGCCTGGTTCCAGCCATTGTTGAAGGGGTGTTTTTTTCAAAGCATGCATGCAATCCCCTTGTCTGCACTCACGCTCAACTCTTTAGTATTTCCTGTGGAGGAAACAATAAGACAATAGCAGCGAGTGGCTCATGAAGGGTTCGGCCTTCATGATTAAATATTTTGATATGCAAAGTAGCTGTGACAGCCTGTAAACAGAGTAATATCCAGAATACCAAGGAGGCTCTGCAGGAAGTTTTGATCAGATGTACTTGCCAATGTATATAGCACGTCTGTTGTAAACACAATGATGTAACTGAGATCTAGAGCTTTGACCTTAACAATGGAGCCTCAAACACCAAAACTTTCTGTTTGAAGACAAATCACAGAAACGTGCCTCCCTGTTATTCACATCTAACTCTGGAGGATTAGTTAACTGGCATTTCCAGGAATTAAGACACTTAACCTTTCAGGCTGTGACCGAAAAACTTCCATTCATTTGCCTCTTTAAGGGGGAAATGAAACGTGCATGTTTTGGCACAACCTGTATGTGAAATTTATTTGCGTAATTTCTACCTAGCTATTTAGCTAGTGAGTTACCATTTTGGTATGATGCAGTTGCCTGCGTCACGGGGTTGGTTGGTTCTGTTGGCCCTGCTCAGACAGCAAAGTGTTACTGAGCCCGGTAGAAGACAGTGCAGTGTGAAAATGGAGGAGGATGAACTGGAAAGGTCTGTGGAGTAACTACTATTGCATTTGAGTAGTTACAAAATGGTTAGTGATGGATCACATAAATATAAAATTTAGGTTTTTCTGTAAAATCCAGTTACAAATACATGAATTTTGAAGGTGTCTGAGGTTTTTGCTGTAACCAGTGGGCTCACGTGACCAACATAGAACAGGCAGAAACTGATAAACTGCATCAACAACTCTTCACTTCAAACTCAAGTCAAACCGTGTCACTGACCCTCTTGACTACATAGATGGAAACCTTGTTAGCTTCTAGTGTCTGAATTATTTGCAAAAGCATAATAACCAAAAAATAACATGGGCAACTATTCATAAAAGCAGCAGTGAACCCTTCATAGCCTCTTCAGAAAGGAAGGGACACGCTCACTGTTTGAGACACAAGCATTTGAAATAATTTATTTAAAATTTAAATTTATTCAGAAAGCTTCAAGAGGCTCCCGCTGCTTGCGCTCTTGCATTTTCCAAACCTCTACAATGGAGGTAGCAAATGCAAAGTGAGCATGAATTTTCTTTTAGGGAGAATAATTAGGTATCAAGTCTGCATGGACCTGCACACCAGTGCACATTTGCAGTGGTTCAAAGAGATTTAAGGTCTTTTAAAGAACATAAACAGTATTGTTCCTGCTGTGGAGTACACCCCTGCATTTTTCCCAGTTTACCAAACACTCATGAAACACTTATAAATACCAGAGCCACATTCCCTGGCCCGTTATGAAACACTTCCTGCCCTCATATGGCAGCCACTGACCCCTTATCAGCCCTGCTCAGCCCTTCTCTCTTATTGGTTATAAAACCACCGTCCACATAGCTGCTGATGAATGGAAACCACAAGCCCAGTCGCAGGCTCTGTTCTCCGCCATTAAAGAATAAAATAACAAAAAACAAAGTGATAAAACCTCAGAACCTTTGTCCTTTCAAATCAAGCATGCTGATTAAATTCCATGAGCGTTATTCATAGCCTTCCGTCCGCCTCCTCTGTGCATTACAAACACATTACATTCAGCAGCATAGACAGCTGACGGGGCTGAGGTTTGGGTTTTTCTATCCTTGAGCGGTTAAATCCTTTCAAGCCAGGGAGGAAGGCACCTCACACGGCTGGAATAGCAACGAAATGTCAAATCAGATATGAGAATAAGGGATTGTGTCTGGCTCTGAATTGTGTTTTGTTCAGACATGGAGTCATGGGTACAATCAAAATGTTTTAGGAGGTCCTGCCCCTGTCATTACAATGATGAGGCATCACGTACTGGAAGCTTTTTTTGGGTATCATACCACCAAATGAAAACAGCCAACTTCCCCACGCCCGGGGAAGACAAAACACAACTTTTGCCTCTCTAAAAATGGTTGCTGCGGGAGAGCACGTACGGAGCAGTGAAGTGCCCGAGAGGCTCACAACTGCGCCAGGAGGGGCAGCGGCTGCAGCGGTGGTGCGGCCTCCTCTCCGATGAGCTCCATCTGCACCGGTGCCACCAGGAGACGAGCCGTGACTGGAGATGACGTCCCTGAATCTGAGGACAATGGAAACAGAGACACAGTGAATAATAATGCATTCACAAACTGGGCTTTGTGTGCAGGCCTGATGCTCTGTCTGATTACAGTCACAGAGAGCGAACACAACAGTAACTAATACTGATGAGTTTGATTCTTCATATCTACAGTCGAGCAGCTCATTTGGATTCACGACGGATTCAATCATTTGTGAAAACAAGTTTGTAGAATGAAAGACTTGTAGGAAAATACTCAAATCTAATTCCAACAAGTCAAAGTAATAAAACGCTGTATGAAGGTGAATCCTCTGTCATTGTTTTTTTATTATATACAGTAAATATACATGTGTGTGTGGTGGGAGAAGTACTCAGATTCTTTACTTCAGTAACAGAACCAATACATTTATGTACAAATACTCCACATGTAACAAGTAAAAGTCAAGAATTCAAAAGCAACTTAAGTAAAAGTACAGAAGTGTTATCAGCAAAATGTAAAGTATCAAAAATAAAAGTAGTCATTCAGCAGAAAATGGCCCTTGACTGAGGTCTTAGTTTATTTATTACATATTTAGATTAATAATTCAGTGCTGTATAAACCAGGAGCCAGTTTTAACTGCTTTACATGGTCCAGTGGTCGGTGGTCCAGTCACAAGGTAAATCTTGGGATATGAGATAAAATATAGAAGAAGAAAAAAATAATTTCTGCTTCACAAGTGTGTTTTCATTTCTCTGACTGATCTTTTTTTTTGTGAAACATTGGACAGTTTGACCTCTTTAAGTCTTGAACGGTTATTTAAATTAAACCTCATGAGATGTTGAGAGGAGAAATTTATCTAACAACTTGTAGACATCTGGCATCTTTTTAATATAAAATCCTCCTCTGCCAACTAACTGGTATCTATAGCTACCAGATAAATGTAGTAGAATAAAAATATATACAATAATATATTTCCCTTTGAAATGTATTTAAATAGAAGAACGAGGTAACAGAGTACAGGCAGCTGAACGAAGGCTCCAGAGCCATTTTTATCTCTATGAGACAAATAACAACTGATACCACTTTTCAGCTTTAGATAAATAATCTCTAATAAATGATGGAAAATCTGCAGCATTCCTCAGTTTAAGTCTGACTGAGGTTTTCAAGATCTGACTGGATCCACACTACACAGACACAGCTGATATCGCTCCCTTCAAAAGTGATCTGAAAGAATCTAAATGAACGTGGACTTAGAAAACTCTGGCAAAGAATTTTAACACTTGACAACTTTGCTGTGAGTTCAAATAAAGTGGGAAAAACAGTTTCTGTCCTCAACTAATGAAGTATTTCCATGTTCTTTCACCTCTGAGTGAGGACTGGAGAGAGGAGGGAGGCGAGGATCAGACCAAAACCTGGAAGGAGGAAGCGAAGAGGCAGCCAGAACCTGGAGGGAGAGTGATGGAGGACCACGAGGGCACAGAGGAGGTCGACAGTAGACGGATGAGGAGCAGGGAAGTGAGAAAACAGTCACTGCTGCTGCATCTGCTGGGAAGACGAGGCAGTGAAGAAAGGAAACGGCACTGCTGGGCTTTTATACTGCAAAAGATTTTTATTTCAACTTACTGTTGAGTATGTACAGGAGAACAATTTGTACATAAATAGGCAATAGTTATAAATATCAGCGGTTTGGCTGGTACAAAATTAAAAAAAGAACATATTGTACATTATCTACAAGTGCCACTTTGGGTTTTGTACAACATTGTCTTTTGTTGGATTGTCCATATAGTCCATTCACACATTATCTGAGCTGCACTGCACATGCAATCACAGCGGGTACACAGTATGTGTCCAGGGGGGGAATATGTGGCATTTGGACGACAGTGGACTGAGGGGGGCAGCTTTAGTTATAAGCCTATGAAGGAGACAGGATTATTGAGCTGGGCGTCTCGCTGCAGTGCGATGGCCTTTTTAAAAGTCTAGAGGGTATTATTAGTTGCTGGGTGTCTCCTTAGATATTGCAGTACACACACACACACAGACACACAGACACACACACACACACGCACGGCAGCTGAATCACAGAAACCTGGAGCGGAAAAAAAGAAAAACAATATTCTTCATGAGCGATCATGGCACTGGGTGTGAATACTCCCGACTGTGTGAATATCAAAACACTATCCAGTGGTTAGCTTGTTCATATCAGCTGTAGGTTACGCTTTTATTGTGATATGCACTCTTCCTGTGAAGACTTTGTACACTGTGGCTATATACAGCTCAGGATGTACAGTAAGTGCACCGACCTAACAACTTCGGTCCAGTTCTTGCAACGTCGTCTGCAGAAAAGTCGTTTTTCCAACATGGCAAATAAAACCATTTCCCCAACATTATGTAAGACATTGCTCAGTGAACTGCTGTGACGACTCCTCTGAGCAGTGTCACCTACAATTAGGGTCCTCACCCTTTCTGACGCTCTAGGGGTCTGCTAAAGAATGTGAACAACCCCCCGCTAATGAGAGAAAGAATAAATTAATATCCTGTTTCACTACTCACATGCACAACCACACAGACCGACAGCGAACACGGCAACAACAACAACAACAACAACAACACGTCTCCTATGAACCACACACACGTACAGAACATGCAGGAACTGCCCCACGAACAGATTCACAGAGATGTCATTGCTATGACAGCAGGTGAGTCATCAGCAGCAACATCACATTTGGTCCCTGAAAATTGAGCAAAAACATTCAAAACAGGTGGAGTGGACAATGTGGATAAAGAGGGGGCTTCTCATTTACAAATAATAATTTCACACTTCAATTCAGGGGAAATTTGGACAGAAACATTTTTTTTTTCTCCTCTGTATCAAAACACTCTGTGGCAACATCCACAATCATCTTTCAGGCGTTCAGGCTCCTGCTGCCGCTTCAGTTCTGTGCAATGTCGCCCTCTTGTGTGCTGAGCTGGTATCGAAGGTCAGAACCAGTCAGTTACATAACTCAAATAAATACAGGCTGTTTACCTTCAGGGCCTCCCAGCAAAAAACACACACACACACACACACCTAACAACGCAAACATCAGCTTCTTTTTGCGTCTAATTCACATCAACTGTGGTTTTGTCTGGGGGCCGTTTGACACCCGAGCCAATGTGCAAATATCTCTAAAACTGAATACAACAAATAAGTTTCGGCTGTGATATCAGTTAAATGAGAAAAAGATGATAAATAAAGCTAAAATGTGAGCGATACTTTGGCTTTACAACCTAGCTCCTCTCACCCTAAGACTGGTGCTGTGGACAAAGGAATCTGGGAGGACTTATGGGCCGCGTAATGAGCAATAAATCAGAGGATCTTTCTATTCTTCAATACTGTCAGTGAAGACCTCAAATGAGTCAGTACAGTAGCTTCAAGCACATTCTTCATATTTGACCCTTCCCAAAAACAAAACCTCACCAAAATAAAACCGACAGTGTCCTTTCTGTGTGTCCAGAGTCGTAGTGTCGCACACTGTGCTGAAACAAGGCAGATTAAATTCAGTGCAATAATGCAAAGTGAAACTTAAGGAACATGGGTTAATAAACAACACAAAGAAAAGAGGGGAGCCATAGAGAAATGGCGATCTGAGCAGCAGAATCTGTCTGACCTTCTCCAGGGAGGGATGGCTTTCCTCCAGGGAATTTATACTGAGGCGGTGCAGACAATGTTAGAAAGACGACGTCGGGGGCAAGGACGGCTGCACTCCAACGTTACCACAGAAAATCTGCGCTCGGATTCGCAGGCAGAGAATAGTTTCTCTGAAAATGTCAGAGCTTGACTCTCCAGCAGCAAAACAACCCTTTTCACATGAATACACCTTCCTTCAAACCTGATGAAGAGAATCCTGATCTCACTCAAACCAGACCCGAAGTTAACACTACTGTGGGCTCGGCCAGGCCTCTCTCTGTCTGCCTCACAGGAATATTTTGACACTTTGGGAAATATGACATTCGCTTTCTTGCCAAGAGTTAGATGGAGACTCAACCACTTTCATGTCTGTACAGTGTAAATGAAGCTGGAGCTAGTTTAGCTTAGCATAAAGACTGCAAACAGCTGGCTCTGTCCGAAAGAAACAAAACCAACCGGCTCTGCTAAAGCTCACTAATTAACACATTTATTACTTATTTATTAATCAATTGCTCGATCTACAGAACATTTTTGATATTAATTTTTGAAGAACAAATGCCAAAAGTCTGCGGTTCTAGTTTGAAAAAAAGCAAAGAGTTGATGCTTTTGTCACACATGGTAATAACTTCAGTGTCTCTGAATCATCTTGTTTGTGTAATATGAAGAGCAAGAGCGATAATTCACTGTTTTGCAGGTGGTTCTATGTGGTGGACTTCACTGCTCCCTGCCAGGAAAGAGCCACAACAGACACATGACTCCCCGTCAAGAGATGACTTGTCATTTTCTCGTACAGTTTTGTGTATGGATTAAACAAACAAGATATAACATGATAATCAGTGAGCTTTAGAGGTGCTTGTAGGTGGATTTCGTTACATGTTTACAGTCTAAGCGAAGGCTTAAGTCACATTAGAGGATTTTCAAATCTTAACCGATCTTAAAAATGTGAGCGACCACATTAATATCTTAATCCAGGGACAAATTCCAGGGACTTGTGATGTCGCTCACATGATCAAACGTGACTTCACAGCCAAACAAACATTAAAGCGGACCGTCAGCGGTGCTACGTTTTGCACCGAAAAACAAAATAAAGGAAAAAAACAGTGGAGGACGACAGAAGACAGAATGAGCATGGCTACATTGTGCAGCGAGCTGGAGGGGAGTTGAAATTAAAGTTTTATTGTCAGCGCGCAACATGTGGTTGGTGATGTTTCGTGGTCAGATCGCTCTCATTCCATCGCGCTTCCTTTCACACTACAGGACTTCAACAGGACCTGTTTGCTATTGACAATTCGACATCAGGGAAAAATAAAGTCTGTAAACCCCTCACACTACAGGAAGAAGCTTGGGAAGAAGCTAACTGTGTCCTGGCTCCCACTGTTTATTCACTGTACAGACATGAGAGTGGTATCAATCTTCTCATCTACCTTTCGATCAACAAGGTGAATAATCCTAATTCCTAAATGTCTCCACTCAGAGTTCTGGTTGGCACACAATGAATCAATATTTCAACACGACAAACCAAACGTAGCACTGATGCTGGTTTTCTCCTCCTCGTCTACTGATTTCACACGTCTTAGGCAAAGAGCGTCTCCAACATTTACAAAGTGCAAAAATTCAGAGCTGCATCTTGCTCGTGAGTTGGATGGTGCAGCTTTGAAGCGGTTTAAGGAAAGGGAATGATCATGACGAACTGGACTTGTGAAGACCTGGAGGTGAGGCTGATATTTCACACTGATGCCAAAGGTGTTTTTGCTGATGAACACTGTTGGGTTGTCACTCCCTAAACACCCCACGTTGCTTGACTTTTGTTCTCACGCTGATCATCGATCATTATTACAGGTCGTCACTTTTTAAAAAATAGTTGTTTTTTTTTTTTTCTTTCTTTCTTCCCACAAGTGCAACAGAAAGCCTTCATGAGTCTGTGGCCACAAAGGCATCTGGACGTCCCAGAGAAGGCTGTTGGCACAAAGAACTGATGTGACTCTGGAAAATGCCCAAACATGGCTTTCAAGTCCAGAAGCTGAGGATGGCGCCAATCGCCGCCTGCTGCTGCTGCTCTTCGGCATGAAGGTGCCCGGCCCGCATTGAGTTCCCTCTGAATTGCAGTGATTGTGGCAGTAACAGGACAGAGACACCGGGGGGCGCTCTGTCCTGCATCCAGCCCTAAAGGTCCAGAGCATTTCTGCCTCCTCTCCTTCCACAAACCAGCCTCGAGGAGCGCCGTTAAGTCTCTGATTCATTAGCTCTCCTCTCGTGTCAGCGTCTGTCCTTCAACCTGTCCAGGGTTTTCTTCACAGAGTGGCCAGGATGCGTGAGAAGGATATGATGACAGAGAGGGTGGTCTGGCCCACGCCGAGCACCAGAGCCTCCAGCGGTGCCATGTCCTTCCCTGCCACGCGGTAAACCCCCGCCACCGCTGCGCCTGAAGGAGAGAAAACACACATCAGTGGAGGAATTGTTCAGATCCTTTTCTTAAAAACACCACACTGTGAAATCCCTGCACAAGGTCCTGCATTCAAAATCCTACTCCAGTAAAAGCACATTGCGTGTACATTTTTTTTTCTCTGTATTGTTGAATAGTAGTTTTTATGTGGAAAACACTTCGGATAGATTTAATCAACAGAACAGATAGACTGAGGAGACTTAGAGCTTTCGAATAATACATTATTTGTCGAGGTTGTGAGTCCAGAACAGACCAAAACAGACCAGAGGAAGCACTAGGCCAAATGTTCTTTCAGCAGAAACAAATTTTGGTGGACAAATTTATATTATATGTTTGGTCTTCTCTCTTCTCTCTTTTCTTTTTTAGTGAAATATTGGATAATTTGGGCCTCAGATATTCAAGTGAAGAGTCATATGGTGATTGTTTTAGCAGATGATTAAACAGCTGCAGATCCACTGTCTTTCTCTTCAAAAACTGATTAATCAACTAATCGCTGAGCTCGATGATTAAACAGTGGCGTATTTTTCAATGTAAAAATGTAGAGGAGAAGGATGAAGGAGCATAAAACAGAAATATTCATGGAGTAAATGTACTTCGTCGCTTTCCACCACTGATTATTAAACACACAGTACAAACACAGCTGTCTGTCAGGATTACTGCAGACTGTCAGGTCACAGTACAGAGGACACAGACACACACACACACACACACACACACACACACACACACACACACACACACACACACACGTCTCTTCTATGCAGCAGCACTGTCATGTTCTCTGTGTGTGAATATTTATTAAAGGATGGTGGAGCGTTCATGTGCGGAGACAGTGCACAGCCACACACTGTGTTGACTCTTCCTACAAGAGTTTGTCACGCTCATCCACACGATATGCTGTTTGGGCTGTCGTCATGGAAACAGATAGAAACTTTTCATGAATCTGCAATCGGATTCAAACAGCGTGGATCAAAGCAGAGAGACGATTGTGCTTCAAAACTAAAAAAAAAACAGAGATAAAACTGGAATTGAAAACATATTTTCTCAGCGTTTCTCTCAGAATTTCTGTCCATCAGTCAGGATTTAGAAATATTTAAAGACGCAGTGAAGATAATAACATGGGGTAATTTTTTTATGTCCTGTTTTTTGGGGAAATATAACAAATATTGTATATACAATATAAAAATATTATTTATATATCAAGATTGCGAGAGAGTTGAAGTGGAGGCGAGGAGGAGAGACGTGAGGAGAGGACAGTGCCTGAGGTGAAGTTATTTATTGTAGCTCGTCCTGCTTATCCACACTCACAGCTCACTGAGGGTATAAGTAAAGCATATAATCCAGTGAGTTCATCAGTCTGTTAGTTCATCATACACAGCAAACAGGAACTGCTGATAGCTGATAGGGCAAACTTTTAATGGTGTTCATTTCCCAAAATGTCCCTTGTTTTTTGAAGAGCGGTGTCAGACTTGGAAAAGCCCTGCGTTAGCTCACAGGTTGTAGAAACTACCAGAGTCATATCATAGATCATCGGCAAAAACTTTGTTTATATTTATGTTAACAAAAGAGCATCTTTGTGCTCTAGTTTGTTTACCTCCTCCTGTTCTAATCTTAATCTACCTCAGCAATTTGTCACATTATGGAAGCTAAGAACAGTGATGTCAACCGACTGTCGACTCTGACTCTCTCAATAAATAATTACAAAGCAGTTTTTTTGAAGCGATTGCGCCAGCGGCTGCCTGTCAGAGCAGGTTGTGCAAGTGTCTAGTTTGTTTTTCAGTGTCTTTGTGTGTTTTTGTACGTGTACTTTCAATCCTTGAGTTTTCTGATTGCACACAGTGTCAAGAATGCGTCTGCAGCGGCTTCTTAACTTTTATTTATATTTGTTGCGTATTGTCCTTATTTGTTGTGTATTTATGTGATTGGCTGCTGTGACATTTTTTATTCCCCCCCTCTCCGGGATTAATAAAGTCTATCTATCTAATTATCTATCTATTTAGTGATGGACTGGACTGAAACCGAGCTGCTCTGTACTACAAAACCTTTCCTTTACTTCTGCTCAGCTGAGATCGTCTTGGCTTGTGTGCACACAGAGGGTGAGACTGAGCGGTGTGTGCACAGTCAATAGTCTGCTCTCCCTGATTGCTTCACATTAATAATAAAGTGTCTTTCTATTTTTGGGGGGGGGGGGGCAGGCAGCTTGCAGCTATGATGGAGAGTGATTCATTCAGCGAGCCCTGAAGAGCTCCGGCCCTACGCTCGGAGAGAGTCAGGTCTATTTACACTGCCCCGATCACACTCTGCTACGGTGAGTGGACGGTAATGAAAGACAAAGCAAAGCCTAAATAATATGTGGTCGTCTAGAAACATGGAGACAAGTGTGGATGCATTTATATAAACAGAGAGAAATAAATTAAAATGAGACAGAACCCACACAGACAGAAAATGCAGGGTAAATCTACAACTGGGAGACAAATCACTACAATATTGATTATTTAAGTGCTGGGCCATAATTCAATGTTAGAGTATTAGGACTTTCAGGGGGATCATATACACTGGAATTCAAACTGTATTTAAAAACCAACCAGAAAGACAGATTACATAAAAAAAAAGAAAAAACAAATTGATGCAGCATTGGCTGGAATATTCTAACTTTCAGTCCCTAGTTGTGTCCAAATCTGCTGCATCCCACAATTCCCATAATGCAACTTGATAGCATCTCTTTGTCAGGCTCTCGCTGCCTGCTAAGCATTTAAAATGGTACAGAGCCCTAATGTAAAGTGATGACAGAGCTTAAAGATAAACTCCAAGTTTATTTATTTTTTTTACCTCTAGCAGAACTACGAAGCTGTTTATTTATGTTTATTTATGTTTTCTTTATCTCGTGCACATAACACACACATAGTTAACGTGATACACAGCCCTGCCAATGGTTTCACATTATTCCACTGATCTATAGGCGCCAGTAATGTGTAGGATACAATCAATGAGTTTTGGTGAGTAACAGTGACGGTGAACAAACTCTACAGGAAACCTTTACATTTTTATCATGCTTCATTGTCTTTGCATTACTGCACTCACATAAATCCATCTAAACTCTGATTATTTTTCTTGGGTACCTTGAATGCATCACTACGCCCTCAAAATATCAACACTTCTTCTAAATCATGGTAAATGGAGCGGAGAATATTGGGGTTGGGATTTAGTTTCGTCAATGTCAGCCTGAAGCTTCCTGTGCTGCATAAACAAAGAAGGTAAACAAAAAAAACCCCCAAAAAAACACCAATCACCAAATCTCTCTCCCTCACTGTCAGTTCCTGTCTTCCTCTGGTTGAGAGGAGTTAACACTCAAACTCCCAACATCCTGCTCTCTTTCACCCCGTCGCCTCCTTCCTTTTTCTGGATGACTGGATACTCAACACTGCTGAGGTCAGCCAAAAAAAAAAAAAGGAACGAAAAAAAAACCCCAAAAGTAGTAGTGGCTGGACTTACTGGTGATGACGCCTCCGGAGAGGGAGGCCAGGAAACCCACGCTGACCAGCACCAGGGTGATGAGGCGGCCCCTCTTGTGGCGCTGCAGCATGACTAACATGAGCAGCCCCACTGCCCCGTGGACAAAGAGCGAGGAGAAGAGACACCACAGGAACACCCAGTACCACATCTCTGATAGGGAGACGAAACACAGCACAGGCAGGATGTTTGATCAGATACGGCCTGAAAATATGTAAAAGTACAACAGGAAAAACGCTGCACAACAAACAAATTTCTGACCGAGCAGATGGAAGATCTGGAAGATTTCAGATTAGATTCAGAGCAATGTCTTTACGTTTCAACAGTGATGAAATGATTAGTCTGTCCTAAGTAACGATTTAAGGTACATTATTTGAGTATTTCCATTTTATGCTACTATTTACTTATTAAAAAAATCACTTTTTATCATTCCTAGAAATGCAGTGATTAGTCAATTAATCAATTCGTGAACAAAAAGACAATTAATCTGCATGTTTGCTGGTTCCAGTTCCTCAGATGAGAAAACAAAACATTTAATGATGTTAACTCGACTGTTTTCCAATGTTGAATAGAATAAATGATTAATTGTTAATTTGAAGAAGTAATTGGCTGATTAATTGATAATTAATTAGCTGCAGAGCTAGGATTTTATACACAAACTGTATCATGTTGTAGATTAAACAACTCAACTATGTAAACTTGTCAAAACCTGTGAAGCCTCTGTTGTCTCCACCACAGCAGGCTGCATCATTAAAATACTTCTTACTTGATACACAGGCGATAATAACCCAATATTATAATATATAACAATATACAGACTTTTGGACTCCACTGTTTAATGATATATAATTATAAAACACTAACAGGCACCAATCTGATGCATATTGAGCACTTTACTTTTAATCCATTATTACATATTTTGCTGTAAATACTTCAGTAACACAAATACTGCAGGACTTTTACTTGTAATGGAGTATTTCTACATTTATTTTTACTTTGTCTTAGGTAAAGAATGTGAATACTTCTTGAATATGTTTGGGTTTTGGACTGTCAGTCATACAAAACATGGCATGGGAAATAAAATAGGTATTTGTTTTTATTATTTTTTAGACCTAATCACACTAAGAGCCTGGATCTCTCCAAGGGATCATGAGATAAATCTATGGTTGCAAGACAGCACAGCAAAGAAGAAAAACTAAGTTCAGCCAAACTAATTTGTATTGTCTTGGGGGATTTTTCAATATACTTCTTTCGGAGTGCTGGATATTGTTGGCTTCTGGGGGAACTGTTCACAACTTATACATACAGACGTTGCTTCATTTTTAAGGGTCACAGGCCAAAATGGATGAGAACCACTGGACGTAACAGTCAACTGATGTAAAATAATAAATTAATCAAGCATGAAAACTCGTTAAAGGATCACTCCACTCATTTTTCGGTCCTGGTTAGTCCTGCTCAGCCTGTGAAAACAGATGCACGGCAAAATGTTTGCGGTGGGTCGGCAGGAGCTTTGTCATGATGACATCACAGTGACATCATCAGCATCACCTTCGGTTTGACTATGACACATTTATAACAAAAAGCCTCTGTTGCAAACTTGGGGTGTGGTTTTTAAGACGTGTTTTAACCAGACAGCGAGGGTGTGATTAAAGACTGAAGAACAGTGGTTCTATGGAAAATGTTTTTGGAGCTACACCAACACTACAGATCTAAAAAGTCAGGATTTCTCAGCCTCTGTTACTTAGATCTTGACCATACTGTTTTTTCAGCGTCATGATCAGTGCAATATTAAATCAATTTAGTGCCTATTGAGCAAAGATGACTGATCCGTAATGATTTTCATCACAGTGAAGAGTAGGATAAATATTCCTCCCTGGTAAGTAAAGAAACAATGTCCTTGTCGTGCAAATAATGAGACTTTATTATGTAGAGAAAAAACATCCTTTGCACAGTACAGATCGGGATGCAGAGATACTGTTGGAGCTGCACAAGTAGCTGTGAGCCAATGGGGGATTTCAATCTACAGCCGCCACAGTCTAAGTCAGGGCTCATCAAAGAGGCAGCCGAGCATGGTAATGGAGCTGAGGTGAGATGTATAAAACTAAAAGTGAGATTTCAGACGAGCTGCTGCGAGCTAGACATTAGGCAGTAAATGGAAAATCTGAAACAATAGCTCAAGTCTCCGTTAGTGAATGTTCAAGGCCGTCTGCTGCACCGTAGATACACAATTCAGCATTTCTACATCAGTAATCACGATTTCGCTGTTGCAAAACCCAAAATGCTGAATTAGTTCGATTCCCAAACTGCCCCAACCTACAGGGTCCAGGCTGTGCTGCCTTAAGGCATGAATCCTTAAGAAAGTAAACAGCTTTAAAAAAGCTGGACCAAATCAGGGGTCAACCCCATTCAAAACCTCTCTTATCCTCTTCCTCCTCATCCCTCCTTCCTTCTCTGTTTCTTTCTGTCTCATGGGCCAGCTTTGCATAAAGAGCCCCGGCCTCATCGCGCTTCGCCAGCGAGGGGCCATGTTTTTAACCACTGGCACCGTGGGAGCGAGGAGAAGCCAGCTGGCCATGAGATTATTCAAGAAGAAAAGAGATTGCCTGAGGAAGGAGGACGTCCAGCTCGGATAAGAATGACCAATCCAAAGCGCAGGAATGTTGTGTAAAGGACTGAGCCGGTTTTGTTTGGACGAGGCGGTATAAACAGGAAACGTGACATTGTTGTGTGGTGTAAACATCCAAAGACCCAAATCTATTTACAAAGTATTTCTCATGGTGGCAGCCCCGAAAGGAGCTCTTTAGCATATCCATTTAACCTAGTTGTTCCACAGTCGACTGAGCGCCTACATCTACTTATTGATCTGGCAGTCAGCTGTCGAGCCGGACGGAGAGAGATGTGACGGCTCCGTAACACAACGGCTTTTTGTCCTGCATGACTGAGCACAGTTAGGTCACGAATCACGGGGCATCCACTGCTGTCTTTCGCCATCCATCTAGCAAGAGAGGAGGGAGATGTCTGCGATGGGACGTGGGGTATGAGAGTCAGAGCAGTAGAGGACAGTGGGTGCTTTCCATTCTGCTAATTATGCTTCCCCCTGCCCTCCCCCCCCCGGCCCGTGACAGAGGTCCACCATCATCAAGGATATTCAAATCCTTGAACTGTGTCTCAGACCAGAATGGCAACTTACAATTACTTTTATTATCTAATAATCTACCAGTTATTTTCTCAATTAATCATTTTGTCAAAAAAAATGCTCAAAAATTGTAAAAATGTCCATCATGGTTTCCCAGAGTAACTGATAACATCTTTAATTGTTTTAGTCCAAAACCCAAAGATATTCAGTTTACAATTGTAGAACATACAAACTCTCACATTAGAGAAGCTGGCATACGAGAATTTAGACTGTTTTTCTTGTTATTGACACATTTCACTGTTCAGATGCAGTGCGTCATGAGTACGTAACCAGCGTCTCCTCTAAATGACGCTGGATTGAGGGAGGACGTCTCATTTTGGTAAATACTCCTCCATGCTATGTTAAATAATAGAAACCAGCCAGAGAAATCCCAGCCTGCTCCATTAGGATCCCTCATCCAGTCCTGGATGCATGGCACGTTGGGCATTTGTCGCTAAACTTAAGCCTGGATGGATTTACACAATGCTCAACACGGGAGCATGTCGGGCCACAGGAGGACATGTCCCAGAAACCCCACTGCGGTCACGTGACCACCAGCACTGGCTGCACCTTCATCAAGTACTTTACATCTATAACGACTATAAAGAGGTTACACAAAACACACTTATGAACTGCATTTGTAAAGAGTAAACCAGTGGTTCCCAATGTGTTTGGTTTGTGACCCTGTATAAAAACAAAAGCAGTTTTCAGATATTTATGAGCAGTTCTACGAAAAAAGAAACTCCACCTCTAAACTTCTCAGATGGTTTCATTTGAACATCTATTGAAGCCCCAAGTTCAGATTGTCGAAGTTCAAATTATCCAATATTTCACAAAAAAATGCAAAGATAAGATAAATATTAATACAAATTTGTGTAAATTAATCGTGTCAGGACCCGTCAGATTTACAGATTGTGACATACCTAAGTGCATATAATGTAGAGCTGCAACAATTAGTTGATTAAAATTTGTTGACAGAAAATTAATATAATCAGATAATCAAATAATTAGTGTTTTGGTAGTCATGCGTTTTTATTTCTTAAACAAAAATGACAAATGTTCCCTGGTTGGTTTCAGCTTCAGACACGATGATTCAGCTTTTCTTAGACTTTGACAAAACATTTGAAGACGTGACCTTGAACTGTGAGAAAGTGTAACGTGCATTTTCACCATTACTGAACATTTTATAGACAAAACGATTTGAGACAATAATTGGCTGAGTAATCAATAGTTGCAGCCCTGAGATAAAGCAGTTAAAACAATTTATTAGGGGAATATATAATAATGTATCACTTGAATACAAGACTTTTACTTGGAGCATTGGAGCCTTTCTACATCGTGGCGCTGGTACTTTTACATAACCAACGGACCTGAATACTTGTTTCTTCACTGCGGAGCACTAACACTGAAGAGCAGGACATTAATAACTACTGCGAACTAAATGCCAGCAAAAGTCTGTCTTTGTGGATAAATGGCTATAAGTCACCTGTCACAGGGGCCGGGAACACTTGGACCAACATTTAAATGATTTAGTTAGAGGAATTTCTGTTGCACTTCTTGATGAATTACAAGCTTCATGTAAGGTGATCAAGTTTTAAATGAACAAGCGCAGAGAGAAAATTCGTGGGGTGAAATGTTTGAGTGGAAATACATGGCTCGTTATTTACTCTGGCTGATAGAAATGACTCTTGGCAGGTCATTTTTTCCAGTTTAGCAGATGTTGGAAGGTGAGTTGGACATTTAATTTCAGGGGACAGGAGTGCAGGTGGTCACAGCTCAGAAAGCGCACCTATAGGGTGAGAGATATGCTGTGTCATGTTCAGAGATACGAGCGAACACAGGCCAAAGCACAGTCAGAGCACGGCATTAACTTCTGCTAATCCACAACCGCAGACCGAGGTCTTTGTCAGCACGGCAGCTTTAGAGCTCATCTGTCAACAGCGGAGCATAAAAAAAAAGCAGGGGATCATGGTTTTGGTCGCTTGATAAGAGGTCAGGTAAGAGATTTTGCCTGAGCACGCGAGCCGCTACAGAACATGAACAAGTCAAAGTGGCACAGCTGCAGACTCCCAGAGCAGGAGCCCTGCAGGGGTGCTGAGTTCACCTGTCAGGGGGAAGAATGATGGATTCGTCCCGGCATGGAGCGAGAGGTAGAGCTGCGATATGGCTGGCTGGTAGTGATACAGCTTTTACTGTCTTGACTTTGTACTGAACCCTTCATGGAGAATCCTGTCAATGAATTTAATGAATTTCCGAATTTGTGCATCTCTCACTGACCTATTTTAGTGTTTTTAATTCTATATGTCCATCCATCTAAGAGCTATACTGCTTATCTTTTACCCATCTTACACTGGGAAAAAGGTGGGGTACATGCTGGACAGGTCACCAGGCTATCACAGGGCTTAATACAATATGTATCCCATATAATGAAACCTGCATTCATGTGTTTTTTGGCCACGTAGTAAGCTGTAAACACAACACTGACATAATATCACCTAATAAAGCTGATATGGCCAATTTGTCAACAACATTATCATTCATTTGGAGTCATATTTCTGGCCACCTGGTGAGTATAAATCTAATATTCACCCTGTTTTTGGTCTCCACCAACTCCTGAGGGAAATATCTGGTTCTTTAGCCGCTAAATGCTCTGATATAATCACCGGCTAGTTGCTGAGTTTGTGCTTTTTGGTGCTGGATAAGTAGTATATAGTGGCTTAATGAAAACAGGAGTGTTGAGTGCAGTGAGACTGAACCAAAACACTAGAATTACAGGCTATAAAACCAAAACAATGAGCTAAAAGCTCCGTAAAGATGAGGGAAAATACAGAATTGGATCCTATCACCACACTTTTCTCATTACATCTGATCCAATGTTAAAATAAAACATTTAAACAGTTGATTAGCAGAGCATGAAACTGAGAAGAGGGACAACAGCAGGTGACATCTAACCAAACTAACCAACCAATCAGACCCAAATCCAATCCAGAGTAATTAAGCCATTTTACGATGACAGATGCAGGCAAACATATAAAAAGTCAGCATGAGAATGAAAATGTCATAAACTAACGTATAAAAGCATCAGCTTCATTGTTATTGAGATAGATTTGACAAGTAAGGTGATAATAATTTGAGATCATATCTTCAAGCCCTATTTCCAATTATGGGATATTTAAAAGAGGGCCTGCAGAGCAAAGCATACCTGGGTGAATGATAGGAAGTGATAAGAAAGTAGATGTCAAATAAGTCAACACTTTAGCAGTGATACCCAACAGCATATGGTCTTGCATCATGTAAAAGGCCATTTCAAATTTCTAATAAATCATTTTCAAAGGGACGGTTTCTTCCTCTAGCAGGTAGCTCCGTTCACAGGCAGGACTTTGGTGACACAGAGCAACAAGGACATTGTTTCTGGAAAGACACAGTGTCCTTGTTCAATGGTTTACACGCCACAAACCCAGTTTCATTCACCTGCACAGTGTTGGGTGGAGTTCAAAATCTTAAACATGGATATTATGGGAACATAAGACCAAACCTATATCTGCATGATACATAACCATGTAGATATGTTTGGTCTGCAGATACAGTAAGTCTGTTCTGCAGTACAGTGGAAACAGTGTTCTGTTCATGGTCTGCTGAACTGAAACTGCTGTGAGCACACAAATCATAAACAGGAAATCCATCTGTTTAAGCAGCTCCTCCGGGCCTCAACAAGAGGTTAAAGGGGTTGATGTAACTTAAAAGTTTACATCTGCTTCTGGAGTCTATTGCTCTTGTTGTTTAGGGCTCACACACTCTCCCCCTGACCTTATCTAATGTCCCAGGAGGTCGTTTTTCACCTGGCTGCTGAACTGTGAGGTTCAGGGGGATCGGGTGGCAGTTTCTTCAGCCCTGCTCACCAAAGCCTGGGTGTCAGCTCCTCACAGCTTTCTACTCGCTGCTGCAGCTCTGCTTCCGCAAACTTCTACATACGCTGCAGCTTCCTGCTGAGTCAGCATCATTAACTACCTCTGTGCTTGATGTGTTTCTCAACACAGGATGTCAGCTGTGTTTCGAAAGATGGATCTGTGCCAACTCGGCTATGACTGCATGTCCGCCCTCGCTCCACTCTCTGCAGGGAGGAACTCAAGAATTTCTATAATCTTGTATTTATACAACAGACTGATCCTGTCGTTTCTATGTACATTCGTTTTTTTAATCCAACTTTATCAAATAATGACAGTGTTTTGAACAGATGGTGACCAGAAGCTCGACTGTGTCAAGTTCTTTCTGAGGAAGTTAGGCCTGTCTGCAGAGGAAAGATAAACTGCCTACACACTCCTTTTTTATCCACTAAATTGTTTTTGTTATTTATTTCATGTGGACGCAGCTGACTATGTTGTGGCCATAACACATCTTCCGTGAAGCTCCTTAACACAGATAGTTACCCCCCAGAAAAGGTGCGGATCATTACCTTTATGTGAGAGGGGACATCTAGTGTATAGTTGTTATAGGTGTGTGGAATAAAAGCATTCTGAACAAGGCAGGAGGCAAAAACAGGTAATTTCCCTGCTCTGAAGGAACCACTCACCTAGAGCAACAACTGACAATTCAGCTATCAGTCCACAAGGATGATCCAACCACAAACATCGTATTAACAGTCAAATCAAAACCCTATTGAAAAAAAGCAGCAATTTTAAGTCATCTTCGCTATTTTTAGAGCCTCGACCATCCCAGAGACAGACATCCTGCCCAGAGTTGAGGATGCTGCCTCTAATTGCCCCTTGATTACTGGACTGCAAGACAAAGGGTGGAGGAACAGGCAGGGGGGGGGGTACAACACTTCATTTACTACACAGTCAAGGCATTTCCACGCAGAAGAATGACCAATTAGCCGCATGGTGTGATTACTTTCATGCCATCCACTGATTCCACACGCCTGGACAGAGGAGTGGCATTTCTGTTGTGGCATAACCAGCAATTATTCACCAGCTCAGGGGGCTTAGGCAGCACAGATGCTCCCTTTTCATGGGGGGCAGCTCTGCTCACTAAGCATGAGAGCACACATAACACATCTATAGGTTTATATTTGCTTTAAAATGGACGCGCAAAGATGCCAGCAGCACCCGCTGTAGGATTTACAACTAAATGCTGGTGGTGGTGGTGACTTCTGAGTGAGCACATGAAAGCAGCACCTTTCATTCTGCATACCTGCGAAGTGCTGCAGCGTCGTGCCTTGCACCCAAAGGCTCAGCACTTGCTGCACCGACAGATTGACAGAATAATCCCGGTTCGTTGTCATGTTTCCGCCGCCGCCGCCGCCGCCGCCGCCCGGGCTCTCCCCCCTCTTTATCGAATAGCTGTACTTGGCTTTAGCCGAAGGCATGGAGGAGACCGGGGTGGCATGGGATTGTGAGGCGGCTCTCCCCGGCGCGGCTCGCCTCTACCGGTGCCTCTGCTTCGGCTTGACGTCCGTCTCCGCTCCGGGAAGGGAAGGGCCGCTGTCTGGTCGGTTCATCCTCGGTGGTGTCGGCGGCGGCTGTGTGGAGGCCATGATGGGGGATAGCGGCGGACGCACCGTCGGCTCGTCCTACATCGGCTAGCCCAGCTACATCACCCTTAAAGGGCCAGCCGCCTTTGCGCAGGAAATGTGCGTAGTCGCTGATGGGACGAACAACGTAATCATCACAAGCCACAGGTTATGATAGGCTATAAATCACACATGTACCTGTGGTTGTCCTCGTCTTTACACACTCGGTTGTGACCAGGTTGATTTTGTTGTTGTTGTTGCCGCCATCGGGCCCGCTCTTCACCGGCACTCAAACAACGTGGTTGCTAAGCGACAGCCAAGCGCCATTGTGCGTAGCAACTAGCGCGAGTGGAACTGGCGTAGAACGTTGCTCAGCCAATCAGAGGAGAGGAACACCATTTTTCCAAAATCATCGAATCAGCCAGAAACATATATTCATCAACCTTTCATAAATTGTTATGTAATGTTTAGTTTTTGTTTATCGATTAGCCGATTTAAAGAATTATATAAATGACGTGCCTGACTACTACCGGGGCGTTGCCCATGACGACGGATGGATGCAGGAGCTCTCCACGGTGCTGATTGGCTCTTGCCACGTCACCCCAAAACGCCTGACACAATAATAAATAACATGATAGGATGGATATGAGCCAGACACAAGGAATAGTGAATCTTAGTGGAAGATTTTGACAAAAAAAACCCAAAAAAACAATAAAAATATGTTTATTATATATGTATTATGTTTGAAAATGAAGTATAATAATCTAAAAGTTGAAATAAATCCAAACCTTTATTCTGATGTGGTCTAAAAATACAGTAGACCTCTTTTCACAGTACATCTAACCTCAGACCAGCAGTGAGAATTGAATTGCCCCGTCAGGCCCCGTAGGATTAAGACAGAATCTGAGAACAGATGAAAGCTCTTTTAAATAGCGTGAAGCTTTACACTTGTGTGATATCTTTTTCTCACACAGTTGAAAGACGGCGTCAAAAAGAAAAAAAATAATTAAAGATGGATGTGGGGGGAAGGCAGGGAACCTGAGCGTCATGCAGACACTGAATGTTCTGGAACATTTCTCTCAGGAGTGCAGTATTTTAAGAAGTGTCCCAGTTCAGAGGTATGAGGATGAGGAAACGTCTGACATTTGACATCTTTTGAGTTGGAAGAATTTTCTCTAAATGCAAAGGTTAACAGAGAGGGACTTAATACGCTGCTGGCTCATGAGGGAATTCATGCACATTCATTTTTCCCTATAAGTTCAGCTGTTAGACAGGCAATAAGCTACCAAGAGACACATTTAGTGGCACAATATATCATAAGATGCAGGAAGGCATAGTGTATTCAAGCTGAATAAAATATAATATGTGCTAGTACAGGTAGAAAATGCATTTCAGATTTCTAAAAATCAGTAAAATGGTTGACAGAATGGGTAACTGTGATGTATGTGATATTTCTGTCTCTAATCTAAGAAGATTAAATAAGCATGAAGTGTATAAATTCAGTTCTACGTTTCACCTACGTAGCCCATGTTTAGATTAATACATGGGGATAAGACTGTCAGAAAGTATTGCCAAAAATGGTGAAATACTCCCTCTTCCTCTGTAGCCGCCCTGTTTCATCACAACTTTTTTTTTTTTTTAAATATCCTCTTGCATTTTTCTCTGCCCTTAGGGCTTGAAAGGGACACGCAAGCCTAAGGAAAAGGTTCAGACAAGATGTTAAAGAAAGAGAGGAAAAAAATACATCGTAGGTTTTTCTCATGCTTTTTTCCTTTAACGTTTAAAGCACTGATGGTAATTTTTGAGATGCACTATGTTGTTTTCAACCACCTCTCAATGTGGTCATTTGTGAAGCCTCAAGTCTTTCCCTGCATATTGTGATTCAATCATTACTCAACGGTTACTCACACTTTATTCCCTGGAGCCAGAATTCCTCCGCAGATGTAAAGAGATATCACATGACATGAGTAAGTAACTGATAATGGACTATAATTCCTGCTTTGTATCTAAAGTTCTGGCATGGATTAACATGTGCTATTGTCTGAAACAGAAAAAGAAAGAAATGCGCTGCCTCACCATGTAGTGCTGGCATGCTGGTCTTTGGGGGGAACAGGCAGACAAGACAGGCAATGTTTGTTTTGTAAAGCAAATGTCAACCTTTGTATCCAGTAGAGGCTCAACTTTTCAAACAAAATCCAGCACCAATACACAATCGTCGACCATGAAATTCTTTTGGAAGCTTATTTTTCCTTGGCTACTACACAGAATAACTGTTGGCATCCATCTAATCCAGAGAGAGTACAACAAGGCTCCACGAGGGTGTTCACATCAGTCTATAGATACTCTCCAGAGCTGAGATCACTACGTTTTAAGATAATTTGAAATAGCTAGTGAAGCAAAAGATAAGCATTTAACTCTCCAACTGAAGCTTGTCAGCTCAAAATTGCTGGCAGTGAATAATATTTAGCATTCATTAAGGGTGGGAAATATTCTTTGTGGCTTGAATTTATTCAGATTTTAAATATCAGTCATCGTGAGATGGTAAAATCACCTGTGTCAAAGCCAAAACTGACTCTAAAATATTGTATAATATTCATCAATATAAGTCCTCAAGGTGTCAAACAACAGAATTATGTTTATCTGTGGTGAGCTGATGGCCTTCAGAAAGAATAAACCCTACAAAAAATAAGATGTTTATAGCTTGAGTCTCATAGTTAATTCTTGACCTCAAGGTATATTTAGTAGCTGTTCTGGAGTTTTTGATCATATTTGTATGATCTTCATCAATACATGGAGTTTAAGGTTCATGTAAATGTAGATTCAGATTAAAGTTTCCATTTTTTGAGGAGGTGAAAGAGTTCTTATTCATGTTGGCCTAAATGTTTCAAAGAGGTTAGACTTGTGAAGGATCCCTGCAGGTATTGTGCAGGATAATCAACTGTGCACGACTTTTTTAGGCACGTTATTTATTTTAATATAAGTCACATACAGTACACGTTTCAAAATAAAGTCATTTCAAGTTTATTTGAAACTGACATTCGATAAAAGATAACATTAAAACTGATCCACAGTGAGTTTTGTTCTCATGCAAACAACAATTTTACCTTGTCAAGTCAAGTCATGTCAGTTTTATTTACATTAGGGTCACAAATCACAAATTTGCCTCATGTTTTTAGACAAAGTTCAAAGTACATCGAAGTCATATTTAAACATGACACTGACTCATTCTCAACAGGTTTGTCTTGTGTTTATGCAACGTTTGTCACCACTGAACACCACTCAACATCACAAGCCAACACACAGCCTCTATTGCCTCTTTGTTGCATTACCTTTGCATTTATACCAAAGGGGAAAAGATGAATTCTTACTGGGGAAGAGGTTCTTTGGTTGTGGAGGGTCAGCCGGGTAAAATGAACCATGCTGAGAGAGGTGGAGCTACGTGGGTGGGGGAGATGAAGGAACAGACACATCAATGGTCATGGCGAGGGGATGAAAGAGTCCTTTGACTCTCCCACAGCTTGCTGCATCTTTGAATTGATCTGAACCGTCTCCGCACATGGACCTGAGAACAAAAGATGTATTTACTCTGCAACTCTCGCCTTTTAGTTTACTGCCAGCTGATAACCACAAATACAGACTGAGAAAGATGATTCTGCTTTTCTTTTAACCCCAACAGAATCCAGCTTTGTTTACTGAAGGAGGGGATTTTCAACATATGGAAAAATTAACATATCAAATGCAGTCTGTGTCGTGCAGATTTAATGAACCACTGGCTGAATGTTAAAATAAAGGTCAAGCAAGAATTGGGTCAGAAACATAATTAATGATCCTTGCTGAATAGGGCAGCAGACAGATTAAAATGTCATGTAAAATGTCTTCCTGCTTTGAAATATTATCCCAGTTGGGAAGCTGCTTGCTTTCATTAGTGCGATGATTCATGCAGTTGGCCAGTAGGTGGATTCCTTCTCCCATTTTTCTAACAGCTCCATACCTGTGGTTTTCCATAACACAGCTGGGTTTTCTTTTCCAGCAATCACGTCCATGTTGGGATATCTAAAAAGCAAAATAACAAAAGGTTAGTGGGTTAGAAGCTCGTTAAATTTCCAGTGTATAACTTTTTTTATTTTATTTTGGTACGCGCCTCTTGACTCACTGCTACTGTCATTATCTCCCTGTGTGTGTCACCAAGCAAAGGCTTTGCCAAATCTGTCACTGTGTGCTTTTGAACTGTCAGTCTCTGCTTTTGAAAAGTGAGAAGTAATCTGCAAAGGACATGTGAATCCCCCTTTTTCCCATAAGGGCCCTCGACAAATGTTTTTGTCTCAAATGGGGATTTTTGGGGGCAACATGAGACGTCACTGTATCCCGGACAGGCATCATGCTGGCATTGTGCTCGCCCACAGAGTCAGCCTGAGGTTCTCTATGGACCGTCAACATTTTGGACCTATTATACAAAGATTTTTTTTTTTTTTGATCTCATGTACATTGCACCTATTGTGTTCGTTTTTGCCTCGCTGTAACTGAATCTGCAAGGTGAGATATCTCCCCCCCTTGAACCCATTCATCTGCGGGTGCTGTGGTCTTTCTGCCATTCTTTCTCTCACTGTGCTTTTCTCTTTCTGTTTCAGCCCCCCTCAGGCAGATGGCCTTCACTCAGGTGAGTCATCAGCAAAGGCCCCTCATCTGGCTAACATCCCTGTCACAGTGAGGACATTAACTGGAACCAACTGGCTGTGCGATGACTCAAGGTGCTGATGCCATACGATTAGACATACAAATGTCCCCCAGCTGTTTCTATTTCGCATCTTTGTGTGAACACCTTTTTAATAAGTTAGATTAAAACTCTACTCAACTCAAAAAAAACACAAAAAATATCTTTTGAATGCATCATGCCAATTCTTGTGTTCTTATGACGGACTGAGAAGAGTAATAATAATAAAAACCCACTTAAACTGGATCCTTAAGTGCAGCGTTGGTACACAAATGTAAAAGTCAAACAGAGTTCATGAGGGCAGGTAGTCTGATTCCCTTTGTAGTGAGAACAAGAAGCTCCCAGAGGATCGTAAGCAGGGTTATTGTAGCTCACCTTTGATGGCTCTCTCTTAAGGCAGGTGTTCACAATCACAGTTTAAACAGCGACTCCGTTTGAAGTGGCACGAGGGAACGAATGAGGGTTTGATCTCTCTTTGGCTGTACATGAAAATAGCTGCACCTGAGAGACCCGGCGCTTGACCACAACCAACGGCTACACCTGCATCTGACAAAATCTGCCCCCAGGATGCACTTCACTTCATCCTGTCTGTGCTTTATCTTCCATTATCTTATGAAGCTGTGGTGCTGCTTTTGGCACTTGCTCCTTATTCTTATCCTTTTAAGAAAATACCCCAACCTTGAGATATTTTCGTTGCCTGTTTCTTTTGTATCCTGGGAAAAGACAACAAAATGACACAAATGATTAACAGCTATGTATTAGAGGAGGCAATTTGTCTCAGTGTAAGCGTGTGGTAGGACCCAGGGTTTATGTGATTAGAGGGATCTTGTCTCTTTGAAGGGTTACATCAAAAAAGTGTTGAGTGACCGCTGTTGCCGCTGTTCAACAGTGGGAAACCCAGAGATCCATATTGCTTGGGGTAATTCAACTGCGATGAAAGACAAGCAAATCTTTGCTACTGGCTAGAAATGTTTAGCTAAAGCTCAAAACACGAGCAGTGGGTGAGTCATTACAGAGAAGACGAGCTGCTTCATGTCCCTGCACGTGGGTGGATCTGGCCTCTCATTGAAGAAACTTTCCCTCAGGGCACACATTTTCTGTTTTGGTCAAGTATAGCTTACTTGTCCTCATTAATAACACTTTACTTTGATGGGTTTTTACTGAGGAGGAATAACAACACAAAATTGTTGAGGTGGCAAAAACAGGAAAAGTGTTTGAGTTGTAAGCTGCAGATAAAATAAGTAAAACATTTACAGGAGGCCAAAAACAGAATATTCATCATGTACGTTACAATATAGAGACACAGGATAAAGACTACAGCCATGCTACAAGCAATTTGAGGCTATACTTGGGCACAATGGAGGTTTGAGCTAAATGCTAATTTTAGCATGCTGACGTTTCCTAAACCAACCGTTCCTGATGCATTTCACTCAAAAACCAGAAATGGGTCCGCCAGTCATCCTCTCTGTATCATAAATATCTGTACAAAATCGTATGGCAAGCTATGTAGTAGTTGTTGAGATATTTCAGTCTGGACCAAAGTGGCTAACTGACCAACAGACCAGGCCACAAGCATGGCTAAAAACTGCTAAAATAAATGTAGTACTATGTGGCTGCAAACCAAAGAGACAACTAGCAAGTATGTAAAGTATAATCACAGATGTCTCGATACATGTTACAAATTGGAAGAAAACGATGTATGATATGAAAAAAACAGTCGTACAACAAAGGCAGCATGGTCTGTTTCTGCACTGTAAACTGCAGTCGCACAGTGAAACAGCCAAAAATCTGAGCCTTCACTTATTTTAACTCTCCCCCAGAGGCCTATATCCATCCCAGGGTCACTATAACTCGTCTGGAGAGGAGGGGAAAAAAAGGAAAGGAATAGATGCCAGCGGTATGTGGGTGATGCAGACAAGCTTAACACCAAACTTTCCAGAAGCATAAATGTTCCCGGCATGTTTTGAGTCAGTCAAGCAGCCAAAACCATCCAGTCCCAACAGGCCTATCAGAGTCTGGGATCTAGCTTTACAGATCCTCCTGCAGGAGAGGGGACACAATGACCCATATAAACCTGCTGTGTGGATTACACTCAGGCTACTGGGACACATAGCTCTAGTCCAGGTAAGCTATGAAATGCAGCAGCTTGTGTTGGTTTAATATCAATGGTACTCAATACTCAACAAATGACCATGAGGCGTTTACGGTTTCCACTGATTAGACATCTACGGTTTATTGTGACAGAAAGCTCTTGAATTACCAGCAGAGACCTCCACTGAGATAAGAGCCCTCATGTTTTTGTTGTGGAGGTTTTAGACAGGAGATGAGAATGATTTAGACGACAAACGCCTCAGTAGCACCCGTATCACCAGCTAAGAATGTGTCAGAGTCTTATCAACTGGATAGACTCAATGGACACTAGACAAACAAAGGGACTTAGGGGCTTTCAGGGTAGTGTGATCTCCTTTGTCCCTTCAAAAGACCAAATTTTGAGCATCCCAAACAGAACCTCCTATCTCGACTACAAGAATGTGTTTTCACATGTTCAATTTCTTTAGTAGATCAATTTCAACAATTTCAATGCTGTTTGAGTCTCGTTTTTGCTTTATCTATCTCAGCAAGAGTCTACAGTCATGCTAGAAGCTAGACGTGAAGCTGCAGCGCTCAGTATAAAGAAAATCAAACAGGTAAAAGAATAAAAGTAAGTTGTAAGTTGTAGGAAACGATGGTGACTTCCCTGCTAACACATTGTGTTCCCAATGACAGTTATAAAATACTGATGTTTAGCACGACAAGGTTTAGTTCCCTTTGTTCTGAAAGGAAAACCATTATTTGACTCACATTTAAAATTGACCCCACCTTTGTTTTCTATTCTCACAAACAATTATAGCATTGTCATATTTTTCTCAATGAGGAGAGTTAGTCATTATACCATAGCTGTTTAAGCTATTTTTTAAAATAAGTTTTATTACTGTTATTCCTTTGAAACCGAGGAGATATTAATCATTGCATGAGTTTTATATAAGAATGAGGCCATTGTGAGGCTAAACACTACTTGTGTATTGAGTATTTATTTGTCGGTTCTGGAGAAATACTTTGACAAGTTACTGTTTATCTTATTAAATTAAGTGTGAGCTCTTGATAAAAGCCTTCCAGCACTCAGACAGGCCTGTGCTTATCTCGCTAACGTGACAGATTTATAGATGTGACTGACAGAGTCTCTGTCTCACTCTGTCAGTACCATCCTCACTGATAGGTCTGCCAGAGAGAAAGAGTCCATCAAAGACTTCCTGTAAAATGTTTGAGTCTATGCAAATATTTATACTTAACTGCGCCATAGGTTTTCCATCAAATTCATTAAGGCATAAAACTCTGGATGAGTCATCCTTACAGTTGGCAGTGGTGAGAGACTAAACAAAACTTATAGGCTACTGCTCAGACATCTGATGTCATTGGTGGAGGCCTGAATCCTGCAGAGCTATTTCTGTGTAGCTGTTCCCATAATCTCATCCTGTTCAGGATGTACCCCACCCTTGCCCAATGTCAGCTGGGATTGGCTCCAGTCCCCGCCGCAACCCTGTACGGATAAGCAGTATAGATAATGGATGGATGGATGTTCCCATAATCTGCTCTATTCACTCCCAAAATACATGGCTACAGTCAGTCACTTTACCTGAACATTATTTGCCTTTATAACTGTAAAGTCCAGCCGAACCCCAGTTCAAACATGCCAGTCTTAGCTTAGCAACCCTAACTTTCACGCAATAAAATAGCTAACAAGAGTGTGGTTTCATCTGTTATTATCATTTTTGCAAAGTCAAAAACACAAGAGCAAAAGCTTACAAAATGATTAAACTGTGTGTCTAACTCACTACCTCCAGTAATCACCTAGCTTTATTAAAAAAAAAAAAACATTAGTAAATTATTATTTTGGTGATATGGGATTATGGGGATTGTTAGAAAAACACCTGTTCAGGACTGGAAAATGAAGATGGCATATCAAACTTTAGGCGAGCATTAGTAGCTGTGTCTTGCTCTTTATAATAATTGAACTTTCTTTCAAATTTGAATAAGTGATAAAACGACTCCTGCTACATGATAACGCCCTTCACAATAGAACCAACCACAAAATGCTGGGCCCTGTTGGCTGCTACCATTAGCATTAGCATTAGCCAGGATTAACATGCATTTACACGAGCTACAGTGGACAATAGATGATGTGGCTTGATGTCTGGCAAACAAGGCAGTTGGATGCTGCTCCTGACACTCAGAGGCTCATAGTTCAGATCCTGTAAGTCACTGTGCTCTGATAGTCACATTGAGTGAAAGCAGACAAATTTGCCTACGTTCTGACAAAACATCTTGGGTGTAGAGTGAAATTTGTATGTGATGCCACATACACACTAACGTAAAAATCTGGAAAGGTCCAGAACCATTCATGAAACTTGAACTACGAAACTATGAATGGGATTTAAATGTTGAATACAACCAAAAGTCAAGGAAAGTTTCTGAACATTTTGACTTTTAAATTGAGTGTTTTGTTTTGTTTTTTTAATGTCAGAAAACCATTGAATACTAAATACATCTGATAATTGGGTTGAGTTGGGAGTTTCTATGTTGAAGACTTATAGTGGGATTGCATTTGCAGTAAACCCCACCAAATCAGATGAAAAATAATAAAAAGTCAGATGGAGGTTTCAACCAGCTCAGGGGATTTAGTGTTAGCATTAGCTCACAGTAGCTAGCTACAGCTGAAACATCCTAAAGGTCAAAATCATAGGTTGGCCAGAAATGACAAGCTGCCTTTGTCTGCTTCTGTGTGAAACCAAAGAATTTGAATGGTCAAACCTGTCACTGTTCCTGTGAACTGCGTATGTGCCAGGAATGTGCCGGGATCATTACAGGAAGTCCCGGGAAAAACAAAGCCTATGCCTATTTCACAGAAATAGTGTTAATTTTTTACTTTAAGGAGTGTCATCTGGCAGTGAGATATTCCTCTGACTGGTTTCATTTCCTTTACAGACCTCGCATCAGCTGTTTCATGCCCGGACAGTTTAATCAGAAGTGGAGCCTGGGGGCAGGTGCAGAGTCTCATTCCAGGTGAGGATTTGCTCAAGCAGGAGAGAGGAGAGCTGTCCTATTAATTATTAAAGACAATTCAAGAGAGGAGAGGAGCAGGAGGCGTGGATGTGGGTAATGATTTATTGTAGATGTGATAAATAGATGTGCAAATGTGTCAAAACATCAGATTAAAATATAGTCACACACCTTCCCTTTTATCTTAAAGTCATATTAGAAAGTAGAAAAGCTAACAAGAATCGTAGCCCTGACGTGACTTAGTTCACGTAAAGCTTCCATTAATCTTGAGAAAAAGAAACCTGAGATCGAAAGGAGGACTCTGGAATTCATGAACCACAAAGGGTAATGTTTTTGTCTGGCACAGATGGATGCTATTGGAGATATTATCTTTGTTGTTTCTGAATAAGGTGTCTACGTCTGCGGTCAAATTACACCTTTACCTGGATTTTATGAGACTTGAGTGTATATTAAGGGATAATAAAACTTAAAGATCTCACTACACTAGACTCCTTTGTTTCCAAAACTTCAATTCACCAGTGCTATCAGGCCCTGAGAGGCATGTACTAACTGGACAAACACCCTCACCAGTGTTACCTCCATATAAGGCTGCTCCACAAGCATCATTGCATCACAAAGCTAACCACAGAATGTCCCAATACCTGCACAAAAAGTAAGACAAGAAAAAAGAAAACATTTTGTACTGTCTGTATATTTGTTGCATGAATGTTTCACTGAATGAGCTATTGCTGCTGAGTAAAAAGAGCTCTTTGGAATTCATCCCCACGGAGCTGATGTCACAGGGCGGAGAGCTGTGCCAGTCTGCAGCAGCACAGCAGCTGAAAATTACAGGGCATCACCAACAACATGGATACACTGCAGGGACAAACAACAAACAATGCTCGCTTTGATCCGCTGCTGTTTGTTGACACTGGAATATTTTTGTTTCTTTCTCAAAATGGACAGAAAAGACACCATGAGTGGTTGTGAGAAGTTGTTTATATATATATATATATATATATATATGTGTGTGTGTCATTTTTTTATAAGGATGATTAAAATAAGAAACCGTTTCCATGTTTCACAGGTTATAAAAACAGTAGTGAGCAAAAATGCTGGAAACTATTCTTGGTTGTAATGTCCTCCAAGTGCTATAAAAAGTAGCATTTAAAAAAAAGCGTATTTCATGGCACATGGAAAGTAGCAGAGTGTTAACAGCATGACAGATATACAGTACGTTCCAGTTTCCTTTAGTTTGTGAACACCAGCTCCGAGCTTCTTACAGTTCAAACATCTGGATTTAGTTTTGGCTCAATTTTCTCAATTGGTCTTATCCTGCATAGAGTTTGAGTATTATTATCTGTTTTCAGTATTGTTCTATAATTAAGGAACTTTCCCATCTTCCTTCATAAGGCAGAATTAGCCCTTAGCAACACTAAAATACTGAATGCAACTGATATAGAATTTGATTTTGGCACTCGCGTAGATATTTTCTTTTTTATGATCCCATTGATGAACAGCAACGTCACAGGTTTGAATCTGTCACAGGACCCTTGTTGCGTGTCATCTCTCACCTCTATCTCCGTTCAATGAAAACATCAAGTTGAAATTATTGGATGCAGCAGCCAGCTGGCAGGCAGAGTGGCAGGGGTCGTCACAACACTGAAACCTGGGCTGTCCTCAACTGAAGCTGACAGCTTTAAAAAAAATGTGATGGAGCCTGTGATCGTCTGTCCACTGATGACTGACTCAGAGCTTTGACGTCCTGCATCAAAACTCTGGCAGTGTCAGAAAAGTTCTCAGTGTGAGAGCTGCCACGACCCACGTCTACACCACAACCAATCATAATAGCACAAAGTGACACAGGCCAAAGCAACGCTGTGGTTATCATCAATGAATAAGTTTATAGAAAAATAAAATAACATTTTTTTAAATAGATGGCAGTGAAATGCCCAAAGCTTGTTTACTGATTTGCAGTATTTTTCAAACCATTAGAGCAAAGTGATGATGAGCAAAGTGTCTCTATTTACCTTTTATCACCAAATACTAAAGAAACATAAGATGCCAAGTTTCTTTATATTGAATTGACGCATATTCTTATATTATGTACATATATATTATATTATATACATTATAAGGCTTCTAAGTTAACATTGTACCATCAGATACCAATTTCAGCCAAAACTTTTTTAGACTCTTGTTGCACAGTGTGACAGGCATGACACTTGTCATCACACAGTGTATAAGGGGCCTTTAAACTACTTTTGAGACACTATTTTAAGAATATAAGAAGATTAACTGGGTTTTTTTTTGGGCCTGAGGCAGGTGATCCCATTTAATCCTGTGTTTACAAAACATCTGCTATCAGCCCTCCTAAGCTGCAGAACATTTTACACTGTCTAAACTGCACAGTCACCCATTCATTGTCATTCAAAAGGACCTTTGTGGTTTTCGTGCTCTCACTTGCTCTTTGTGCTTTTGATTGTTGCTTTCCCTGCAAATATTTAATGAGGGATCGGATGTACAACGGATGCCCTCTTCTCACTTTGCTCTTTATTTGTATGCATGTGGTGGTAGCTGAGGTGGGGGTCATTATGCATCTTGGTTGGGGGGACTTGATGGGTCACAGTTCAGCGGTGGAGCTTCAAATGAGGAGGAAGGGGAGGCCGGGTAAGGATGGCTGCTTCCTCCATCTGCATTACCTGTGTCTCTGGTGGCTGCTCTCTCACTTACAGACCCTCTGTCCTTCATCAAAGAGCACAGAGGACCCACGGATACTTCAGCCTGAACTTAACTGGATCACACACAAAGCGGGAGGCATACAGTGCTGTATTTTCAGTCTCCATCAGTGAGTATTAAAAACACACATCGGGCACAGTGGACCTGTTTGGACAAGAGGCAGCATACCAGGGGCTAAAACTGGGTTAGAGGATAGATTTTTTTGTGTGTATATGTGCGCGTGAATAAAGACATTCCTCGGAATAAAACATCCTACTTCTCCATCTGATATGTTTAGCGGAGTTGCCCCATCTCAGAGCAGCCAGAATGCTGAGTATTTTCTTGATCTGGGCTGAGCTCAAGGGGAAGGCATGCAGGCCTGATCCCAGGGTCACCACGCTTAAAAGCTGATGTGGACGGGAGCCAGCGGAGTGAGGACGCTGCCACAGACAGAGACTGACTCAGTGTGCTGGGCTGCATGTGCAGTATGTTTGTGTGTCTTCTTGTTTGTCCTCGTCTGAGTCAGGCCGACCAGAGTGACTCAGCTTCTGAGTTATGAAGTATTTGTTCTTTGAACCTCCTCACAGAGACCTCAGCTGGTGGGACATGGTTCATGAGGTTCCCTGGAAGCCGCTCATCTTTTCCTGTGGGGTTACAGAACTGTCCTCTCTGCCAGATGAGGAAAAGCACGTCCATTAACAGGAACAGCTGCCAGGGTGTTAGGAGACCGTAGGTTTAGTTTCAGAAGTGAGTTTGTCACTTAATTAAAATTTACTGATCAAAATACAAATTATTTGCTCTTGTTTTTTCCATTATAATGACAGTATCTCCAACTACAAATAATGTAAACCTGTGCACTGTTCATCATTTTAATCTGACAGTGACTGATAATTGTTGCATCTTTACTACAAAGACGACTTTGCGCCTCATTTTTGATGTTCAGTTGTAGCCTCTTTTTAATAATGAATATATTGAATTAAAAAGCTATAGACTCTTTTTTTTAACCTGAAAAACATATTAGATATTATTCTCCTCTGCCCTGAGTAGTGTCTGCAGGATACTGCCCCCACAACTTTCACCAATGAACTATTGCAGCCTGAGAGGCAAAACCAAGGGCAAAAAATGTCACTCATCTCACCATTTGCCAGTTTATTTTCTGTCAATCATCTAATTTGATTAATCAACTAAGTATTGCAGCTCTAGAGTACTGGTTGGTTTGTGGATGACAGGGGAACTAATGAAACTGTCATATAGTATGGGTTCAGTAGGGGTCCAATGACAAACTTCTGCCCCGGAGATCTCTTGGCAGTTAATTTAGCCGTGTGAGTGCATCAACATTTTTAACTCAGGTCTTCTCTCATCTGGACTGCGGCGGCTAGTCAGAGACTGGAGTGAGGAAATCAACCTGAAGCTATAAAAGTGAATGGGATTGAAATAGGATTTTGAAAAGTGAGGGAAACATCCCCTTTGGAAATGATCCCCTTGGATGAAAGCCTTGTATCTTTTATATGTTTGGACATTAAGCAGGTCTCTGATGAGGCTTCTTCAGTTCAGTTTTGGTGAGCGAGGAGGGTTGGGGTTCTCATGGCGCCAATCAAGCAAAAACACCTCTGAACATGACGCTCTTTACATCTTCAGTGATAAGTCTGGTGATATCCTATATTCTAGGAAAAGATGCAAACCAACAATTAATTAACAAGTGTCAAAAACTAGACATCATTGAGCTGAACTGTTGCACTAGGTGACATCTTCCTTAATTATAAATTACATGGGCACTGTAGTTTATATTGAGTCAGTCCCACATGCTCTGCTGCTTTAAATAATCACTAAAGCATCAAATGTGTATTATTCCGCAGCTGAAAATAGTCCCTAACAAATGTCGTTTTTACCACTGTTTGAATAACATAACAAAACTACAGTGACAAGCTGTTACAGGGAATTATGTACCTTTTTCTAAAGTATGAAACTGTACATTTATGTCCTGTTTGGAAGACATCTCCAGTACAAACCGACGGGCTCGGGGCTGAGTACAAATTACAGACATCAAGGGGAGGTTGAAAAGCTTTGACTGCATTTTTTGGTTTTGGTCTGTCATGGGATTTAGTGGCAATAGGAATAATGTAAAATAACACCAGCCTCATCCTTTAGTAGGGTCTTCAAGAAAATCACATATGTATTAATAGGTCAATAATTCATTGAGACTATCAATTAAAATGTACTAACTGAGTATAAATGGAGTATTTTCATTCACTTACCAAATAGTGAGAGCTGGGTTGTATATGAAATTATTTTGGAACCAGCAACTATTACAGGAATTCCATATTCAGGCTCTAATGCTTTGGCTTCTACATTTAGCCATCGTGGTTGCTGCTTGCTTTTGAAAAGGTTTTAAGTAGCATGTTATCCTTTAGCCAACGTCAGGGGATGAAAATCACAACCCAGAGTTTATTGATCAAAATCAGACGGTGGCAGAGAGAGCTCAAAGAAAACACACGCAAATGGATAAAACATCTTCAGCGCTATGACCACACACAGAAAGCATTTAGAGGAAAATAAAATCAAGTTAGGACAGAAGAAATTAGGAAATGCATTCATCGCTTTGCCGACATACTGTATAAAGAAATGTGCTGCAAACAGAAAACGCAAGCAGACATATACAGAAATACAGCAAATTTGGGACACTAAAATGTTCTTATTTGCAAGTTCAACATTATTGTAGGTTTATGGCTGGAGCATAAGCCTTTAATGCATGTTAATCAGTTTTTATTGTTATTCAGATACTTCTATTGCGTAGCAACATCGTTCTGTTGTTCACAAATGTTGCAGTGTTTCTCTTTGCTTGTGCTTTCTGCATCTGCAGCAGGACTTCATGTCACATATGTGTCTTCAAAAATGTTCATTTGGTTGTGATTTACTAATTTGAAACTTTTTTTTTCCTTAAAGTGACATATGTTTTGTCAAAATGTTGAAAGCGTGTTTTATTTGACCACCATACATAAGCCACAGAGGACGCCAAAAGAACAAAACAATAAGTGAAAAACGATCTCCAACCTTTGGACATCAATATAAAGGAAAGAAAAATCACCACAAGAACCTGAACCGTGGAGTTACCATGTTTAACACGCCAACAGTGGCATGTTTAATAAAGCACCAGCACAGTAACTACCTGCCCAGATGCCCATAATGACAGGGTTCCCACCGTAAATCGCCCCCCCTCCTCCTCCCCCTTCCCATTCAGAGCAGGATCCACCCTCGTGGCTCACCAGCCAGGCAGCACATCTTAACTTCATGACACTCCTGAACCCCAAGCCACAGAGCTTTCACCAGCGAGGCCCCATGGAAAAATTAAACTGGACACTGAGAGGAAGCCCAGCGTTGTGGTCATGGCAGGGGAGTATGATTGGATAAACATACGGCAAAGCCTCAAACCGGTTCACTCAGTGCCCGGTGGTGATGTGACGAGAGGCAGGGAGTGAGGGTTTTTGTTCAGTAGGGGGGGTTTTGGATCCGAAGGGCACATACTGTTCCCTGACGTTCCTGGAGTTTACAGAAGATTGAAAAGGGCATTTATCCGTGCAGAGCAGGCCAGGCGGCAGTGACATCCTCAGTCACTGTTTATTAAAAACAGGCCTAATTATCCAGCCCACTCCGCCTGCCTGAGCTATTTCAGTCCACAATGAGCAGGTGACTTGTGTTAGAGCAAACTGGGTCGTGGGCTCGTACGTCATCACCTTCTAACCTGAGCGTGCCCCTGCTAGAAAAGCTCTCATTTTTCAATTAAAGCCAGTCATTAGTGTGTTAGTTCCTGTCTGAATCTGTAACCAGCTGTGTTCCTGAGGTCATCAATGTGCTGCCATACTGTGTGTGTGTGTGTGTGTGTGTGTCTGCTCAATGAATTTAAAGCCATTAAAGGTCTTAAGGGACACGTGCAACACATCATGTCCATCACAGCTGGATCCAGACGCTTTGAAGTGGATTATGGGTAGTTAAATGGAGCCAGAGAAAATACATTTACAATTAATTTAATATATAATAATACTTTTATATAATAAATATAAAATACCATAAATAATTATAATAAAATAAACAAACATCCAGCGAGCAGCCGGTCGATGTTGATGCAAGAGGTCAGAGGAGGAAAGGTTGCAGTAAGTTGCTGTACTGTCTCCACCCTGAGGAGGATGGTCTACAACAGCAGAAGACCACGTCAGGTTCCTCTCCTGTCAGCCCAGAACAGAAATCTGAGGCTGGAGTGAGCACAGGGTCATGTAGCCTGGGCTGGTGAATCTGGATTTCTGCTGAGGCAGCAGATGGTGGAGTCAGAATTAGGCATCAGTAGCATGAATCCATGGACCCAACCTGCCTTGTGTAAACAGTCCAGTCCAGTGTAATGATGAGAGGAATGTGTTGTTGGCAAACTTGAGGCCCCTTAATTCCAATCAATTGTGGTTTGAACCACAAAAACCTGTTTATAAAAATGGACATCGACTCTGGGTCTTAAAAATGAAGCCAATGCGGAGGAATCTTAAACCTTCATTCTATCTAATGACCATCAGGGGGCGACTCCACGGGCTGCAAAAAGAAGGTTGTATTGAAGTCTATGGGAAAACGGCCCTACTTCTCACTTGTTTATTACCTCAGTAAATTTTTTCCTAATGAGTTAATGGTCTCAATCTCTAGTTTCAAGTCTTCTTCAATACAACATGATGTTCATTTTTTTAAATTATGGTCCCATTTAGAGGAAAATAGATGATAAAACAGGGTATTCATTAGGGCGTGGCCACCGTGTGATTGACAGACTGTACGGCACATGGCGACCTGCCAATCAGGATAGAGTACTGAGCAGGTCAGATCCACCCCTCACCCCTCCTCAGCTCCACCTTCTCATCCAAATGTGGTTTCTCCTGGTTTTAAGAAATCAAGATGGCGACGATGCATTAACATGAGAACGAGTTCAGTGAACTTCTGATCTGAATCCAGTAGAGCACCTTTGGGATGAGGTAGAACGGGAGATGAATGTGCAGCCAACTAATCTGCAGAGATGATGCGATGCAGTTATGTGAACATGAAGCAGAATCTCAAAGGAACATTTCCAACATCCACATGGGATCCATGCTGTGAAGAGCTGAGGCTGTTCTCAGAGCAAAGGGAGGTCGTAATAAAGTGCCTGGTGAGTGTAATGTAAACACGCTAAAATGTCTTAATTTGTTAATTGTTTGCATGTGAGATGTTGTGTGGGAGTTGCAGTTTAAGTTGAAACCCTGCAGGCAGTTGGACTGTGAGTGTGTCTGTAAACAGTGAACACAGTTGAAGAGTAAGAGCTTAATGCAGCATAAGTCTCTTTTACAGAATAAACAACCGAAGCAACTGAAATCCAGTGAGTTGTAAAAATACGTTTCACTCCAATACACCCACCAATAAATATAATCATAACCTAATTGACAAAGTTATTGCTGTTATAGAAGCAGAAGAAGAAGCTTTTAGATTCAAAACCCACTATTAGACTTTATCTCACAAGACAGACATGTTTCTGTGGATGTAATTTTTTAAAAATTCACTGGAAAATGTTGAGGAAACTTTGCAGTTTTTTTTTTCATTATTTACTCACTTATTCCCAAACTGGATATTCAACAATTTGGATTGGAATTCTTCTTTTGTCTCCATCCATCACATTAGAATAAACTCATCAGTTCTCCAAATTACCCGCAAAACCACGAACATTTCTGCTATCTGTTCCTCATCATGTTTTTTTTTTCTTCTCTCACTCTGTTGAACTCATTTGCATGTCATTATCCTGCCGTCTGTGAGACGAAATGTGGATTTATTTACACCGTGAAAGGGAAAAGAGAAGAGAAACTAATCTGTCTTCCATGAGAGGGATTGGAATTTGAAATGCAAATCATGAAAATAATTACTACTTGGGGGGAAAATTGGGCCACACAGAAACAATTCAACCCCCTTTGCATTGCTAATGGCATCATCCAGAATAAATATGACGGGACATTATTTTTTATTTATCCACAAAATCTCTCTGTTTTTGCCTTTGTCTTTTTTTTGATGCCATTTTTGGGCTTCTCCCTCAGAAATTAATTGTTTACCGAAAGAGGAAAGTTCATTAACTAGTCATCAGCCTGCTTTTGTCAAACCAAACCCTGTAACTGTGTGAGTGTGTCTTAACAGACTGGTGTGAGGATTAATTCAAATTCTCCACACACACGTTTCCTCCAGACTGAAGGCTCTCAAGCCAAAACAGATGTCAGCATCACAGTCACTGTAATCACAAATCAATCACAAATGCATATGGAGACGTGTCATGGTGTTATTTTAGTGATTTAAAGTTCCAGCGTTATGTGATGACAAGTGAAAACATATTTGGAAAAAAGAGCCAGTAAATTCATCTTAAATTAAGATTACTTCCATCAAAGGGATGATTATGTCGCTTTAATGCAGTTGGTCTTAACCACAATAACATTTTAATGTACTGCAAAAATTACAATATTAAGATTAGTTTACCCTATTTGGGATTTAAGCTAAAATAAGGTCAAATATAATTTAAAGACAGGCCAGGACATTTTTTTTTAAAGGGTGATTGCACTCAAATCGCTAAAAATATAATTTAAAAAATACAGTGCAAGTGCAACTGTCTGAAGTGCACAAATTAAGCAGTAATACAATATAATCTTCTGTGGGGATTATGTAAATGTGCTGCTGACGGTTTCAACATGATGGACTGTAGAAACAGTGGATGAGAACCGTACGACTTCAGCTACATTTATAGACGTACTTCAGGTTGTTTATCACAGATGTCGCTTACGTCTCGACTTAATAGAGCCAACATGTGTGTTAGTGTTTGTGTGACACACACACGTCCAGCCGATGACAGAGATGAACCTCTGTCCGTGTTTAGACAGGCTTGTTGGAGAGTCTAGCTGTAAGTCCTTTTGCTTTTTCAGGTGGAACCACAGACAGTCGCTGAGGTCAGACAGAGACGGCAGCCTCCAGCACCCACTGCTGCTTCCTGTCCTGCTTCTGGTCTCCCACTGGAGCTTAAGATTATCAATACATCTTGTCATATGTAGCTTTAAACTTCATTCAGATACTGGACCAGCAGGGAGGTCCTCTTCTCATGTGTTCCCTTACATTTCGTGTATTGCATTTTATATGTATACATTTTTCAGTAATTTGTATTTAATTGCAGATTTGTATGTTTTAATTCAATAAAACATGAAATACACAAAATACAGCAAATTATAATACTAATAATACTATAAGCTAACAGTGTTCCTTAAAATGGCAAACATTTTCCATTCAAAAGTCAATGCCAAAATTCTTACATTTAGTATAATGTTTGCCATGTTCATCATCTGCGTTTAGCATGTCAGCATGCTAATGTTTGCTAATTAACACTTCACCAATAACGCTTTAAGCTGATAGGACTGTGCAGGTATTTATGATATAATCATAAATGAAATCCCTTGGCCACCATGGATATTGGTGCCAAATATTATGACAATCCATCCAATAGTTGTTGAGATATTGGACTCAAAGCCACAAATATGAACCTCATGGCGGCACTGAAAAGTCAGAGTATCACCAAAGTCATCAGGATTCATCCTCTGGGGAGCATGAATGTGTGAAATTTCATTCAGCTGTGGCTATAACACCCACAATGGTCCTGTTTGCTTTTTAATGCTTGAATATTACAAAATATTAGCCACTGATGAAGATATAAAAAAAGAACGAAAATTGGTATCAGTCTTCAAAAACCCATATCAGTTGATATGACCATAACCTAACTACCACGGTGTGAGATATCCAAAGATACTGCATATCGAGATGAGATGCAACTTCCATCCAAACAAACAGACTTTTTCTTGCATGGAGCTGCTTTCTTCAGGAGGGTTAAACCTACAACACTGATGACATAAACCTCCACGCGCACTGAGACGTCATTTTCTGTCTCAGTCGACTCACACCTCTCCCCCTGTCTGTCTCTGTCTCACCCACACATCCAAACACAACAGGGAGCTGAGATAATCCCCCGAGAGCAGCCGCCACGATGACACAAGCCCGTGGGTGGTCCTGATGGTCAACAGCGTCTCTGTCTCTACACCCAAAGAAACCAAAGATGATGTGAAACAACACTCTTCCCACCACCGAAATGTACTCATGACAGGAAAATAACACATATATCTCACACAGAAACATTCGGCTAAATGGACAAGCTAGGCTAACATTAGATCAGGTTAGCATTATCTGATATAGGACATTTCACACACAGAAATGCAATACAGCTTGCTTCACAAACCACGAAAGACCACAAATACGAGAAATAGGAACAATAAAAACATCATAAATGAAATTTTAAAAATAAAATAAAATTATAATATAAATAATAATATTATTAATATTAATATTATATAATAATAATATAAAATAATAAGCAGTTACTTTGGTAATCAATTAATAGTCTATAATTTTTAAATAATTTGTTTTTTTAGGAAAAAAGTCAGAACAAACAAACAGACAAACAAAAATTTTAAAATGTCTTGGACTCTGAGAAATTGTGATGTATATATATTTTTATTACTTTCTGACATTTTATATAAATCAAGAAAATAATTGCCAGATTAATCAATAATATAAATAATCATTAGTTGCAGCTTTACACAGTTGATTGCTTTGGTTGAATGGTGCTACAGATGCTGTAATGGTCCAACCCAGTTTAGTAAGATGGAAACTAGGTCGTTAGTTTCCATCTTACTAAACTAATACAAACTAAGGAACGACCATGGACGATGATGGATTTGTGAAAAGCTGGTGCAGGTGCATTGGTTCGTGTATTTCATGTGCTTTTTGTTGGATGGATCACAGCAGAGATGGAAACATAGATAGAGACAACATGAGCCTCTCAATAATCATTTTTCTCTTTCTGACATCTCCTGACCTTCCTCCAACACTGAATATTTCCATCACTTACCCCACAGGGCTCGCTGCTTTTTCTTAGCCTGTTTCCATGAACATCCTGGCCCATGTCAAATCCCTGATGACTCAAACCTAGACCCGGTAAATCTCCTAGTGAAGCACTGGCTAGCCTCCTGTCAAATGATAAACTGCACATGTGTTATGTCTCCTGGAGTAAGTGGCAGTCTATGAGCAGTGAACCAAAGGCTGGAAGATGAGGTAACGGATATCTGCACAGTTATTGCAGGAAAGCATCAACGCCCAAAGAACCATATCAGAAAGCTGAGACTGAAACGGCCTGATGAAGTGAAACTTGTGCAGCAATTATTCCTCCTATTTTTATACCAGGATATGCCTGTCATTTCATTTTATTGCCTGCACAAAGTAAATCAAAAGCAACAATACCATAAAACATTTGTCACAGCTCTATAATCCAGGCTGTAAAACTTGTAGTATCATAAAAGAGGTTTGATGATGTTGCTTTCTCTTTTAGTTCATGCTACGAATGAAGAAATGAGAAATAAGAAATATGCAGTACAGATTTGTAGTACAGCTGTGTCAATCACAGCCATGCTTGTTGTCATTTTTCTGGCTCTGACAGATGAAGATGACATCTTTTTCTGCTTATTCTCAGTCCCACTGACAAATTTCAGATCTTAGATTGTGTTTCAAACCAGAAAAGCAGAATTTGAGGTTTGGGTGGCAATTCAGAGGCCAAATTTCCTAACTCAAACATGATTGGTAAACTCATCCTGCTCAAATTCAATTCTGTTCTTGGTTTAGTTTCCCCCTCTGCATGATACAAAACGTCTAACTGTCCTTTAGAGAGCACTTCTTAAACATCAGTGTTGGGGGCACTGTGCTGGCCTAGGGGTTATGCCATCAACCACTGACTATGGTTCAAATTTGGCTGCATAGTTGCATGTCATTTTCTTCCTCTCACCCCTCATTTCATATTGTTTCTCTACTTTAGCTGTCTAATAAAGGCATAAAATGCTCAAAAATGCATTTAAAAAACAAAAGGCAACTCTCGAGAAGGTATTTTAGCTACAGCACATAAAAGCCTCCACAACTTTACTTGTGTACACGTTGAAAAATAAGCTTTAGGTTTGCACGGCAGGTGGATTTTGTAACTTTGGAGAGAGCTGAGGGGGATAATCGACTTCTGATTTAAGATCCATACTTAGCACAGACATCAGAGTCTCATTTAGCTCTTGGAAAGAAAGCAAAGAAGTGTGTTTCACCACACTCATTCCTGTAAAAGCAAGTATAACCCCAGCTTAAAGCATTGCAACACTGCTGATGTGGGGAAGGTAAACGTGCTGTGTACAGTTACATGGGATTTAAATGTAGTAATTCAAATCATATCACCCTGCAGGACTTAACAATAGGCAGAAGAGAAACAGAGATTTAAACCTCATTCGGGTGCAAGACTTGGAAAAACAAAAGCCTCTTGAGTAAAGTAAACTCCATTCATCATCAACAGGGCTGTGCCAGATTTTACAACTGAGTGATGGGAGATCAGGGGCTAGTTGTCTAGTATCCAGCTTTCAGACAGATGCATGTTCACAGGTATTGACTGAGCTCCCCTGATGCACAAGAAGAGCACATATGTTGTTGTTTTTTTTTTTTCTTTTTTCGACAGGACATATTCCCTTAAGAAAACACTCTCCTCATGCAGCGCCGTCAGCTCCGCAGTCCCTCAGCAGCTCTGAGATGAATCCCCCCGGGGACTGTCCGGAAGACGAGACGAGTGTGAGATATGTGTTGAGTGTAAAGGTTAGGGGTCGGGGGGGCCTGCAGGGTTCATCACTCTGCAGCAGGGCGTGATTTTCACAGCGAGCGGGTTTGTTGCATGCTTAAACTTAAACTATGCGCTCTGTACCTGAGCTGCCTCTCAGACGCCTCAGACTCAGTCATGTGAAGCTGCAGGCGGCTGCAGAGCAGCACGTAAACATGTTTGATGTGTTTCATTCACGGACAATGAAGCCCGAGGCGTTAAACAAGAATCTGTTTTGTGTGTGTGTGTGTGTGTGTATCATGATCATGGATGGATAATGAGGCAATGGGCCCCTGGAAACAAACTACAAGGGCCCCCAAACCCTCTGTCGTGTACAATATATTAGTTTTCTCTTTGTGGTCGTTTTGCATTTCGTTTTGGTCGCCTTGTGTTTCCTTGTGGTTGTTTTCCATCTGATGATCTTTTTGTGTCTCTTTGTGGTCACTTTTGTCTTCATGGTCATCTTGTGTATCATTCTGCACATCATTTTGAATCTTGTCTGGGTATATTTTTATGTCTCTTTGTGGTCACTTTGTGTATTATTGTGCACATCCCTAATATTCACCAATATTCTGCACTTCATTTTGGTTCTTTTGTGTCTGGTTGTAGTCACTTTGCATCTCTTTGTGGCCATTTTGTGTCTTTTTCTGTCATTTTTTCCTTCTTTGTAGCCATGTTGTGTTTTTTGTGGTCATTTGGCATCTGTTTGGCCTGTGCCTTGTAGGCCTGTTCAGTAATCACTCCGTGTTTTGTGTGTCTCTGTGGTCATTTTGTGTATCATTCTGCACATCTCTAATCTTCACAGACATTCTGCAATAATCCATCCATGATTTTGATGTTGTGCTCCGCATGTTTCATAACTGATGTCCGTCTGTGTGTTGAATCATAAAAGGAGGCAGGTATGTTGCTCACCACCTGAACCACGTCCTTTTCTCTCTTTTGGCCTCATGAATCAACATCTCATTGAGCTTCACAGTGGCATATGTCTCACCCGTTCATTGTGTGTCCCCACCACTGTCCCCAAGGGCTTCTTTTAACAAGATGGGGGACTACCTGATCTCTCCTGTGCTTTAAGTGGTCACCTCTCAGGTTACGCTCTCCGCTGGGGGTGAGGCCCTTACGTTTTGTTCCCTGTTTTCCCACAGACCCTCAGAGCAGAGAGGCCTCAGTACGTTCTGTCCTGCGTGAAACACTGGAAACCAGACACTCCTCTCTCCTCCATCCAGGCTGAAGGGATCACAGCACGCAGGGGGATCACCTTTCAGCTCCCACGTCTTGCACTGGGTTTACCTGAAAGGACCACACCAGGTTCAGGCTTGTCAGCTCTCTACTGTAAATGCTGTAAGGGTAGGCGCAGCTTCAGCAGCTCAGGTACGTTAATCCATGACCTTTACTGACCTTTCTTCATCTCACATGCCCCACTTTTGGGCAGTGTGAGGGGTAATCCCACTTATTAAAGCAGACATCCAACAGAAAGGTGCAATGAAGATGTCTTTACCTCCGCTACAATAAAACCTGGAATAGCAATGACTTTGAGAGTGACTTTAAGGCTTTTGTTGCTGAGGCTAACTCACAGCTGATACTGTATTTTTTAAACCAGTATCAATAAAGTTATGATATTTGACACTGAAAAACATCTGCTGTATGGGCAGACATTAAACATTGTGGCAATAGTCCATCAATTGTGGTCATTAGAGAGCTGCCAAAGACATAAGGTAAAATAGTTAAATATAACCTTTCCCACAACAACAATTACATATTTTCATGTTGAAAAACTAATAAATATATGCATGTGTATATATATGTTTATATATATATAGACAAAATCAGGCATTTATCAGTTTTCTCCAGTTGTTTTTAACCTTTTATTTAACCAGGAAGCATCTGGAGAAACGTTATTTTGTAGCGTGTTCAGTAGTGTTTTGGACTATTGAGCAGGAAAATTGTTGTAATTGTTGTTGTCGTAAGCCAAAACCACAAGAACTAGTCAGTGAGTGTTATTACATACCAGACGAAAGGCTTCACATAGTCTAAATATATTAAATAACACTGTTTTCTTTTTAGATTATAAGCCAACTACATTATAGATCACTAAACATGACAATAACCAGTGAAAATGTATGAATTTCTTGTTTGACACACAGCTGGTCTTTAGCTCAGTTCAGCTGAGTTCAGCAGGTGTTTTTACCATCAGACATTTCAGTCAACACTTCTGTTGCTTCTCTCTCAGCAGTTCACCGACTCCGAGATCTCAGCTTCAGCCTCCATCTGCAGGGACAACACCATCAACTTTAGCTCAGTTGGACTGGACTGTGCTCCACATATCTACAAAACCCTCAACAGGATTATTTTTCCACCTAAGAGATGCTCAGTTCCACTTGTTGGAACAGTTTTAATGTTAAGAAGGCCTTTGAAAAACATTAAACATACATTCCACTTGGTTTACCTGCATTTTTAGACTGACAATATGGCTCACTGTTATTTTATACAACAATACAGTGTTTTAATAAAAACCTTCACTGGGAATAGGACAGACTGTTTGGTTTGTATTTAGATGGCTGGCTTATGATGGTCAGAACTGGGGCTAACCAGCTTTTTATTTCCCACAACATCAATGCTGACATTGCATGTAGTGGATTTACAACCTCTGTTCTCCTTTTTGTTCAGTCAAGAGGGACCTAATGAGCCCGTCTGGCACCGCACCAAAAGTCTGGTTCTTGATATAAAGTAGGAATCCTATGGTTCAGCACAATGGGGATGTTTTATTTTCCGGTGGAGATGCAGACTCACGGGGCCTTGGTATGTGGGGGTTTTGTGCGTTAGTGTGGGCGCGTACTTACATTAACAGGTGTTAGCAACTGACCAGAAACAAGACAGTGTTAAGGAAGCGGATTTCTGGAAGTGATTCTTTAACACAGACATGTTAATGACTGAGTGACTGTCTGCTCTGTTGAGTCTCAGAATGAGTGTGTGTGTCTTCAGAAAAAGGTTGAGTAAACACTCTCTTTCTTGTGGACTCAGTCTGTTGGTCAGCCCGTCACAGAACCACCCAAAAACACAGTGAGACACCAGACTTTTAGCCATGCTAGCAGCAGGGCTCAGGATCTGATCCGCCACTTTGGTCCAGGCTGAAATATCTCAACAACTGTTGGATGGATTTCCATAAAACCAAGTACAGATGTTCATGATCCCCAGAAGATGAATCCTACTGTCTTTGATGATCCTCTGCCTTTGCATCCAGCCCCACCAGCGCGTCAAAATCTTATCTCAACATCTTATAGATGGAGTGGAAAAACGTTGTATTTTTATAGATACCACATGACATTGTCATGACTTTGTTGAACTCACTACGAGGTTGACATTCATACTTCTGAATGAAACATTGGATATATTGCCATAAAATTTGGTACAACCATTCGTGTTCCCTTCAGGATGAATTGCAGTAACTTTGGTGACACTCCCATCAGCCTCAGCTGCACTTTGTGTTGGTGCTAATCCCCAAATGTTGGCATGCTACTAAACTAAGATGGTGAACATGGCAAACATCATACCTGCTAAACATCAGCATGTTAGCATTGTTATTGTGAGCATGTTAGCACGCTGACATAAGTTCAAAGCACTGCTGTGCTGAGGTAGAGCCTCAAAGAGCTGATTAGCATTTTAGCATCTTAGTCCTATTAAAGTTCAGCTGTATACTTTGCCGTGCTTTTTAGCTGGAGTATTTCTGCAACAGGGATTTCTTTTTACAAATGGCCACAATGACTATTAAGAGGAAAGTCTAATCCATAAATGCATAAATCACACGTTCATATTCAAGAAGTGTGTAGCAGTATGTAAACATTGCCCAGTGGGTAGTAGAAAGAGAGATAGTATCAAGTACAAAGTGTTCACTCCTGCCGTAGAGCTGAATGCAGCTGTATTCAATAGACATAGAAGTGCCTCAGGATTTTCATCCTGTGAAACCTCTGGTTGGATAAAGCGGAGCAAAATTTGATTTATACAATCATATCATTTCGAGGATGAACTGAAAAGACGTACTAGTTCAGTAAGTATGCATCTAAATCTTTTGGATAGTATACCCACAAATCAAAAATTCAGAAACTTCCATTAACCAGCGAGGCACAGCAGCATAATTTCTTCCTCCTACAAAAACAATGATACCACACACTCCCACCACCAGGCACAAAGCCATGCCATGGATTACCATAGTACCTCAAAGGCTGCGAACTGGTTTCCAGCATGAACTCATTCTGGATGAACATAAGGATTCTTGGTTTCCCTCTTTAAGTGCTGCTTGTTCCTGCTAATGGGCCACTGGGAGGGCAGAGGAGTACATGGGAAACAAGCTTGTTAATTCATCTTACAGCGGGATTTCTATGGGCTTCTCTCGTGTGACAAAAGAGGGTGAAAACAAAACCAACTGGCTTATTCTTTGGTTTTGTTATGCAGTAAAACCAACCAGTAAACGAAGCACATTCCTGACACTGTGAACATGTTAGTTAAACCTCAGATGAATGATTATTGTACTGTGGTTAAGAACTGGCTATTAACTAAACCCTGAAGAGAGAGAAGAGTTGTTTCTCTATTTTAGCCAATGCAAAACCAAAAACACAAGAGTTATGTGTCAGGAATATTTGTATTGCTCTAACATTAACCATTACCATTACCATTAATAACCGTTAATTTACTGTTACTTCCCAGGCCAAGGAGAATTTCACAAACTGACTAAAATACTTTGTTGGGTAAGAGGGTTGGGTACTTTTCACAACCTACACACTCACTTCGTAGTATTTTCCAACCATGTGGAAGTAAGACTCAGAAGCTATCGAGCTAATGTTAGCAGCTCTGTCATATATTGGACTTGGGCAAGAAACCCCAGCTAATGTTAGCTGATATAGCATTATGTTCACTGAACATATCAGTCAGTCATCATCCTAAAAGCATTTTCTCTTTTAATATTCACTTTGTCATTTGATATATTGTTATTATAGAATATTGATTATATTAAGTATGAATGAAAATACGTGTCTGTTTTGTTTATTTGGGACATTTAGAGTTGAACAAAACAGAGTTTCGTCTCTTGACTTCATCTGATCTAAAGGCCGAGGTCAGGTGAGGGTCTGGATAATTAAAGTGCACCAGGTTAGAAACAATCTGTCTGCAGTTTACACTGAAACAAGCTCTGGATGTTGCCTAAATAACACTCACAGGTCAGAGAGGCGCCACAGGTAAGAGGGAAATAGACAGTGGATGTTTTTGTACACATGTAACCTTGAAGTGCAGTTAAATGCAAAATGGACAAAGGATTTATCTTTGTAATCTAGAAGGACGTTGATGTAACACTATGTTGCATCATCAAACAATTTATCCTGATTGGATGAACTGATTTGACCGTCGGGCTCTAAATCACCTGTATGTTGTCTTAAGAAGATACAGCACAAAGCCATCACCCGTCAGACAGTTTGTTGACAATGAAAACGTGTTTGTTGAGCTCAGTTTTCCTGTGGGTGCTCTTCACGTTGTCTGGGACAAAGACTGAGCAGGGTCAGTGACCTCAGCCCTTGGCCTGAGGCTGAAGGGATTTCCCAGTGCATAACACTTGTACAATCCCTATGAGTTCACACATTTGTCTACAGGCCATGTGTCCAGAACAAATTCCCCAACACAATCCTGATCATCTCCATCCCTTTGTCATCGCTGCAACAAGTCAGGGAAACCTGGTGTTTATGAGTTTTTAAGTCCTCTTTAAGTTTATGATTGGTAAAAAATATTCTTTAGGTATCAAAAGTAAAAGTATTCAGTGAAGGCAAATATGTTTTCTGGTTCCAGCTTCTGAATTGTTGATGATTTTTGGTTTTTCTTTGTTTTATGTGACAATAAATTGATTATTCCTTTTGGACAGTTGGTCAGACCAAACAAGCCACTTGAAGACGTCAGCTCTGCTTCTAGGAATTTGTGATTTCATACTCCAGATTATCAGCATATCAACTGACGCTGAAAATAATAGTTGCTGCCAACCAGCAAAAACAATTTCCAAAGCCAGTGTCTCCTAGTGAATTCATCATAATAAACACAAAGCCTTCATTTGGTTTCTCCTTTATCGTCTCGTTTCATTGTGCCTCAGTTGCATTGTCGAATCACTGCTCTTCATTATGTTTCACTCTGTTTGCTGTCAATCAGCTCCTGCCCACACAAAGGAAGAAGAATCACTGCCAGGACACTGTATGTGCTGAACGTTTGGGTGTCTTTGTTTGCTGGAACAGAAGTTAATTTCAAGCTTGGTCTGACACTGTAAAATTTGCACTTAAAAAAAAAAAAAACGATAAGAAATATGTCAATATAAGGAAAAAACGTGATAATTGTGTATGGCATGTATTGCTAATAGATTGGGAGAAGTGTAAACTAGACAGAAGTAAACAATCAATAAGTGAAGAAGAAATAGTCAGTCTGATGAAGAGACGTCCTGACAGCTCAGTCAAACAAAGCTGCATCTGTTCTTGTGCTCTACAGAGACGGATGTGAAAACAGCAGGGGAGACGGACTCGGTCTGCTCTCTCCTGTTAAACCTCCGACCAATATTTCATTGATTTTTTTCCCCCCATTTCTGTGACAAGGTAGAGAATAGGTTTCAAAGACATCATATCCTCAGAGCTCTAACCTAAAAGTAGCAGCGGTGGAAAAGGCTTGAGGTTGTCGTGCCGGTGGGACTGCAGTCTGGCTGGGCTTTGCCGAGACGGGCTCGCCTGGTTAGAGAACAGCTGCCATGACCCACTTCTCTGCTCCTTGAGTAGCTCGTTCCGGGATTTGATGGTGAGACAGGCTGCGCAGACGAGGAACTGAGGTGGTTTTATCTTTATGGTGTCTGATGTTCAACCCTCAGAACTAAAAGTGGCCATGTAAAAAGGGCAACTTAATCTGATCAACATGCAGCAGAAACGCAGTCCTGTAAACGTGACTGCACATCCTGCTGGTTTTTGGTTTTTTTTTACTTTCTGATCCACACTACAATGTCAAAATGAAAGAAGTTGTGACAGGAAACCTGAATTCAAGGGAAACAAGGTGACTAAGAAGTTAAGCTTCCGTGTAGCAGGTCAGTTTTTTGGCATCGTCACAGCCACGGATGTTCAATAAATCTGGTTACTGGATTAAATCTTTCCTGTGAGCCCTGTGCTTGGAAGCAAAGATCAAACATTTACCAGAATTTCAGTTCAAAAGAACCTGTTTGAATAAGTTAGACGCATTAAGATGCACGAGCACAGGCTTAACCAAATTGCAGTCTTGTTATTTTACTGCGTTTGTTGGACTGATGAGGTCGATTGAAGGCCTGGAACAACACTGGAAGCAAACAAACTGTGCAACACAGCGTCTCACTCAAAACGTTCTCTATAAATCTATGGGACTTTGTGCCGAGCAGTACTTTATTTATGTGTGTGATTTTGGAAGCAAGGGACAATCCAGAAGAGAAACTAGAGCAGTAATATCCTCCTCTAATCCCCTCTCAGACATGCAACCCTTTCTGTTGAAGTGACTGCAGTTTAACATGTCTGGAGAAGCACCTGGTGACTATTCTGTAAAAGTAATCAGGGAAAAGTTACCAGGTCGGACCTAGTAACATTTCATTATCACTTTCAACATGAAACAAGTCTGAATTAATGCAGTTACAACATTACACCGTTGATGTAGGACATTTTCACACATATTGCGCCTACTAACCAATGCAGCCAAGAAATTAATGCTTAGAAATCCACCCAGACATCGCTCTGAAGCGGCAGATCTGACTTCAGAGAGAAATTGTTTTGGCTTTTGGGATTACAGCATATGAAAATATTTTTAAAAATTGCCTGGAAATTGGTCCAAAGCTGAGATCATGGAGCTGTTTGTACTGAGGACGAGGAATGACCAGGCAGCTGAACGGGACTGTAAGATAAGTTGTTGTTACAGGTAACTTCCTGTACTGTCTAGTCTCGCATGTTAGATGGTAAATATTGTGCGTTTTTATTTGTGACAGTCTGGGCTTCTCTGAATGTGTGAAGGAACGTTAAAGCTCTTTAACAGCTTGACAAACCAAGTGATGTTTTGTTTTCCATGTTTGAAAAGGGCTCAACAGACACTAAACCACAGCAGATAAAGACTAAAACGATGCGCAGTGCACTGTTCGGGGAACTCGAGCAAACATAGGCGGAGTTTTCCAAACTTCTAGCGGGACACGTCACTACGAAGAAGGAAGCTCCAGAGGTGTTTTTAATAACTTTTGTTCCCAGCAACACAGATGTATCTTTCCAGTGCTAAGAAACTAGCGTTAGCACTAGCCCCTCTGAAGAGGTGGGTGTCCTCAGGTACAGAGAGCAGCTTGGGGAATTTAGGCTGATGAAGGAGCTCCGTTTCCACAGCAACTGGTTTCAAGTCCGCTTTCCCTTTAACTTTCCGTGGCTGTCTGGATGCCTCGTTTCTATTGGCTGTGTAGGTGTTCGTCGCAGTGTGCAGCGGTCAACACAAGCCATTGTGGCACAGCGTAAGCCATTGGAAATAACAGGGTTCAGAGCTCGGTGTTGTTGTCGCCACGTTCTGTCTGAAAGTAGCTTAAAGCTAAAGACCGACTATATTTTTGCAACTCACCACGGACAATAAAGTTGCAGATTGTCGTGCTCATTGTAAAAACTATAAACCTCCAAAAGGTTGAAATAGGTCAATAGTTCAAAAAACAACATTTTCAGCCTGACTAACAAAACTGAAAAAAAAAAGCTTCAAGGAGTGGGGGTGTGTTCTTATGCATCCTACTGGAATTTTTTTTCCTCCATGTCTTCTCAGTAACGTTACCTCACACACACCTGTGTTGATCAAATTAAGCTCCCGGTGCAGTCTGATTACAACATTTAACAAAAATTCTTGTAACTGCGCAAAACATGTCTCCCACAGATCCAGTTAACCTCAAAAATCCGTCTTCCTTTAGTGACCCACGGAGGAGAAAATGAGAAGCTTCTTACATAGAAACACAAACTGCCATCTGACGGTTCAGACCAAGACACAGGACGATCACTGACTGTGTGAATGTGCATGTTGGCTTTGTGGGCCTTCAAACTGACACTATATTGACAGCAGCAGAAGTTTTCCCATGTATTTCAATAAGTGTCATCTGTCGGAGGGCTTGTGAGATTACAAAGCAACGAACAAGTCAAGCTGAGCACCAGAGAAACTCATCTGGCAAACTGCCTCTGCTGCACATCAATCCCCTGACACTGAAACAGCCACAGAAATGTTAAACATCCACAACAATGCAGACTTGCTCCCAATAATTATCTCACATCTCTGACACCATCCAAACACGGTGCTAAAGCTAGCTTCTGGTTCAGCAGTTAAGGGGAAAGTTAAGGGAAACTTAAATGACAGTAGTAAATGACTGATTCTCCATTTTTTCATCCATTTACTGCTGTGAAAGTGTGTTCGACATCCCAGTTAAAGCCTTAAAGCTCTTTAAACCCCACTTCAAAATTTGTGAAACCAATATTTCATTCATAAAAGTAAAAAAAAATCTTGTATGTCTGTGTATTCTCCATCCAGACAACAATAGACCAGGTTTATCTTAAAATCCCACATTTACACTTGTCAAACCTGGACATGACTAACAAGTAGATTCCAGACACTGTTTAAAACAATCAAAAGGGCGATTTCACTGCTTTTCATTCTCCCCCATCCAGACCACATTGGACCAGATCTGGATCATAAACCACTGTACTTAGAGTTGTCCAATCTGAACTACAGTACATTAACAAAGAGTGTAAAACTGTCCTGTTTAAAACACACTTTTAAATTTGTGAAGCCGACGACTTGGACGCTAACTTCAGCCTCGTATCCAGACTGCACTTTGTGTTCTCTGAACGTCGTCCCTTCCCCCTCAGAATCCACTTAAACATTCAGGAATTGAGGTGTAGCCGGGTAATAAAAGAGCTCAAGTTGCCCCTGTGTTCATTCACTAGAGACGTAGTATGGCAAACAAACAAGGAGAGTGAAAGGCTAACCCTGTTGTTTGGAGTCGACTACATCCTGTACAGTATAATCCCTAAACGGAGGTCTTTTGTTGTGAGGGGCTGAGTTTACTGCAGGGCGTGGTGGTATTACTGTACCATACCTCGACAGAGCTGTCAGGATGAAATAGAGCTGCCTTCAACTGGCACAAAAAACAGGAGAAAGAAGAGAAGGGAGGCTGATATAAACCACTCTGAAAGCAGAAGTGAGAGGAGAAAATAAAAACTAAAATAAAGGCTTTACCATTGTTCTTTTATCGCGAAAACACCTCATGGATTATAGTTTGCACAAAAAAGGGCCTGCGGTCAACCAGCTTAAATCATATTCATAGCTCTGAACAAAATCAGGTCATGTCATAATGGGAATGTTGTATCCTAAATGACCGACAAATCCAGCCTCAGTGTGACAGCGATGTACAGTAAACACCCCTGCAGGCTGAAAACAGGCGAGGGCAGGGGAGGACGGCAGAGACATGTGAGAGAGCGGTTCACCAGACTTGTTATTATAACAGGACGTGGCCATTTGTGACTCGGCTCGGCACACATCCATATGAGTCAGTAGGAGAATAGGAAATTCTGCCGATATACTATTGTTCCAAAGTGACCAGCAAAATAAACATAACATGGGCTTGTCCACTGGTTATTCCAAACAACAACGCTGGCTCCACGAGATGAATGTAGCAAGGTGCTGTGTGCATTTAAAACACATGGGTAAAAAAGTTAAAAAACTAAATGGACATTTACAGCACAGTTTCGTACAAGATGCCCTGATGTAGCTTTTAAAGACTGAATATGATTGGATGTTACAAATCAGCTGGAAGCCAAACGGCTGAAGAAGGAAGAGGCCAGTGATGGTGAAGCATGAATGACGCAGCTGATACCGATCAGCTGATACAAGCCTGACTTCAGTGACGAACATTATGTGCTCCCTTTGTGGAGGAAAAGGTCTAACTAATACAAAAGGAAGTGTAAATACAAAATAAAAACAATAATAAAACAATTAAATAGACAAGGTGAAGAAGAAAAGAAAAGAAAACAAATTCACATTAGAGGTTAGAAAACAAACTCTACATGAAAACTGCAAACATGCAGTGTCTTTTCTTGTCATGAATTTTTAAGGCTTTTTCTTTGACACAATATAATTTTACAATTTTGTTTGTTTTTTGTTTTTGTTTTTTTGTTTGCATCTGTAGTTTCACATGTGCTGATTATCAGACTGCTTACAGTGGAGAAATGCTGCCAACTGCCAGTTAACCTAATAGGACCCACCTTTACAGGAATGTGTATAATTAGTATTTATATAGCCTAAAAAAAATCCACATTCCTTAGAGGGCTTCACAATCTGTACAACACATGACAACTCAGTCTTTAGACCCTCAATTATCATTAAGTAGAATTACTAAACGGAGACTCAAAATGACAATATTAAGTTAATAACATACAGACTATGTAACATTAAATAAACAATACATGATAATGCTGGCAATATTTTACTCACTGTCATCAAAACTCCATAAAAAGACCAAAACAACAATGTGTCTCTCAGTACCAAGCCCTCTGCTTCCTAGTGAAGACATAAATCTTTATAAACAATATAAACAATAAATACTTTCATTTGATAAAAATGTGTTGATTTTAGCAAACGTTACTCAAACAGGAGTAAATAAAACATTTGTTGAGGACTATTTCTAGCAGCGGATTAATATATATTTGGTGCTGTAGTGGTGAGTATTTACAGCAGCAGGACAGTTTATTTGGGATTATTGACTCAAAATTTACTGCAAACGTCTTCATTGTAATGAAGGAACATATCACTGAGTGCAATGGTGTGTTTTTAATGTTTTGTTTTTTAATATTTTTTTAATAAAAATGGAGCTTTGTGGCACAGAGGAATAAATTGTATCAGGCTTTGAATGCACAGACAGTACTTGTTAATAGGATCAATTCATTGTTTTGGTATTTGAGTGGGATCTGTAATGTTTCATGTGTTTACACAGATGCATATTGATTAATACAGTTGCAAAAGTTCCTCTCAGCATCCTTAAAAACAGTTTATTATTAGAAAGATACTGTATAGTCACTTGGCAGAAATGATCACATAGGCAAATAAAAACACATAAAGTAAATATAGACTGTAGCCTTTTAAATATAAGGATCTAACAATCCTCTCGAGATTTTGTTATCGTGCCCTCAGGAGTCTCTCTCTCTCACAAACAAACATCTCTCCCCTCAGTTAAAGCGAATCGTGGCCTTCTCGCAGTTTTTGTGCATAACGAGATGAAATGTGGGTGAAGTTCGGTTCAGAGGCGGTGGAGAAGCAGCAGCAGTAAAGCCTCAGGGGAGTTCTATGCATGCAGGTTATATCAGGTCAGGATCAGAGCTGGATACCCTGCAGCGGCCGGCAGAGTTGGTATCCTGCCCTGTTTTCATTCCAGCCGTCCGCTCAGGGACCGGCTCTAGTGGAATTGGTTTAGCCCCAGGTAGCGGTGGATGAGGAATCCATATTTCCAGCTAAATAGGGAAATCTGCACGCCTGCTCGGTGCAATAACCTCACCATCAGCAGTAAAAACCAGACATGTATGGCTCAGAGACAAAAGGTTAGCTGTTTGCATTGTTCCTTTTGTGTCGTGATATGAAGGAAATAACATTTTTCTCAACAAGAAAACAAAAACTATTGGTAAGTTTGAAGTAGTTGCACTGAAATGAGCTTTGGATATAATGTGGAACAAATGCGTCACGATATAAATGTCTAAACACTGTATTTCATTCAAAAATAACACAACAAAAAACATCGTTTCCCAGGATCACAACACACCAAATCTCTGACTCCAGCTCCAGTCGTTTCGACCCTGACTTGGAATATGAAATGATTTACAGTGAGGCACATTTTTCATCCACATTAAAACTCAGAGCTGCTCCCCCGAGCCAGAGGAATACAAATATAAACACCACTTAAAGTTCCTGCGCCCAGATGAACTCAATAGCAAAAACAAATGGCTGGTTAAGTCAAGCAATGAGCCTTGTGCACATTCTTCCACCGATGGATTTTTCATCTGCTGTGAAGGGTTTTGTCTCTTCTTCAGCATCTGTTACTTGGAAATTTGAATACAGCATCAATCTGAGGTGGTAAAAGTTTCTGGAATTGTTTCTGTCATGTGAGGGTGCAGAAATCTGAAGGACATTACTTCTGTAAATAGAGGGTTTAGAATTTCATAGGGAAAATAAATTAGAAGAATGTGGCTGTGGTGACTTGTTATGACATTCTTTTTTTTATTTTATTTTGGTAATGTTTAGAAATGCACTTGCACAAAGAATTTATGAAAACATGCTACTGTGAATATTTTGGAAACATTCTGGGAAAGAGGATACTGAGCTTGTTCTTTGTTTTAGCACTAAGTTTATTTTTAAAAAGTAATGCTTCTGTCACAGATCTTGGTTAGACATTAAACTTACAACATGAAAAAATAACATCTTTATACTTGGATCACAAGCTACAACAACCAATAAAATATTAGTCGAACACCAAACACAAGCACAAGCAATGTATCTTTAAATACATGGAATTTAATAGAAACCAGTGTTAGGTGAAAATAGAAAATACTGGTTATGTAATATGAAATATAAAGTATTTATCAACTAAAGAAGATTTCAGAAATGAAGAGAACAAACCTTATTTTCAGGCTAATAATCATGCACTTTTAATTTGTAACGACTATAACACTTTTCATGGTCATGCATTTGTTCACACACTTACATGCATGCATTGCTTTTATATCTTTGCAGAAACCTTCATAGGCCTTGAACTGCTTCTACCTAGTTGTTCTTATGACGACAACTGTCACTTTGTTTGTTTTTATTTCATTCTTTGTCATGTTTTCATCAGTGGCCAGTGAAAACAATGCATCTGCAAACTTGCTGATTTTGATTGTTAAACATAAACTGAAGGATTAAATGTTCCCTTATGGGCTGAGAAAACTCTCTTATTTCTTATGTTACAAAAAAAAATCTTTAAAAACCCCCCAGACGCTCAAAAATACATCATCACAAAGCTGAAAACAAGACCATTGAAGCCTTTGATATAAATTGTTTTCATAAGACAGTGACAATTTAAAATAAACTTGCTTTACACACCCAATGTTATTGGTTAACCTGGAGTCAAAAGCACAAGCTTAAACGCTGCTAAGTCCATGTGAAAAGTATTTTGAGGAGCAGCAACGTTGCTCAACTCTCTGCAAAAACTATACATATTAAACCTGAAGGCCCGTGTATCACTACTGTATGTGTGGCTGCTTTTACTCAGATTGAGTCTGACTGCACGGGGGTACATGGCATTGAGACGAAACCACTCCGGATGGCCAAGAGCAGAAACTGGATCAAACTGTTGACCACAAGTTTGGCTGTGTTTGTGCATGTGTGTCAGAGAGAAAAAGTCGGGAGCTATTTAAGTGGAGGGCTTTTAGGTGATGGTAGAAATACTGGAGGTCCTTGAGCCAAGCTGACTGAAAGCAGCCGACTGAGTTTCTAAATATAAAGTTCAGCCTTCTTGAAAGGACTTGAAATGTTTTGTGTTTGTGCAGTTGTTGATGCTGAGGTTTCCTCACTGGAACATCAGATTGATTATTGTGTGCAAACAGTCGCTGCTTTGTTGTAAACATCTGTTTTGCATGCGAGCTAATGTGCTAGAGACTTGTAGCTGAATGTTTCATGGCAGCCACTCGCACAAAAACAACCAAATACAGAGGGGAACATGCATGAATATCTTCCTTCAGTAAAACTCAGACAAAGGATATCCATTCCCCCGATGCCACTGTAACACGTTAGCTAGCTTGTTTACAGGCTAAAAAACAATTGAAAAGTGTGTTGTCTGAGTATAAAAGACTACAAATAAATAAATTGCTCAAAAAAGCTGAATTCCTGACACTAGACGACTGTTTGTTGTTTGCCTGTTTGAGATCTAATATCTAATGAGAACACATTTTTTTGTCACTGTGTGGGTCTGCTACCTGCCCCTCACCTGCCTGGTCCAGCATCACCAGAGTTAGTACTGAATGCTTGTATTGGATGATTCTGCAGCCCCATGATTTAAAAACATATAAAAAATAAAAAAAAAACCCAAAACATTTCATTGGCAGAATTGTCCAGTACTGGCGTACTTGTTGCCCAGCCCCTGGTTTCCTGTTGTCTCATTGGAAACTACTCATCTTGTGTCTTAGGATTGTCTATGGGGTGGGTAGACTGGTTTTGGCCACAGTGAAATCCAACATTTGTGAAAACTTTGATGATGTTTGGGATAGCTCTTGACAAGGTGAAGACACGTCTCAGTACCGCTCAATTTCTGATGGACACAAGTACAAATTTGTGCCGATTTTGTGTCTGCACCAGACAAAAATGAGCTAAATTCTAGTACTTTGGCTCAAACTAGGCTAAAAATAAGACACTTCGCAGAGACCTAACTGAAAACAAGTCAACCCTAATCAGGACTTAATTTTCACTTATGACATTACCAAAATAACCCGTCATTTTCACTCAAGCCAACATGATGAGGGATGACAATGTTGGTCTGTCTGCAATCAATCAGTCAGTCAGTCAGTCAGTCCACCGCTTTGGTCCAGGCTGAACTATCTCATCATCTGTCGGATGGATCGCCTTAAAAGTTTGTCAATTTGATGTCCGCAGTCTTCTGAGTGAGTCTTTATGAGTTTGAAATATTTTGACAACTTTTGAATTACCAAATGCAAATGTTAGCATGTTAACACGTTAAACTAAGATGGGGAACATCGTAAACATGATGACATTCATCACGGTGGGCATGTTAGCAGGCCAGAGTTAGCATCTAGCGGAGCACCGCCGTTCCTAGCGTGGCTTTCAGGTAACTTTCTGTTTACATTGTTGTTGTTTAACAGCCAGTTCGTGTGACCAACAGGGTGGTGCCCGGTGTGGTTTCAAATCCCGTACACCTACAGCCTGTTGATGTAATCTGTTTGTTTCTATTTCGCATCGAGGAAAACATTGCATCGTTAATACCAGAAATGTCCCTCATTTCACCTTGTCTCATCATGTCTCCTCCACCCACGGCCAACACCAAATCCAGATTTAAGCCAAACGCTCGCTTTACTTTTCAGCCGCAGATCCTGGGCAGAGCTCTGCGTCCTGACAAAAGCAACCAGAAAGCAATCAGAGCAGTCAGACTCTGCTCTCAAGAACCACAATTAGATTTGTAGCGTTTTCGCTCCAGACTTGGTGTTGAGCAATCCGCCAACCCAGACTACACCCTGCTATGAGTTCATTAAGAAACTACCCACACTACACCCATTCATCTCAGTCAGCAGAGTATGCAGGAAACCAGAACCCCATTTCCAATACACACTCAAACAAAGACCCCAGCTTGGATGGCCTGCATTGTATCATTGACTTTCCTTCCTACGATTCAGATATTTGCTTAAACCTTTTGGTATGACTTAGCTTTGTCCTGATTTTTGGAGGATTAAGGTAAGAAAATATTTGTATGCAGGTATGACCACAGAGGATCAAAGCCACGGTGAACATGAGAAGTGCTGGCTAAATAAAGCAGGAGGGAAAAAAGGTTATTGTGTACAGTGCAGCCACAAGAAGCTAAAAGTAGGTCAGCTGGCAGGGAGCCGTTCGTCTCTCAACAAAATGGTGAGTAACAGGACTAAGGTGGAGGCAAAGGTCAGGAATCCCTCTTAAAATTGTGTTTGTTTTCTCTGTGTGCATATTTAAAAGTGTGTGTGTGTGCTTGGGCTGCACTCTGGAGCACCGTATACCAAAAGCCAGAGGCACTGGCGGCTCTCCCCGCTCACCGACATGTTTGGGGTTGGGGGTTGTTGCCTCGTTTAGATCCTTCACTTCCCAGAATTCCCACCCGCATCGCCCCTGCCCGCAGAGCACAAAAGGATGGATGGATCCTCTCCATAAATAACCAGCAGAGCAAAGCCAAAACCACTATGTTTTTCCCTCCATGCTTTGTTTCTAAGGCCCGGACAGCTCGCTCCGCAAAGTAGCTCCTGTCCAAATGTGCTGGATCCATCTAACAACAGATAAATCTTTGGCACACACTTAAATAACGGGAAAATAATGGCATGGAATTTGATAAATAGAGAAAATAAAGTGTGAGCTGAAATTTATTGTGATCAGATTGGTCTGACTTGTCTGCAAATGAGACTTTAAATAGAGAATAATGTCAGAATGTGTTGATATAATGGAGAGTTATTCTTTCTGTTAAAGTAATAGAGCTATCAACAGTTTTGTCTATGGTTTAAATGTTTTTGTTAATTTAAAAAAATTGAAAAATGTCAAATTCTCGAACTCAGTTTGTGTCTGTTTTGTATTTGCCTATTTAAATGAATATTATGGGGTTTTTAGTGTGAGGGTCAGACAAAACAAGAAATTAAATATCTCAATAGAGAGTCTGAGAGTTTGATCTAAAATAAGACACAATAAGACACGAGGAAACGAATACAGACAAAAGAATCAGCTCATGCAGACCAAATCAAGAGCCAAAAAGATTCATCAGTTAAATATTTCAACTTCTCATATTAGCTACTCCTCTTTTCCAAAAACCACACTAAATAATCAATTGGTTAATCAGAAAAATAACCGTCCGGTTAAGTGAATAATAAAAGTTAGCTGTAGCCCTTTAAATGACACACAAAGACTTAGACACATAGACACAAAAACACCCTCATCATCTCAAGCTCGGCTTAGTGTCTCATTTCACTCCCCACAATGCTGCAGCTTTAAAGCACCCTGGGATTAGTGGCCTGATTAAAGCTGTGTGTGCTCAGCCATCCTTATAACACACACCACGTACTGTAAACACACATGCTCAAAGACACACACACACACACACACACAGTAACACACACAGCTCTCCAATCACACGGAGAGCAGAGGGGGTCAGTTCGCTCAGTCTGTCACCTCGCCAACTGGAGGTCTTATCACACTCCCAACCAGGCGGTGAATCTCGCAGCTCAAGTGTGAGTGTCAACACATTATCAGGCATCATCACAGTCAAGTACACACACACAGCCCCGACTCTAAATCCTAGACCAGGGGTTCACAACCTTTTCAGTCCCAAGAGATGAATTCAAACACCTTCATCGGCTCCATGTGTTCATTTGAACTGATTTTTGTTAATTAGCCTGTATCAAAATGTAGCCTGTATTGTTTTCATGCGTGGTTAGATCTGTTTGGTAACATGTAAACTAACCACTTCAACTGTTTATCCATTATGTTAGCTGTCTGTTTCAACCATTTATCATTTATAGATATGTTTCAACCCTTTTTCATTTTAGCTAGCTGTTTCAGCCATTTACTTTAAGCTAACTACTTCAGCAGTTAGCCATAAACTAATTGTTTCAGCCATATATAGTTTACTGTTAGCCAGCTATTTCAGCCATTTACTTTAAGCTAACTATGTAAGAAGTGATCCACAAACTAACTGTTTCAGCCATTTATAGTTTACTGTTAGCTAGCTATTGTTTCAGCCATTTATAGTTTACTGTTAGCTAGCTATTGTTTCAGCCATTTATAGTTTACTGTTAGCTAGCTATTTCAGCCATTTACTTTAAGCTAACTACTTCAGCAGTTAGCCATAAACTATTTCAGCCATTTACTTTAAACTAGCTACTTCAGAAGTTAGTCATAAACTGTTTCAGGCATTTATAGATTACTTTTAGCTAGCTGTTTCAGCCCTTTTACTTTAAGCTAACTAATTCAGCAGTTAGCCATAAACTATTTCAGCCATATATAGTTTACTGTTAGCTAGCTATTTCAGCCATTTACTTTAAGCTAACTAATTCAGCAGTTAGCCATAAACTATTTCAGCCATTTATAGTTTACTGTTAGCCAGCTATTTCAGCCATTTACTTTAAGCTAACTACTTCAGCAGTTAGCCATAAACTATTTCTTACTTACTTTTAGCTAACTATTTTAGCTGTTCACTTTTAACTTTCTGCCATTTACTTTGAACTACTTCAATGTTTATCCATTATGCCATTACTGCTGGCTATCTATTTCAACTGTTTATACATTATTTCATAGTTTATCCATACTTTTAGCTAACTATTTCAATGCTTATCATACTTTTAGCTAACACTTTGAATGTTTACATTACTTTTAGCTAACTAGTTCAGCATTTAGCTAGCTACTTACTTTTGGCTAACTAGTTACGTTTTGCTAACTTCAGCCGTTCTAATTATTATTTTAACCATTACTGTTTCTCCCATTGTTTTCAGCTAACTGTTTCAACCATTTATCGAATACTTGTAATTATTTTTGAACTGTTAACTATTTATTATTTTTAGCAGTTTACTAATGACAGTTTGCATGCTCTCTCAGATGGATATTTTTATCTAATTTATATTGCTGTTATTGGTCTGTGTTTGTTTGTTTCTACTCTCCCTATGTTGTGATTGATTTAATTTGTGTGAGAATATAAAAAAAAATGTATTGAGTTAATGCTATACAGTCTTTCTACATACCCCCTGGCAGACCAAGGGTACAAGTACTCCTTTTCCTGCTATCACGGGGTAATAATGCTCATGTTAGTGGGAGAAATGGTTCATGTGAGCTGAAGATCAGGTCGAAAGATGCTGTTGACTTTGAGCTGAAAAGTCTGCTCCCATGTGTGGATTGACTGACATATATACTGGTTTATTGTTCACTGAAGTGGATGATTGGGAGCAAGACCTGAGCCTATTTGGTGTCAATATCACATATATGACGTCAGTGACCTTGAATTTAAAGTGTAAAATGGGGATTTTTCACCTCTCTTGTTTCCATTAATACAGCTCTGTTGTATGCAGGGATCTGTATGTCGTCTGAATTTTAAAAACTGCTCTTGACACTGAAGCATTATCCTGCAGTAGCTGGTGACAGAATGATGAACAGTTGGCTCTGCAGCAGAATACAAGACCAATCCAGAGGCAAATTACTCACTGGGGAAGGTGTGCCCGGGCAATGTACAATGAATGAACAAGTGAGAGGGATGAAAAACAGAGTGAACATTGAACTCCAGGTTTTAAAAGATGGCCTTGGCGGCCAGTTAAGAGTAATTCACATTCACACTGAGCATTTACGTGTGCAGCACAATCTAAGTCTAATACAGACTTTTATGGCCTTGTTTTTCAGCGACCGTGGATCACTTATATCACTGCCAAGCTGAAGGCCAAATAAAGCAAAGCCTTTAGCTGCATACAAGGAGCTATTCAGGTCATTGAAATACTACTGTGACAATCAGACGTAAGTGAAACCCTGCATGTTAGTAAGGTTGGTCAAACTGGAGCCTTGCAGCAGTAGCTAAAGACTACAGAGCTATAGTGCTGTGACTGTTTCCTCTGATCTGTGGTCGATTCAGCTAATGGTGCAGAAGAGAATTAATCTACTGTAATATTTGAGCAGTGTGACTGAGAACATTAAGCACAGCACGTAACGTTTGTGAGAGCAGTTTTCACCACCAAGAGACTTGGAAGTGTGATGACTTGAAAAGCCTATTGTGCCCATTTTGTCACGGTTCATTGTGTCGGATCTACCAGTGGAGGTGGAAAACACAAATCACTTCAGTCATTAATAGTCAGAAATTGTCATTTCAGAGAAAGGCTAATCACTGAGGTTTAGAGCTCCTAACTTTTAGAAAGAAATGTTAAACTGTTCCATCAACCACACAACATATGTGGCCATAAGTAATAATGTTATGTGCTTCTTTTTACTACAGGTCTCTATTGTAGACCCATTGAAAACCTACACAAGCCAGACATGCAGAAGTCAAGTTTTTTTTAAAATAGGGATCTGACCCAAAACCTTAGCACAGTTAGACCTGATCCAAAACACAGCTGACCCTCAGAGACCCCAACAGAGACATAATACCAGCACTGGCAGCAGCACGATGAACCTCTAAGACCGCTGTTAAAAGGTCAGCAGCAGATGTTATGTTCACCTCCATGTCTCCTGCAATGATAATGGCACAATAATGATAGCAGCTGATTGCAAGTCCACTCAGATCCACTTGATTGAGTGATATTGACACACGGACTGAAGACCTCCAGGACTCTTTCTGGACCCAATTAGACTGAGGCCTTGGTTCCAGGAAACCAAGTGGCCCATGAAGACCTCTTTTTCTGTCTGTTCGATGTGTTGCTGGTGTAGGTTAATAGCTCAGCAACCACCTACAAATGACATCATGATTGTTTCTGTGAATTTGATGGTCTCTCATTAGGCTTTTACCCAGTAACATGGTGCCAGTGTAACTCAGCCAGTTCATTTTGAGGAGTCTTCCATGCCACACCTCCAATTCAATCTTCTTCTTCTTCCAAAGAACAAGACAAGAAAATAAATACCTGAGGTAAGTCTGCAGTTTCAAAACAGAGGGCAACAGTGTTTTGTGAGAAGTACTATGAATTTTATGAGAAGAGGTCAGAGTTTGAGGGAGGATCAGACTGGAATTGGTTGCGTAACTACAAACCAAATGTTTTTTTCTGTCTCAGGTACATAGATGAGAATGTGTCTAATCTTCGATGTGACCATGAATCCATTATAATCCTGAATTTTTGCTCCAACCAAAGGGTCAGTTCACCCATATTACAAAATTGTCCTTGGCATATGTATGTTGAGAATTTATCTATTTATTTTGAGATTTGGCTTGTGGTGCTGGCAGCCCTGAAAAGGGACATTTAAGAAACACACAGTGTCATTTCAAGCATTTCAATTTACACTGAAAGGACATTTGCAATACTAATATCAAGGACAATGCTTCTAGAGTAATAACCTTTTTATTATTTAAACGTTATATGCTAATTTTATGTTACAACAGACTGAAAAATAGAAAAAAGATGACTCTCCACCTTTAACTTATTCCCAGGGCATCATGAAGACCTAAAAAACTGACAGCAATGCTCTAATGATGAACCTAATAACCACTAATATTCATTTCTTTGTGCAGATGCGTGGATATATTAAAAGGTGAAGGGTGCTCCATGAGGCTGCTTATGTACAGGGCCCAGATTTTCTACCTACGCCACTGACAGAGTTAAAGAGAAAGTTTTTTTTTTTTCTTTTGGTAAAGGGGAAACGACCCTTTAAGGCATATCTATTCAAAGCTTAAGGTATAAATGGCAGAAAAACATCAAGACACCAATTGTGTGTGAGACTCATATTTTCTTACTCTTCTCTGTCTTGTGTGTTTTGTACATTCCTCTCTGCTGCTGCCCGGCCACAAGGCTGCACAAGGTCACGGGGCACAATGAGGGAGACTCTGAGGACGAGTGGGGGGCCTCGCCTCTCTGAGTGCAGGCTGTGGAGTTAGGCAACAAGAAGGGTGGTGGTGTCGGGGGTTGGAGGGGAGGTGGTCCCATAAATCTGCCTGAGCTGGTTTGCGAGAGTTTGAGGGACAGACTTTCACAGGGAGCAGTGAGGGGCCGCCTCCGCTCGGCCTGCACACTGGAACTGTTGTCAGGCTCCTTCTCCACCACCACCTCCACCTCCTGCTTCTGTCCATCCGCTGAAATCTGCAGCGAGGATCCCTGCTCCAGGCAACAGAGCCCTGTGATCTCCACTTATGGAAGATGTATGGCTGCTCTGCCCTCTGTTAAACCTGGGGTCAGATCTGCAGGGGCACTTATGTAACCCAAACATCACAGACACCTGGCGGAGATGAAAGGCGGACGGCTCATTTTTCACTCATACTATTACCAGCCATTTCCGCGCTGAAATGTGCCATAATAACACCCAGAGACCTCTGCACCCATATAGACTGGAGGCCTTTTGTGCTCATGTAATACAGTAGGTATGAGACCGCAAGTACTACAGCCATGGTGGCAGTTGTCATAGCAACTGGGACTCGCCGCTCTAGCCCAGATGCCAATACAAATCTTCCCCTGGCCGCTGAGATTCAAAGGGAGGATTTTGGGCTGTAACTCAAGCTGACGAGGGCGATTTTGCAAGAGCCTCTCTCCAAATCCGTCATTTCCACCAACGAGGAGCTGGTAACATGTGAGGCTTGAGCTGAAACCAGCCGAAATGACACGCCACTGGAGATCGAAGACTAATGAACTCATTCAACCCAGCCAAATGTTGTGAAAGGAGGATAGACAACCTTTTTGGCTTATTTCAAGCTGTTTTCTTCCAAAGCGCTGATATAAACAGATGGGAAAATGACTTGTGTTTGTCAGAGGAAACAGGTGCTCGCATACACATAATCACATGCCATACACAGAAAAGAATAGCCCCCCGTACCCACTTGTGGCCCGGAGAATGGGCTCCAGCTGGGCACAGTGTATATTACACAAACGAGTGTTTTGAGTGCCCTTACAAGAGGCATTCATCTGAGGATATGACTGTTCACGGGGGACAATGAGAGCCGATAGGGTCCCTGTGATTGTGATAAATGAGCTGACACAAATTAGAGCATTCGGAAACACATGAGAGGCGGGCTAATTACAGGAGGTTTCTGCCCCTTTAAAGCAGCTGTGATGGCAGGCAGGGGCACAGAAAACAGTCTCTGTAACTAACAGGCAGGCCCCATGGATGGATTATGAGAAAATAGGCCCCTGGGCACAAACAGAAAAGCCCTCCACCCCTCCTATACGACCCCCAGAACTGTAAGGGTGTGGTTGTGTCATTCGTACTCAGGTTTTGCCTTTCTCTGATCATTTTGTGTCTTCTAATTGAGAAATATTCCCATTTATAGAAAAACTTTCCACACAGTTACAATAAAAAGTGAAAGAGGCTTTAAAGATGCAAAAAGAGAACATTTATTTTATATGTAAAAAGTGACATGGTGAACAAATGTGAATGGAAAGTGAATATTTTGGTCAAAGGACTAATGTCAGCATAAGTTGTGTAAAATAAATAAACTTTTTGCAACTCTCTTCAACTTTCTCTTTCAGTGTGCAGGAAGATTTTGACCAAAGGAGCTTGACACTTGACAAAACAATAAATATTAACAATCACTTTAAACAGTGGCTCTGGCCCAGGGGCCCCCTGACCTCTTGGGCCGATGGGCCTGTGCCTGGTAGACCGGTTTGATAGTCCATCCACGGAAGGCTCTCGTCAGGCCTGTGTGAGTGCAAAGAAACGACAGACGTGTTTTTCTATGTTCATGACTTACGAGATACAGATCTGAGACAAGCTGTGTGCATCGTAGGTGTGAGCAGGGTGATGCAGAGAGAGGAAGGCTTTCCTGCCTGTTCTTTTAGCTTGTCGGAGATCAGCCTGGGTGTTACTTGTCACCTCAGTTAGATGCTGAACTGGGTGTACAGAGGTGACATCTCGGCGATCATCTGTGCTGTCTTCACTTCAAGTCAGGGTGAGTGCTAAAAATAACCTTTAAAATGATCTGCGCAGTCTTTAAGACAGGACTTAAAATAATTCTTTGTTGTATTGCAAACTGTCAGGATTTTATTAGAAATTGCCACCTGTCATTTTATTTATCAAATAGAGAACTATGTTCAACTTCTCTCCTGTATGTCGGTAGTGATCAAACATAAAATGTCAACATTAAATTTAGTCTGCAGCAGTTCTGTTTTACAAAAAGAAAAAACCTTCCTTCCTGATGTAAACATGCAAAGCACCAAAATACTTCCTACAGTGCCTAAGTAAATGTCAGCAGCCTGAATTTTCTACGTATGAGTGTATAACTTGTTTACTTCCATTTCCATTTGTTATACTTTTACTGCACTTTTACACACTTCCAGATGAAGATTTTGTCTGTTCAATATATGATCGCTTTATGAAATGAGGGTAATTGTTCTGGTTTAAACAACTCAGCAGAATATAAGGTAGTTTGGTATAGCCCCACCCGGACCAGCTACAGTACAGTCTTAAATCCTTGTTACAGTGCATGTTCATTTTAGCTCTTATATTGATTTATTTTAATTTTTGGTAATTATATTTTTGTCCTTTTAGTCAATAAATCTGACAAGACTTTATTTGTTGCAGAGTATTTTTAAATTGTCACACCACTATATTCTCTAGAGTGACATCTGTTCTACCACTGCCATTATGAGACTATACAGACAGATTCAAAGTCTTTTGATTTATCGTGGTGTTTGTGCTTTGTGATGATTAATTTAAAATAAAACTGTAAAAACATGCACTGCAACTGCTCCAAGTAACATTTGTGATACCACGTCAGACTGTGTTGATCACTGAAACCAGGAAGTTGTCATTATAGTAGGAACCACCTCCAATGTACCCAGTTTTGAATTTTTCAAAACAACTTTTAAAGCACAAAACTAGATTTTTACAGTAAAAATTCTTTCTTCAGTCTAAGGAGCATCTGTGCAGCAATTATAGTCTTTTAAAATACAATGAGAAACCAGGCAGGAAGAAAACTGAGACACACCTTTTTCCTCATTACCTGCATCCTTTCACCCAGTATCCCTAAACCTGATTTCACCAGCTGAATCCTGCTAAATAAGGTGCTATTACAAAGTAAAGCTGTAGTTACTGATGTTTAAGTATATGTTTGTGTCACCTGAACTCTGTAGTTTTAGGACAGCTGGAGGAAAGGCAAGTGCTGAGGAAAAAATCAGTTTTTAAAAAATCATAGTATTATCTATTTATTCATAGAAGGGCAGGATGAAAAAAAAAAAAAAAAAAAGCTGTGTTAGTAGGCGTTGCAATTTTCTTCTGAACTGAGAGAAACATTTCTGTGCAGACGAAAATGCTACATAATCTCACTTCCTTCACCCTCAGGACTAAACCATTTCTCAGAATAGCAATCAACACTTTTTCCCCATCACATAAAGCAACAATAACTTTCTGATATGTGATCAGAGAAACCTTTTCTTTTTTAATAGTGAAGGTATAGTACATTTAGCAATTCCAGTAAATGGAACAATATTTTTGTGATATAACAATCTAATTAATTTTTTTTCTTTTTTTCTGCTTTGAAACAGCTATAGCAAATAAAGAGCAGGAAACTAAGTATACAACCAACATAATCAAGAAATACAAAGAAAAATAATAAAATAGTACATTAATGTCTTTCTTAAGTTTTTGTAAATAGTAACTAGTTGGATAAAACCAATGAAGCATTTTAAACCTTTGTTTGTCTTTAATCTTCAATTTTGTCTTTTGTTTCAACCCTAGCATTAAATTAGCTATTTAGAAGTTTTACTATTGCTACAGAGCCAGTGTTAGCCGTCTCCAGCGGTGGAAAGCGACGCCAATGTCTTTATCACGTCTTTTCTACTACTGAAGTTAGCACGCTAACCAGCTAGCACCAACCCGTCTCGTCACTTTCTGATAGTGACTCGTCCCGACGGCGTAGAGCTGCTATCATAACCGCTTGTGAAACGCCACAATGGCAGAAGCTCTTGTCAAGCGACAATCCAGCGGCAGAGAAAACTTACTTATAGCCTCTTTAAAAATGACTGCGAATCATGGAGGTGATTTCTCAGAACGCCAAAACTTGTGTAAGAAACATAACATTTTAAAGGAGTCTGTACATCCATCGGTACGTTACGAACTGGACCTGCTAATAGCTAATTGGGCTTTTTTTAATTTTTTAATGGTGATAATATAATTGCTCCAAAATATAGAGTGGGTGATTATTGCCAAACATGGATGGATTATGAGACAATGGGACTATGGGCTCATTTGAAAGGCCTCATTCATAGCAGCAAGACACCCAAACTTAAAGAAACAACTTTATAATAATTGTGTGTCTCTTGATGGTTGTGTCTTGTGGTTATGTTGCATTTCATTGTGGTCATCTGGTCGTTTTGTGGTCATTTTGCATCTCTTTGCAGCCATTTGTGACACTTTGAGTCCACTCTTTGTGATTGTTTTGCATCATTTTGTGTCTCTTTGTGGTTGTTTTTGCATCATTTTGTGTCTCTTTGTGGTTGTTTTGCATCATTTTGTGTCTCTTTGTGATTGTTTTTGCATCATTTTGTGTCTCTTTGTGGTTGTTTTTGCATCATTTTGTGTCTCTTTGTGGTTGTTTTTGCATCATTTTGCATCTCTTTGCAGCCATTTGTGACACTTTGAGTCCACTCTTTGTGATTGTTTTGCATCATTTTGTGTCTCTTTGTGGTTGTTTTTGCATCATTTTGTGTCTCTTTGTGGTTGTTTTTGCATCATTTTGTGTCTCTTTGTGGTTGTTTTTGCATCATTTTGCATCTCTTTGCAGCCATTTGTGACACTTTGAGTCCACTCTTTGTGATTGTTTTGCATCATTTTGTGTCTCTTTGTGATTGTTTTGCATCATTTTGTGTCTCTTTCTGGTTGTTTTTGCATCATTTTGTGTCTCTTTGTGGTTGTTTTTGCATCATTTTGTGTCTCTTTGTGGTTGTTTTTGCATCATTTTGCATCTCTTTGCAGCCATTTGTGACACTTTGAGTCCACTCTTTGTGATTGTTTTGCATCATTTTGTGTCTCTTTGTGATTGTTTTGCATCATTTTGTGTCTCTTTCTGGTTGTTTTTGCATCATTTTGTGTCTCTTTGTGGTTGTTTTTGCATTATTTTGTGTCTCTTTGTGGTTGTTTTTGCATCATTTTGCATCTCTTTGCAGCCATTTGTGACACTTTGAGTCCACTCTTTGTGATTGTTTTGCATCATTTTGTGTCTCTTTGTGGTTGTTTTTGCATTATTTTGTGTCTCTTTGTGGTTGTTTTTGCATCATTTTGTGTCTCTTTGTGGTTGTTTTTGCATCATTTTGTGTCTCTTTGTGATGTTTTTGCATCATTTTGTGTGTCTTTGTGGTTGTTTTTGCATTATTTTGTGTCTCTTTGTGGTTGTTTTGCATTATTTTGTGTCTCTTTGTGGTTGTTTTTTTATCTCTTGGTTTCCGCTGGTTGTCCCTTTCAATAATCAATAATCAGAAGCAAAGAAATGATAATATAACAGACTGTGCTGTGTTTGCTAAGTGTTTTGATATTTGAGGAATCGTGTCCCACAGCCTGTAATAATAACAACAGTTACAAAATCCACGAATATAACATTTTAATGTTGCAATGTTAGTTGATACATGACTGAATCAGAGAGAGCAGCTTTATTTTATTTGAGTATAAACATACACATGTATGGTGGCGATGACGTCACTTCTGCGACAGAAGAAGGAGCGGGGGCGGGTGAAGGGAGAGGGGGCGGGGACAGAAGGTTTCGTTGGACCAATCAGCGACTGTTTATGCAAATGAGCTGCAGCCCGTCAATGTGTTGGGGAGCGACCCGGAGCCGAGGAGTAGAGAGCAGCCGTCCGGGTCCAGACTGGTTCCTACCTGCGTGTGTCTCCGTGTCAGAAGCGTCGGATGGCTGGTTAACCGCACAGACAAACACCCAGTCCCGCCTTTATTCAGATGCGTCGCTCTTTGGTGCGATAAAAAGCGGATATTTCTCACTTTTGCTGGAGTCGCAGAGCAGAGCTGCAAGATGAAATACAAAGTAAGTGAAACGGAACAGGTTTCTGCCTCTTGTGTCAAAATGTTTGCTGGAAAAATTATTTAAAGCAAAAGCTGTTTTGTCAGACAAGTCGAGGCGGGTGCTTTGGTTTGGAAACTTTTCTGCTTAGTTTTTTTTTTTTATGGCGGTAATTCACTTATTTAAATGAAGGCATCCTGGTTTGTTTTAAAATGAGGTGGAAACTGCAGATATCGGAGGCGGTGGGGTGAGAACAGGATGCTGTCATGTTTCTATTTGGATATTTCCAGTTGATAAGTGTGAATGTATCATCTCTGTGTGTAGGCTGCGTTAAATGCCATCACAGGGGCGTAAACTGTAAAAATGCCACCGAAATCATGCCCCATGCCCCCCCCCAACCCCCCCACCCCTTAAATCAAGTCGTTTTGTCTATAAAATACCAGAAAAGGAATAATTAAAAATGTCAGTTACAGATTTCATGTCTTCAGATGTTTTATTCATACTGTCATGACAAAGGAAAACATTAAATCTGTACTTTGGAGAAGCTGGAGCTTTTTTTCTTTCTGGCTTATGGAGCAAATTAAACACCTTGAGGATCGAAATGCTCACTGAGGACTTCATTTAACGATTGTCTTCATTATTGAGTATTTCCTTGATTGCTGGATCAGTTGTTTCTCCTTGTTGCCAATGGAAAAGTCCCACAGTGCCCATGTTGAAATCTGAAAATGTCTTGTTTTGTCTGACCAATAGTACAAAAGCCAAAGATATTCAGTTTATAATAACATATAACATCAAAAAGTGTTTGAACAATAAATTGATACAAAAATAGTTGCCAACCAGTTGTTCCACTGATCGATTAATCAATTAATTGTTTCAGCTCTGGTTGTTTGATTGGTTGGTTGATCTGTTGGTTGCTTTATGACAGAATTAAACTAAACCAAACCATTACTATACACAAAAAAACCTCAATTGTCACATTTTCCACTTCTAGCTGAGGTCATTTGAATGAATGAATCATATGAGTCATAATGATCAAATCTCATTGATGCTCTGGTCTTGATTGGACTAATGGAGCTCTCTGATTGATCTTTACCTGAGCATGTAGCCAACCAGAGGCCCTGTTATGTCTGCCACTGTTTATTCCTGGGTTGATTTTGTGATGGACGGCATGTTTTAGATGTTACAGCTTGGTGGCAACATTGTGAATTGATGTTGGATATGATTGAACTTGTGGCCCTTAAGTGGGAAGATGCTCATCTGCCTCTCTGGACCCTGGTTTTGCAAATAATTTAAGCATTATTTGGGGAACATTTAGGCACAATTCATCATTAGCTTCATGTTCTTTAGTCTGAATTCTGCCTCACCATATTAGGGAAGCAAAAACTGTTCTCTCGTGCAGAATTGTGCAAAGTTTGTGGATGATTCAGGGGTTTTGAGGGCAGTGGCTTCACTTTCTAACGGGCTGTTTCCTGAAGTGTGAAGCTGCTGTTTGCCAGAGTTTTGGCTCAGACTCTGGACTTGACACAGCTCAAGCTGTACACTGTGTAATTTGGGTTTCTCGTCCTCAGTGCCCACTGGGCCTGGTGTCACTCCTCAGCAGGGCTTGGTTGTGACTGGAGGGTGTGCACACTGTGTGTCTGCGTCATGGTCCTAACTGACTCATTGTCTTGTTAAGTACACAGTTCACAGAGCCGGGACAGGCAACAGCGTTGGCAATAGTGTGGGCGCGAGGCCAGTGAGCGTGGCAAGGATTTTAGGGAAGGAAACAACCATGACTCGATCTCCATGATCATTGTATTTATCCATAACAAGACAATTGATCAGTGGATGTTAATAAATGTGATCGACAACCATTTCCATGCTGTTATCTGTCTGTAGGGAGGAGATCTGCACAGTGTACAACCTCTCTGACGTAGCATTGCGTCTACACTTCTTTGTTTGTCTTTACCACATTCAGGCGAGATAGGGAGCACATAGAAACCATGCAGCCTGTGCTCTTTGCTTATGATAAACATATCTACATTATGCAACAGCTCCATGGAAAAGCAGGGTGGCAGGGAGAGTGAAGGAAGGTGGGAAATCAAGGCCTCATCATGGTTAGATGACACATTTTGCGTCACTACTATTTTTATCACATTTCTTGACTCTCACAGATCCTCGTTCAGAGCTGATAAAATTTCCAGTGTCAAAGTTTACAATGTCCCCTCTGCTTTGTCTCTTGATCTCAGCCAAGATGAATGATTCACAGCTATATTAAGAGCGGTAATATTTCAACAGAAGTTTGACGGGGTCGCCCAGGCGGTGGCCTCCCCGTCACATGTCCTGAGGTGAGCTGCTGCAGTCCTGACCAGGCAGGGCCCTCCTCCTCCTCCCTGCCACCAGAGATGGTTTCCAACAGGTGTTCAGGTGTGAAGTCAGGGCTTGTTTTCCATAGGTCACCTAATGCGTTTAATCCCCGTGATGCATCCACACACAGACGGGTCTCTTAGAGCGTTAGTGAGGCCCAGGGATTTCTGAGGAGAAAGAGCATGACAGATAAAGAAAGGAAGAGGTGATACCTGAGGCGGTTTAAAGGAATAGTTTGACATTTTGGGAAATAATCCTGCTTGTTTTCTGGTAGAGTGTTAGATGAGAGGGTTGATAAGCAGGGGAAGCAGCTAGCCTGCCTCTATCCAAACGTAACAAAATCCACCTCCCAGGATTTAACAGTTTGTATCTTGTTTGTTTAATTAGTACAAAAACTGAAATGTAAAAACATCAATTTTACATCAGGGTTTGTGTCCATCTCTTATTCTTTAGAATTGGCTTAGACAAACTTGATGTAAAATGCTAATTATTGAGCTTTAGAGGTGCTGGGAAGCAGATTTTGCTACATTTGAACAGAGCCAGGCTAGCAGTTTCCCTCTGTTTCCAGTCTTTGTGCTAAGCTAAGCTAACCAGCTGCTGGCTGTAGCTTCATATTTAACGTATAGACATGAGAGTGGTATCAATCTTCTCATCTAACTCTCTGCTTGAAAACAAAACAATATAATGGCTAATAGTCATTTTTTAAACACAAACACATAACATAAACTACAATCTTGATATGGATCCCTTAGATCTGTATTGTTAAAGGATTGTGTGAAAATCATTAAACCTTAAACCTAATTTAGCATTTCTGTTCAGCACATTCTTGTTACATATCAGATGATGTATACACTGGCATCAATATATCTGCTGTAAGCTAATAACAGGCAATTTACCAGTCTAGCTCTAAAGCTCCTTTCCCAGAATGTGTAACCATTCCTTTAAAATGTTGTGACACCTTTCCAGGGGAAAAATCACTAAAAAAAGCCTCTTACGTAGTTTCTCGCCCAGAGACTTCCACAACCTTCTAAGTCATTCCTTCGTAGCTGACGTAACTGTTGCAGAAATAGCTTCACAACCACAGCGAGGAGTGATTAGGTGAACCCAAACTCTGGCCAATATATGTGTGTGTGTGTGTGTTTTCCTCAGCGTTTCTTTTTTTTATGGGTTCAGGTTCCAGGCACTGGTCCAAAAGCAAAGGAGCTGGAGGAGAGCGGAGCAGACATTGTTCTGAGAGGGAGGAGGAGGAGGAGGAGGAGGATCTGTGATGCTGAAAGGGCCTGCAGAAAATGAAAGAGAGAGGAAGTTGTGGGGGGAACAAGAGGGCAAACAGAGTTGGGTGTATTGTGGGGGGGATGGGATGGAAGTTGGGAGGTCGAGGAGCGCCCCGTGAGAATGAGAGCAGTCCAGGCGATCGTGCATGGGAAGGTTGTTCAGAAGATGCACATGATTGTTTCAAGGTGCCCCTTTACATTGTTAATGAGTCTGGCAGCGGGGCACATCGGGATCTTTTCTGTGTTTGCGTGCATGTTTGGTTGTGCAGGGGATTGGGGGGGTTGGCATTGTGCAGAAAGAAACATTTGTATTCCCCTGAAAAAATTCAGAGAAAAACTCCTTTGTTTGTTTCCTTTTAGGGAAATCTGCAAGTTTTACACTTTTAAGCAGTGAAATGGCTTTTCCATGTGTATTTTTCCGATCCACTGACTTCCTATCTTGTAATATTTTAGACTGAATTCAACAGAGACCTTTTATTAATCCACTGCCTGCTAAAAAGTCATGGTATTATCATGAAGTGACGTTGACTAGCTTCTGTTTTTTTCTGTATATTTTAGTAAATTTTCCGTCCCTTTGCTGCAACATTGCTCCTGTGCAAGATTTCCAGTGAGCGTGAAGAGCTTCTCCCCCAGCGAGAGTGAATAGCAGCCCTCCAGACCCCCCCCCCCCAAACACCCCCCATCTCCCGCTGCGTCCTCGCACCGTGAGCCAGCCATTAACATTTGAAAACGGTCAGGGGGGAGACAGACTACATTGTGTGTTCATTTCAGCCAGGGAGGGAGGGAGGGAGGGAGGGAGGGAGAGAGAGAGAGAGAGAGAGACTACCCAACGTCAGCAACAATGCATATAATCATTTCCATGTATGACCTTTGGCGGAAATAATTCTCGCCAACCCCCCGCCTTGTCCTTCCCCTTGAGGAATGCCAACTATTTTGCAAGGTCATCTCTGAAGTCATAGTGAGCCACTGTCAGTCTGGTTCGCCCCAATGAAAATGTGTTTGGAGGATGGTCAGCTGATAAACCAAAAGGTAGATTTCTGCAGAGATTCTTTACCTGGTGTGATATAGTCATATGATCACTTCAGTGTAGCTGGAGCAATTGCAGCTGTTCGATAATTGATTGATATTCTGTGCTTCCAGCTTTTCAAATGTGAGAATCTGTTGCATTTGTTCATCATATATGATAGTAAACTAAATATCTTTGCATTTCGGACAGTGTAAGAACAAGAAATTTAAAAAACAGATGAGAAATGGGCCAAAAATAAAAAGAAAGATACAAAAATCTGATGTGTAGTGTTGACATTTTAGGCATTTTTTGCCATTAAACCTCTTTGTAGCTGCAAGAAATAATTCCACCAATGAAGAATTGAAATAATTAGTCATTGACTGAACTTTGGCAGCTATTTTGATAATCAGTTAATCATTTAAGTCATTTTTTAAGCAAAAAATCCAAATACTCTTCTTCTCCAATGTCAAGATTATCTGTTTTTTTTCTCTTTCACATCACTGAAACTTGAATATCTTTGTGTTTTGGACTTTTTGTCAGAGGAAACAAAACATTTAACATTACATCACTTTGGGTTCTGAGAGCATTTCTCAAAAATGTCTGGCATTTTATAGAGCAAATTAAAAAAAATACTCACCAAATGAAATTATAATGGAAATATGGACTAGCTGCAGCCTTAATCAACTCTTACTCACAAAAATACAAACTCTAGAAACAGAGTTCATCATGATTAGATTTTTCAACAGCGTTAAAAATGGATAAATTTTTCCCTCTAATGAACAAAGGAGTCTCCTTTTATCTTCATGTGTCAAAGGGGGACGATGGCAGCCTCAGTTGTTCGTCTCTTAGTGTCTGTGAGATCTTTGCATAGCGTGAAATCGAGGGGACACGGGAGTGAATCTCCATCTCATTGGTTATTCCTATATGTAAAACCATTCAATGTGGCCCCGCAGAGATATCATGCAACATATTTCACATCTCGGCTATTGCCCCTTGGAGGGATTATCTCTCCTCTCTGGGGGTTACCACGATGCACTCATGTACCCTCGTTTGGCATCAGTGCCAGGCTTGGAAATAATCCACATCGTCTCTGCTCCGCCAGAACTGAGCGCCTCTTGGCTGGAGCCCCTTGAATATCATCCATGCTGTCATTTTTTTTGTGCCTCTGACACTTTCTCAACCCCTGGATGAGCAGTAAATTGTCTTTTTGAGTCAGAGGTCAGTGTCAGCAGCTGAACAATGCCTCTTGAGCTTGCAGGGGATTCATATACATTCAGCAGTGTGGACACATGCCAACATGGGTCTTGAGTTTGAAGGACAGCTTCTCTTCCTGCGGCTTCGCACAGGCCCTGAATGACTTGGCAGAATATGAGAAGCAACGTTGCACAATATAGTTCCCCAGCAGCCTTTTACAGTTCACAGAAACTGATACACATTTTGAGAGAATATCTCCAGTGTGGCTTTCACACCTAATTATAGGCTGTACTTGGTGTTCAGGACGAGAGTGAGGGAGTCCAAGATGTGAAAGGATAAGACTAGGTCGGTCATAGCCTGGATCTCTTTGGGTTGTACGGGAGGCAGGAAATGCTGCAGGCTAAGGAGTGGGATGGAAACGGAGGAGGGCGTCATGTCAAGTTACCTTGTAGTTTATGTGACAGTAAAAAAATAAAACAACTGTGATGAATGGACTGAGTGAGGAGGAGCTGAAGGAGGACAGTCATTTTACCCAAGAAGTTACTCAAATCACTTCCTGTGAGTTATTCTAAATGTGGCAGACAGAGGTGCCGTTGTGTTCAGCCCACATATTTCAACAGTTCTTACAGCTGTAATTAGCCAAGGTTGATGAGCCCCAGTGTGTAGTGCAACAAAAGAAAACCCCACAGTGGTGGAAACACTGTATCTGACAGGAATGAAAGGAATGGGGTTAAAACGGGGTTGAAATGTTTTGAGGGATTCTGGAGTTATTATATCAACACAGTCACAAAACTGTTTGAAAACCTTACTTTAAGGAATATGGAGCATACATGACAAAAGACATGACCTCTCAGATGCAGTGTTGCCAGATTTGACTGACAAAAAGTTGCCCATACAGAGAGAAAGTTGTTTTGTTCATTATTGTTTAAGTGAGTTTTTTCATTTGTTGTTACAGATGTAATAGTATAGTGTTGCCATGGTTTCAGTCTTTGTTCTTCTGTCTTTGTATTACTTTTTTTTGGAAAATTAAGTACGCTGAATTCGCTTTTAGCAGTTCCAGTTTGCTGAAGTTCTGCGGCATCTTTTACAATGGTTTCTAAGCAGAGATGTTAATGATCTCCCCTGAAAGTGCAGGTAACACTGAATCTAAAGGTTTGTGTATCGTGTCTGTGACACAGTTGTTGACACAAATTGCTGAAGTTGGGTGCAAAGTGCTTCATGTGGTCTACCTTAATCGCCTCCAGTGGCTGTGTTGTGTTGACAACTGGGCCAAACTACAGTAATTAACTTCCTGCTGTTCTTAGATCACGTGTTCACCTGCCCATCTCACAAACCTTTAGATCTGTCTGATCTACTTTACATTTGTGTTCACAGGAAGCGGTTATACAGGAGCTTTGAAAAGAGCTCAGCTTTGATATCCACCATTTAAAAAAAGCTCTAATTTATTTTTGTTTTGTTTTCAGGGAAACTCCTCGCCTATGACACAGTTTTAGTCACGCAAATTCACTGACTAAATAAATACCTCATCTCTCAAACTGAGATCTGTTGAGCATCGGTGATTTTGTCACAGCTTGCAGCGAGGTTAGACGCAACACGTATCCTGTTGAAGACACAGTTGCCATGCTGTTGCTGTTTAAAGGAGTTTTTTTTGTCCTTAGTGCTGCAGCTCGTGAATCACAAACGAGAGAAGGGAAGGTGGTGGGTGTCATATTTACACTGAGGTTACAATAGTCTTTTATGCAGTGTTAGAGAATGAATGGAGCCTTTTCTACCAGCTTGGAGGAGCTGCGTCTTGGTATTTGTGGTTGAATGAAAACGTAGAAATATGTGTAATTAGATGATAATTAGTCACAAAACGAGAACGAGCAGGAAATCTAATGCTGTGTTTGACAGTAACTATTGCAAAACTGGTCAATAAACCTCAAGGCTAAAATCAGCTATTGATTGATTTCAGTTACAACTCCCTCCATGTCGCTGTAACTGTGGCGTAACTAGGTATTGACCTACAGATCCTTATGTAAGACATCAATCACTGTGAAGCAGCAGTACATATGTTTGCTCGTGTTTCATGTGTGGTGAGGCTGAAAATGAAAGCTGCAAACTTGTGACATGGACCTCAAGAGTTTTTCACAAACAGCGGAGGTAAAGTTTCACCGAGCCTGCTGTGTAATTATGCTAATACACAGCCACTGGCAGGGCTTGTGGAGGCTGTAATCAGAGGGTCAACCTTCCTGAAAACTGTCCAAATGAAGAAATTACCATGTACCCTGAGCTCTGAACCACTTCCCATGAGCCTTTCCTACCCAGAACCCTTCATACGGCCCATTTATTTGAACTGGCTCTCACCCGCAGCAGGCCGCACTCTGAGGAGCGACTCGTAAAAGTCATCAGGTCCTCATTATCGTCATTACTATAATTATTTTCTATATTTAACCATGTGAAATGAGGCCAAATGAGTGTGTATGAACCACCCCGGGACACGTGTTACAGTGGTACGGCCCTAATTTTCACACCGGCCCCGCTGCAGAGGTACAGCGTGATGGTCTCACAGTCGGACCGTACCACTTTTTTTTTTTTTTTTGGGAGCAGTTTGTGTTTGTTTGGGTTGAAAACATCCTCGTCTCTCTGAAAGCAGGACGGCTCCCGTTGCCGTGGGGATGCGGGTTTCTGCTGTGTGGTGTGGCTGTGTTTCTGGCTGCAGTAACAGGGGAATTTGAGTATTTGTGAGCTTGTTTAGCCAAAGCCACCTTCATTATTATTAGATTGATGTGTACCCCGGAGAGGCAGAGCCAAAACCACCCAGGGAGCTCTTACTGAAAGCAGAGGTGGGGCCTTTTCAGCAGGCGGTGAAGTTACGTAAGGACCTTTTTTATTTTTGGACTGGTCAGCGCAGACTCTCCACACAAATGAGAGGACGTTTGTACTGTTTGTGTTCAGGCGAGACGCTGGTGGAAAAAAAAAAAAAAAAAAAAAAGGGCTTTGTTGATGTAGAGGTGTGTGAGTCATAGGGAGGGGTTCGGAGTGGCTGGGGTGGGAGGGGGTGGGGGGCTCAGAGAGCTGAGTCTTCAGACTGGATATCGTGCTCCAGGTGTGAATCTGGACAGCTCAGCTTTGCACGATTCTTCGCTTTTTAATGACAAAAACATACGAAGCTGTGAGAGGTTCTTGAAGCCAGATGTTGCCAGGGGCAGTGTGGGACCTGGGAGACCCCTAAGGAAAACATGCATGAATGTTTGAGAGATTTATGTCAAAAACACAAGTTAAATATCTTCCTGATCTGATTTTCAGTAATTAGGCCAGAATTAGCAAAGTTTTTACTTTAACATCTTTAGAGCTGTAATGATTAGAAGATCAATCAGTTAATCAATCAACAGAGAGCCCAGAGTTTTCTATCAGAGTAAAGTGAACATCATCTTTAGGTTTTGGACTGTAGGGCGGACAAATAGACATTTAAAGACGTCACGTTGGACTCTGTTGTGATGGTACTTTTCACATTTCAGAGACTAAACAATTAAACTATTGATCAGAAAAATAATTGGCAGATTAATTGATAATGACAATAATTGTATTTACTTCACATACCAGAAGGCAAAAAATGTATCTGACTAATGGTTTTTAGACTGTTGGCTGCAACTGATGATTATTCTCATATTGATTTATCTGCCAATTATTTGATTAATCACTTCTCTATGAAATGTTAGATTTTACAGTTTTCCACAGGCCAAGATTATATATTCAAACAGCTTGTTATCATTCAACCAACAGTCCAAAGCCCCAAAGAGAGACTTGAGCCAAAGAATTTTAACAAACATTTTAACTTAACAAATTATTTAACCTGTTATTTCTGATTAAAAATAGTTGCTGATTAGCTTTTTGTTGAATGAATAATCAATTAATGGAACAATAGTTGCAGCTCTAAATCAGAACAAATGATACAAATGACAGGCAAATGACAGACTATTTCAGGTTAATAGGAATCAAGGGTAAAACTAAATAAAATAAATAAGGTGACACATTAAGTAAAATCAGAGTAAACTTTATGATGAACGTATATTTTAAGGAGGAAATTTAAAGGTTAGTGAATTAGACAGCTAACAAAACTTGTGTATGAAGCTTTGCACAGGTTCATAACGGCCTTAAAGGTCTGAAATACAGCCAAGGACCTTTAATGTGATCTTGAGATAAGATCTTGTTCGTGCCGTCTAGCCCCACTCTGTGCACCTCTGTCAGCCTGTGTTTCATCATTAAGATTCAAGGTCAGGACCTGAAACGCTTCATATTTACATTAGGAAGCAGCCTCCAACCTCCCGCCTCGCTGACTTATAACAGATAACTTCCTGGAAGCTCGCACTCATCTGTGGGTGAAGCAGAAGGCCCCTCCCCTCCCCTGCCTGCCTGCCTGCCAGGTGACAAATGGCAAACATGTGTGTTTATAGGAGGATCAATGGCAAGTGATGGAGTCACCGTGTTGTGACTAACCAGTGTTTATGCCAGAGATCTGACGCCCGGTTTAATAGTCAGTTTCACCTGCTCCGATTACAGTGGTGCAGCGGACTGAAACAAACAAAAACAAGACGACGGGAGCTGAGTCTTCCCCCCTCTGCATCACTTCAAAAAGGTCTGCACGGAGCTGTTGGCCATTATGGCTAACAACTGTTTGTTCAGTGTAATTAGAGGTGATGTTTTGTGTTTCACATGACCCTCCGGATTCGTAATATCAGTCATTATGTTTGAATTGCTCTGCTTCTCCTGTGACTCACTCTTTATCAGTCAAGGTGATATGAAGTTATATTGTCTGCATGTTTCTGACCACAAGCTCTGCCCTACTAAAAGCTAAACCTCAGTGAGAACAAGGCACAAGTGTGTGAAAATGTGTCAAACTTTTGCCTTTGGGATCTTTGTGGTCCCCAGACTCACCACAACAGATGTATGAAAGATGCTGTATGGGCTCATGTTTATTGCAGAAACTCAGAATAATGTCAGACTCCTGCAGACGAACAGATGTAGAGCAACTGGAATGGATATTTTTCTCCATTTCATAGATGAAACAATGAGTCAAGACATTTCAAGAAAATGCCTGACAGATCAATAATGAAAATAGTCACTGCAGCCCTAATATTAACCTTCTTGTTTTGTTGAGCCCACTGCAGTGTGTAAAAACTACAACAATAAATGCAAATTGTATTATATATTTTCTTTTGACCTTATTAAAACTTTACATGTAGAAAAATGTTAAAGTACTAACCCTTCCCTGTGCCACAGTCTGGGCTTGCACATTTGATAAAAATGATGAAATACAGAAATCACCATAAAGCAGTGTTGTTACACTATGTAGGGAAATATAAAATAATATATATAAAATGAGCAAATCTATATTCCATTTGTTTAGTCATTTACAGACAAACAGATGTACAGTATGTTATCCCATGTAGTGATTAGACTTGAAGACTCATTTGTACGGTGGCCCTGAAAGCTCAGTTCACTGCACCCTGGGATACATATGCAAATATTAAAACAAAAGCAAATGAAAAAAGAATCTTGACCAATTTTTCATCACAATTGCAACATTTAATATAAATAAAATGCTGTGAGTTGCACAGAACACAATGGAAACGAGTCACAACACAACACAAGTATGGTTCAGGTCGTGTTCGTCACTTTTTAGAGTCCCCTGGAAACGATGTGTTTTCTGTTTGTGTTTTGTCTCTGCACATTTTCTTAAATTGCAGTACCTTGAGTGTTGCTGCAGGGAAAACTACTGTCAACACCAGTCACACATTTACAACATATGAATATCCATTGTATTGAACCATGCTTGCGGTCAGAGTAGAGGTCCTGAGATGAGTCTAAGATCTGCAGTGAGGCTTGTTTAAGTGTGAGTGCGTTTGTGTGAATGTGTCGCCGAGATCTGTGAGATATTTAGCATAGATGTTCATCTCCGTGTGGTTTAGGGGACAGATGTTGGGTCACAGCTTTTCTCACACCTTTTCTCAGCGAAGCGTGGCTGGGCTGAAATCACCATGTCTCCCCTGACACAGGCGGGTTTTCGGTCCCTTTTTTATGTGTGTTGGAGTAGACGTGTTGGTTCGCTCTGTGTGCACATGTGGTCGGTGAAACTGACGCTCTGGATTTGGCAGCTGGTGGCAGCGATCACTGTAATTAGCAGAGACAAAGGAGTAGTCAGAGGAGCATGACAGGTGCTGCTCGTGTGTCTGCGAGGTGATTTAGCTTCTCCTGAGCCTGAAGCACAAAGCAGGTAACAGCAGGACGACGGGCCTCGTGCAAGGGGCACTCAGACAAACAGCTTTGTTCTTCAGTGGCACACACAGGTGATTTAACAGCATTTATCACAGTCATCCTTTTCCTCAGTTTTCTCTTAGGTATGACATTCACATTCTGGTCAGGCACCTTTCTTTTCTGCACAAGGGGAAAAACACTTGTTTGATTTAAGGATTGACAGAAGAATAATCAGCGTAATGAGAATAATTCAGTCATTTTTTTTGCCGTACATTCTCTGATGCTTCAAATTACTCTGTTTGAAACCCAGATTTTCAATTCACTATCATACATGGCTAAGAAAACCAGCAAATATTCACTGTGAATTTTTGCTTTAAATGTGATCAAAATAGAGCTTGTTGCTTGTTCTCTAACAACTAATTGTGTCAGCTCGAATTGAAAAGATATTGATCGCACTGACAGTTTTCCTCATATATTCAAACTCAGTATTTTGCATCCTCATGGATGTCTCTGTCAGCCCTGAGCAAACAAACATCCAGGTCCACTCGCTTTGGGTGATGTTGACCACAATCAAACTTGTTGCAGCTGGTTGGTTGGTGGGTGGTGGTGGTGGTGGTGGTGGTGGGGGTTGTGATTGTGCGACGGGTGTTTTCTGGCTAATGGCCCTGACAGTGTTCTCGAACAATAGCCAGGGAGGCCAGGCCCACAGTGGGAGATAACGATGTTGCTAGCAGAGAGTTTCACATGGGAACTGTCTGAATCAGGTCGGGGAAGAGAAAGGCCAAGGCAGGTTCAAGAAAGCCTCAAACCAATGTGGGCTTCCTGATTCCCACACTGAGCTACTGAAGGGTGAGGTGTTAATAACATGGACAAAAAAGATCCTAGAACAATAAGTGAAGCTGACTGTTCCTTTTGAAAAGCTGTGTTTGCATGCTGAAACATTTGCAATAAGTTTTTTTTTTTTCTGATAATCCTCAGTCTGTAGAAATATTTCTTTTTGATCCAAATGTGCATGTAGTGTGTTGTCCGATTAGGAATCCAGTTTTATCTTCTACTCAGTCCAGTCCATCGGATACAAGTGAATTTAATCCGGCTCACTTTGCTGCAAGATGAGAGTGTATGAGGATTAAAAGCCAGCAGCAGTGAAGCTTAAACCCTGTTGACAGTTTTAAACTTCATCTGAAGCCCAGAACGTGGGTGCTGTGACAACATGTTTAGAAGAAATGTACATTGGTAAAGTACATAAAATTTGAAATTTGCAACAGTTACATATTGAGTTAAATTAAGACATGGAAAGTTTATAAAAACGAAATAAATAAAAACAACTCTGCTGAGGACATTAAATTTCTTTCTTTTCATATTAGTGTTTATCAGTGTTATTTCCAAGTTCAGTAATGAATAACTCAGTAGATGGGGAAAGATTTACAAAATTCATTGCTGCAGTTCCTCTGTAGCTTCATAATAAAGACATTTTAGCAATTTTATTGCAAAATCAGAGGCAATAACTATGAACAAACAGGAGATGTGTTAGTTGTTTTTTACTGTCTTTACAAAGCCCCTGTGACTGGGTTACGGTGCTGCAGAAATAAATGAAATTAGGTTGTTTGCATGAAACAAAGACAAGCTGGGAAAACTGAACAACAGACACTCTCCTCTGTTGCAGCACCCAATTTTAAGTTGCCCTTGAGCAAGGTGCTTATTCCCTAATTGTATTTATAGAGCGTACACGGCTGAAAGTACAGGACTGCTGATGTGCTGGGCAGCTCCCAGGAGTTAAAGTTGTGTGCTGTTGAAAAGGAGTATTCATGCTCAGTTAACTCCTTCCCTGGATGAATAAAGGCTAACAGGAAAAGACTGATGCATTTACTGAGGCAATTAGTCTTAAATGCCTCTCTCAGACACAGAAGTGGCACACTCTCGGGCTTTTCCTATCTCCAAAATCTGTGGTTTTGAGTCATTATCCCTCAGCCCTCACTGGCCCTTTAGATAACTGTGCCCTGGAGCGGGGCGCAAGCTGAGAAAATCCCATCAAGTTCAGATTTGGTTTGAAAGACATCTGGTGTGGAGCTGCAGGCTAATAGCAATCTTGCATGGTAATTTGAAGAGCGGAAAGAAGTTCACCTACATGTCGATCACCTAAGCTGCCATAAAAGAATGGTAAATGGTGTTAAACTGTAGTGTTTTGCTGGAATAGCTGGCATTATGGGAAATATGTTTATTCCCTTTATTGTGGGGTTAGCAGCCAGTTAGCTTAGCCTAGGATAAAGACTGGAAATAAGGGGAAGCTGCTAGCTTAGCTCTGTTAAAGGTAACAATTGCATACTAGCACCTAAAGCTCAGTAATTAACAGGTTTGTTAAAAAAAATAAATACATGACATAAGTTGTCAGGATGACAAAACCAGGGCTGGTCTTTTTTACACTTTGGTTTTTTGTACAGATTAAAATCAGAAATACTGCCAAAAATCAGAAGTAGCAAGAAAGCAAACAAGGGAATTTCATATAATTTAAAACCTGTTCCCACAGTAAAATTTACTGTGATCTGAAAAACGGTATACAACAGAAAGTTGTTGCTACTTGCTTATTCTGTTATTAAAATTAAAATGTGTACTAAGAAGCTCTTTCTTTCTACAGAACCTGATGGCCAAAGCATTGTACGACAATGTGCCGGAGTCCCCAGAAGAGCTGGCCTTCCGCAAAGGGGACATACTGACTGTCATTGAGCAGAACACAGGAGGCCTGGAGGGTTGGTGGCTCTGCTCCCTGCATGGCCGCCAGGGCATCGCCCCTGGCAACCGCCTGAAACTGCTCATCGGACCCATGTTCGACGCTCAGTCGCCAGCCACCGCCGGCGCTGCCCAGTCTCCTCCTCAGAGCTATCAGAAGAAGTCTGGCTCAGGGTCTCAAGGCCTGTACCAGGTTCCTCCTGGACAAGACGTCTACCAAGTCCCACCGAGGAGTACTCTAGCTGCTGAAAACACACCAAGCAAGGTGAGAACCAGAAAAGAGAACGGATGTACTTGTTAACATTTCCATGAGAATGGCTATTTTCAGTGTCGGTGAATCTTTCATCCGTGGAGAGCCAACACTGTGCAGGCGTCCATTACAACCAAAGGCTGCACCAGCTGATCCCTTACAGTAGAGAGGAGGAACTCTTCACTAACACCACCCGCTGATGGGACTGCCTGGAAGCAGCCACTGTGGACTGTTGGCTCTCTATAGCACATGATTGCCCGTCCCTGGGTTAGTTGATAAAATCTAAAAAAAAAAAAAAAAAAAAAGCTCGTCTGAAGTTGCGACAGCCCACTGTGACATCTTGCAGTTGGGTGTTATGTCTGACCAACAGTCCAATACCTAAAAATAATTTATTTACAATGCTATAACACAGAAAAAGCAGCAAATCCTCACATTTGAGAGGTTGGAAGAAGCAGACGTTTGGCATTTTGGCTTAATAAATGATGATGAATAGACTAATTGGTCCAGTTCTATATATCTCGCCAGCATTTTGTCTTCCATCCTTCATGTGATTACATTTTCAGATATTCACTTTTGTTGTATTTTACATATTCCTAAAGTATACAGGTAAATACTTCTGATACACTCAAGTGGATGCCTTATGCTGAAATTAGCCATTTATGACAAATAAAAAAAAATAAGAATTAAAAAAAAAAAAGTAATAAGTTGAGGATAAAAAAAAGAGAATGAAAATGTCTTTGTTCACAGAAATCTCTCAGTACTGGCGATTTACACACAACTAATATTCCTTAGATGCAGGGGTTGAGTATAGCTAGATAGAGTGGTAGAAAAAAGGGAATGTAGTGGGTTTATAGAGAGACAGAAACTGGAAAATGGTCCATTCACTGACCTCTGGAAACAGTTCTTTGGTTCTCAGAGTGGATTTAAAACCTAAGATCTATTCTGGTGGGTGTGTTGTACACCGGCGAATATGGATATTAGATGTGATAGGACATGACATTTATGCATTTACACGGTGACCTGTTATCCTGCAGTCTGCCACGACTCTCATCAGGGTGATTGCACACACAGAAATCAGAGAGATTGTGGGTCTGTGATGTGAAAGGAGGACAGGGTGTGCCGGGCCTGGCGTTCACCACAGAGCAGGGTAGTGTTTTTGTGCAGGGTTCCCATATTACTTGTATATTGGCACATTGTGTGTAGTAGAGCCAGTCTAAGCCACAGAAGGGCAGTGAATGTGGGAACAACTTGTGGAAAAGCAAACAGCACAGTGCTGTTTTTTGGATTTTGGTGGAGCCCAGCTGCCTGAAAGTAGTTTTTTTTTTTTTCTGTATTTTAATGCTGTACACAGTCCCTGACTAAACCATTGCGCTTGGCTTGGTCATTTACAGTATTGCTTTATATATAATCCTCCAAGCAGTGTGTCTTTTATATATGTTGTTTTATTGCCTAGATCAGTTGAAGGATTTCAGACTGCCCTAAAAAAAAGGACAACCAGTCCTAGTGAGTCTCATATTTGATCTGATACATGCAGAGGAATCTTTATTGTACGTTTATTAATTTACAACACAGAGAGATAACAAGCATGGATGTTTTAGGGTTCAATGAATGTCACAGTCTTTTAAACAGGTAGGTTCAGTTGCAAACATGTTAGCAGTTAGCAAAAAGAAGCTAACCAAATAAGCTAAGCAACTGTTGGATAACATTAGCTAACGTCAGCTAACATTAGCTACTGCAAGGGACCTGATGTTAGCTAATGTTTGCTAACATAAGCAACTGTTCGCTATCAACAACTAACATAAGATACAATATGCAGATGACATTAAATTACTGACTCTATTTTGCTTTATAACTGACATTATTTAATCCGTCTGCTGACTCTAAGTAACATAATCAACTGAATCCGCTAACATCAGCTAAGCTACCATAAGCAGCTAGGTGTTAGTTAACAACATATGGTGGCTAATGATAGCAGATGTTTGCTAACTTAAGCTACTGCAAGCAACTCAGTTAACAGCTGCTTATGCTAGCCTAGCTAATGTTAGTTGATAATGTTAGCATGTTTGTAGCTATAAACATTACCCAACCCTAACAGTAGGTGATAGCTAATGTTAGCTGATGTTAGCCAGCTTTAGCAATAAGTAACTGATGTTAGCTAAGATTAGAAGCCACATTAGCTAATGTTAGCTGGTGTTACAAAGGGGTTAGATTTTGCTTTACTGACATTAGTGAGCCATTTTGCTGACTTTAACTGTTCTCTGTTCATCCAGTGGTTGTCATTTGTGGCCATTTTCCACAAAAGCACCATTTAAACGAGTGATCTCTCATTTAATGGAAGTCATTGGCAGGTGTGCTCTGATACATGAGGGAAATTTTCTTGTTTATTCAACTGCGTAACTGGTTCTAGCACCTCAGACCAGATCATCCCTCCAGGAGACGGGTAGTAATTATATGCTGGATGAGCCTTTCATACCCTGAGGGTATTTTTTTCTAACAAATCAGCTGCAGCCATCATAGAAATGAGCTAAGGTGTGCATTTTAGTAGGTAAATAGGCAGCAGGCGCCAGGAGCTTAGAGGACTTTGTGTGGTTCACTGCACAGGAGGGAGTGTGATAAAGTCATCTGAGCCAGGGGGCTGAGAGGAGAGGCCTGTCAATCAACCTGCACACTCATACACAGATATATCCACACACACACACACACACTCACACACACACATAGATGCACACAGCAGCCATGTCAACCAACACCTCTCTTTTCCATAGCAGGCCTCAAGGCTTAGCTGAGGAATGGTATTAAAAAGGCTTTGGTGATAACATGGAAAATTAAATGTGCTTCTAATGAGAGTACGTTTTGAGCTGTAATCATGTTATTGGAGAGATTAAATTAAGTCTTGGACGTTTAACTTTCCCTCCAATCTGTGGTTATCAAAGTGGTGCAATTTTCGGCAGTTGTTCCTGTCATTAAATAGAAAGATTTTCGCTGTGAGTTACTACGCCTGTGAGTGCACACGTCCATGTGTCAGTGTACTGCACGAGTTCAGACAAGTCTCTGCTGTTTTCTTGTGGCGTCTGATGAACGCACCATCAGTCTCTGTGGCCACAGCCAGTCCATTTAAGGCCAAACAGCAGTATCTGTAGTGAAAGTGCAAAAAGAAAAAAGTATTATTGGTAGCAGAAGAAGTTATTTCAGGGTTCAAAAAGTCGCCTCCAGTTTTTGCAGAAAGATCAATCCAAACACTTTATTCTCCAAATGTTTTTGGCTATGTTGTCTTGGTTATTTTCAAAATACAGTATTTCATCTTAACTCATGAAAGGGTAAAGTGAAGTTTGACTCTCCATTTTTCAACAAAAAATGGTAAATTTACCTCTTTCACCATCCTTAATTTTATAATTTATGAATCAAGCTACTGTCGACCTCAACACATTCTTCTTTTAACTGAAATTCATTTTTTAAATCCTGTTTTTTGGACACAAACCTACTCTTCGAAAATCCTAATGAAGGCATGACAGCTGAAAACGTCTGGGGAATAAAGTAATGTTGACAAAGTTCACAACTATAAAAATTACGTTTTGTTCCAAATTTCTTACTTTATAGCAACAGCAGCCAAGGGTCAGTATTTAAAGCCATTCATCTTACTACACACAACGATTTCTTAAAGCTACAATAACTCAAACTGATCACCACAGTGTATAAATGTATAGTTAAGTTAGAATTATCCTGGAGGCTTGTGTTTCTATGAAAACAGCTCCATCCACTTCATAAGCACACTCCAGAAATAAAGTTGACTTGAATATACTGTGTCGTTGTATTTATAGAGATAATTCTTGTTGATGTCTAATCCAAACCCTGACCTTTGCTCTTCAAAATGCCAAACTGAGTCATGTTTACTACTACTCTTTGTGAGAGCAGTATTGATGACAGGCTGCGAGTGTTGACTCATGCTGCGTGCGGTGCAACGTGCTAACAGTCGATTGAGATGAAGGAAATCTGCCACTTTCTTGTTGTGAAGTGCAAACACACATGTGAACGCACAAACACACAGCTGGCTCTCCAAATTATTATGGACACTGATGCAGGCTTCCTAGACTGATGATCCCCTTCTCAAACCCCCCCCCCCCAGGAGAGAAAGGTTCCTGTATGTCCTTCACCATGTGTGTGTTGAGTCATGCATGCATGCTCTCCTGTCTGCTGCACATATCCTGCAGATTGCCTCCTTGGGTTTGCATGCCAACCCCACAGTGCAAATCCAGATTGGCGACTGGTTATTTTCTCTTCATGTGGTGTGGGGCTCTGGTATATAAAGGCACACTGAGGTTTGGCGCTCTCTTCCCCACTGGGTGTTTGGTTTGATGCTGCGGCCTTGTCCTTGGGTGACCCTCCAGGGAGCTACACAGCTGCCCCCCCCAACCCCACACTCCTCTAAGGCCTCCGAGCTGGGACCGTGTGGGACGGATGCCTGGAGCTCTCGGCCACACAGACTCTCCTCACATGGAGGCCAGGAGAGGCCTTGTGCTGCCTTTTATCATTCAGCTCTTTGAGGCCTGTTTTTCATCTTAGCCTGCTTCTCTTTTCTTCTTCACCAGCTCTGAAAGGTGTGTCTGTTTCACTCCGTCAGTTTCTCCTCAGTGTTCACGTTTCCTCTGTGCTTCCCCCTCTGACTCAGGCGCTGAGGTCACGCCGTTCAAAGATGGGTTGGGTTCAGAGTTCAAAGATCTCCGCAAGCATCTTATCTACTCCTACCAGACGGCCTTTTCATTCCTCACTTCCTGCTTTCATGAGGTCTGCTCCTTTTATGGGCATTTCCTCCATTCACTGTGTCATACCCATAGATCCGATCTGCTCATTGGTGCCATAAAGAGGTGGGGGTGCAACAAAAGGATTAATAAACTCCCACACAACTCAAGGAAGTGCTCTGATAACTGTTTATGGGCTACGAGGGTGTGCTATCTACCTTGATAAAAACCCTTTTGGAAGTAACCAGGTTTTGTGTAATGAATGGCTTGTTTGTTTGCCTCGGCCATATTTTCTCTGCCTAATCATGCACAAGCCGATCTCAGTTCCAGATAAGTGAGTTATTTCTTCCTGGAGCAGGCGGCTCCTTCAGATTCTTGTCTGCTCGCCATTGTCGCAGTTGTGATGAATCGTTGGCCCATAAGATTTGACCGAGAGGGCAAGGTCATAAATCAGTTGTAGCAAAAGTTGTCTGCTCTGCAGTGTGCAGAGCAGAAAGAAGACTTTCTCCCCTTTTGAAAGTTTAAAGCAGAGAATGTGATAAAATAAGAAAGGCAGGAGGAGAGAAGACAGGAAATGCTTTGCTGAAAGTTAACATTTTCAGCTGTGCTCCTGACATGGCTCTAGGGTTGACATAGTCAGATTCAGTCTTTTTTATCCAACCAACTGCACAAAAACCAAAGAGATTCAGTTTCATATAACAGAAGACATGAAAACCAGGAAATATGCACATTTAAAAGCCAAAGCAAGTGAATTTATTTGGCATTTTTAGCTACACTCTATGGATGGGAGTGTTGGTCAGTCCACCACATTGATCCAGACTGAGCTATCTTGACAATGATTGGAAGGATTGCAATAAAACTGTGTACAGACATTCATGGTTTTCCAGAGGATGGATCCTGCTGACTTTTTTTATCCACTGACTTTTCCTCTGGTGCCAACATATGGTTGACATTTGTGGGTTTCATTGAAATATGTCAACAACTATCTAAAGGATTGCCATTGCATTTTGGCTGTTGTACTTATGTTCTTCTCAGGATTCATTGAAATAACTTCGGTGAGATCACCTGACCGTCCATCTAGTGCCATCAAGGGTTGTATGAGATTTTCAATATTAGTCCATTACCTTTGTTTACAACCAAATACATTCCCATCAGAGTCAGATGGTGATTAGCAAATGTTGGCGCGATAACATGGTCAAGTAAGATGGTGAACAGAGTGAATGTTACCATGTTAGCATTAGCATTTATCTCAAAAGCGCGACTGTGCCTAAGGGTCACTGAATATAGTTCCCATTTCACATTATCCTCTTTTATTTCTTGGAGGATTGTCTCATGATATTTTTTTCCTAGAGTGTAAACACCAAATGTCAGACACATCTTTTAACATTACTTCTGTTCGGATAATCACACCAGCACATTAAGAAGCTGCTTTGATCTGAGAGGATGAGCGATGATCCTTGTTAGTGCTAAAATCAGTGCGTTCTCTTTTAATGCTCCTCATTAAGCCCCCTGTCTGTTTGGGTTTAGCCACTTGGACGTGTTATGGAGACGGCTGAAGGCCTCGCAGGATTCAAGACTTAATTACCTGCATTAATTAGTTTGGCACTTTAATAGGCTGGTGCAGCTCCGAGCGATGGAGGGGAACATTATCGAGCAGTTCTGAGGAGCGAGGAAAATGGCCCACAACAGTGCAGGAGACATCTTTGTGCCGTGATTCAGCAAAGCAGAAAAGGGCAGGTTATTACAGAGCAGAAACACACCCTACATTTAGGAGATGGAGTCACATACAAAATATCACTGTTGCCTAACTTATGACTGATAGCATGGTGAGTTTGCCACGGCTGGTGGTTCAGATTTTGTTTTCCCTGCGTCCTTGGGTGACCCTCGTTAAAAGGTGAACCTCCAGTGCTGCGCTGACGGAGCGAAAGGTAGAAACAGGCGGAGGTCATCCAGATAGGTGGGTAAGGGCGCAGGGCAGGGGATGAGGAGGTGTGAAGAAGGAGATGGATGGAAGAAATTCTATAGAGTTCAGTTGTCACATCACCGGCAGCATCACTGTCACCATCTTTTATCATCCGAACTCCGGTGAAAAGCCTTGTTAGGGTTGTTGATATGTGTCAGCAGGCCATTAGCGAGGGGAAGTGGTTGTGCGTGTGTGTAGCCAATGAAAGGGTGTGAAATGATGATTTCCTGAAAAATCTTGCCACACACAGGAGCTATAATCACCCACTGGCAATTTTGCAGAAATGAACCATGCTAGGGCTGGACAACATGGTGGAAAACATAATGATAAAGGAAAAATCAACATACAGTTTATTGTAAAGTGTTGGACCACCCCAAGTCTCCATTTACAGTTTCAATTGGCATAGATTCTCCGTGACTGAGACTCTGCTGGAGGGATTGAACACACTTCTCCCAAGAGATATTCCCTCATTTGGTGTTTTCATGATGTATCCAAAACCTCCCGCTGGTGTTTAGTTGGGTTAAAATGTGGTGATTGCAAAGGCCAAAACATAGGATTCACATAATTTTCATGCTTTTCTAACCCTCCAGTGTATGGAAAAATCTGCGTTTGTTACTGTATCTGTCTCCACTTATTTATTCAGGTTTTTCCTTTCATTTTCCATCTGACTACATCACAGTATCACAGTATGGAAAATTTATATAATACGCCAACCAACTGCAGCTAATGATTGTTTTCATTATAGATTTAATTAATAGATTATTTGTTTGGATGAATATGATAAGAGGAAATGCCCATCACAATTTCCTAGAGCTGAATTTGACATATTCAAAAATCATTTTTATACCAAAAACAGTCCAAAACCCAAAGAGTTTCAGTTTAATATAGAAGATTAAGAAAAGCTGAAAAAATAAACCAGTCAAACAAGTGAATTTATGGCATTTTTCTTACAAAAATAATAAATGATTAGTCAATTATAAAAATAGACTTAGATAGAGGTGTTGATTCAACTGTGTGATCATGTTGGAGCATTTAGTTTGCAGTTTATTGCATTATACAGAGAGGTGTTTCTGTTATTCAGCCTTCCCTCATTGATGTAAATAGCCAAAATAACAGGTCGGTTTTAGCTCCACCTTTAAACAAAGATAAGAACAGGGTTGATATGATAAGATCATGATGTCACAATATGATTCTGGTGACTATTTTATCTCCCAGAGCACAGACTATATGTTTAGCTGCCCGAAAAATCTTAGAGTATAACAATCTCATGAGGCAGTTGTTGACATTATGACGACACCTCTCAAATGACTCTGAAGTAAAGCTGAAAAGTCCTACTTGCCAAAACCTGAGCCTGCCAGGATGCTAAGTAAACATAGTATTGCTGAAAGAGCCATGAGTCACTCAGCGTAAAGCGTAGCAGCGTTAACAAGGCATCTATTTGGCTCCTCAGGGCACTAGTTTAAACCTGATCCCTCTTTAGTCTCTTAGTGTGCTCTGCCTCATCCATGAAGGAATCCTAAGAGTCTATCACCTGAGTGGGAACAAATGTTTGCTCATTCGCCTCAGCTCTTCATGATGTCATCGCTCTGTAAAAGGACTTGCCACTGCCGCCACGCAAGCGCCGACCTCATCGGATGAGGTAAATATTTACCCAGCAGCAATTATGGCAGCGCCGAGCGGCCTCGGAGCAACAGCCTGCTGGGTAAACAGAGGTCGGAGATGGGAAATAAATGAGCAGTGTGCATCTGGCAGCGGCTGAGAGGAGCCGATGATGGCAAGGGTGCTGCTCAAAGCCATGACATGTACCTGTGGAAAAGGTCACCGAGGTCTTTGACAGACACCTCGCTGCCATCTGCGTGTGGCAGCTGAGTCCAGGCGTCCGCTTATCGTCAGCACACAGGATCAACCCGCAGGGACAGCAGCCGGGCCGAAGTGACCTTTTACCAAGCGTCACTTTGTTGTTACTAAGTGAAAGACTAGGTCCCCGTGTCTGGTTTCAAGCTCTGGGAAGGTTGTAACAGCCTGGTTTAAATTCACAACACAGTTTTATTTTGTAAACAATTAAAACAGAACATGTAAAAGTCAGTAATGCGGCTCTCAATCCATGCTAATGAAAGTGTTGTCGTGGGAATCCAACATGGAGACAGTTGGAGTACTTTAAACACATGACAAACATGACACACACATTATCAGAGTCAGTGTGACTTACACTTCCTAAGGTTATCATTATTTCAGGTATTCATCGCAAACAAACATCCATAAATCTACTGAGAAATCATAAAAAAAATCTCTCCTTAACTCAAGAACTTGCCTGGGAATCATTAAGTTTTCAAATTTTCTTCAGTATCAGAATAATTCAGTGATAGTTGTCTGTACTGTCACGGTTACATTGGAAACAGGAGCAGCTAATAGTAGATTCGGCATAGTTTTAATGGTGCCAATTTGTCAAAATGTTAACACATATACGCTCAATAAAATAGAGCTCAAGTTGTGGTTCCCAGCTACTGAAACAAACTGATTCCATGGCAACATTAAACTCTTTACTTCTGTTTTTTTTTACATCATCACATATTTAAATCAAAGTCAGACAACAGTTATAGGAGTTACAAAATCCTTTAATGTTAACTTTTTCATGTGCACTGTTGATTTTGTCTGAGGTTTCCAAATCTAATCTACATCATATGAACCAATTACTGATATTATGTACAGTGCACAGTGAATCAATTACAGTTCTAAACAGCCATGAATGTGCAATAACAAATGGCAGCAGTGTGGTACTGTATATACTATAAAGTAGATTAAGCATCTTTTTTTTAAAGTTTTAACAGCTTGAAATGTGAAAAGTGAAAAAGCAGCAAGGCTATTTACTCCTCTGCTGGTTTACTTCAGAGCTTGGGTTGACGCATTTAAAGCCCGTGGTGTGTGTTTCAGCTCTGACCCATAGGCCCTGTTTGGATGATGTATGCACAGACAGGAATGCCAACAATGAACACCTTAAATCATCACGGGCTTGTTCAGATTGGACTTATGAGAACCATATGGACTACTGTTAGTCAGACTCCAGCTCAGATGAATGGCATTCCTTTCCATACTAGGCGACGTACTCTCATTTTCCGTTCTTCTCTTCCCCCCCCCACCTCTGTTACCTTTTTTCATAAATCTATTTTACAAACCCCTTCCTCCTCTCCCTCTCTGCTCCTTCCTCAGAAACATTAATCCCATTCAGAGTTGGCTGAGGTTACGGCTCCTACCGCTCACGCTCCGATGAATGTGTCCACAGTACAAGAGATGGTATTAGGATATTAACTGGGCTACACAGCGACTCATGACTGGATACCGGGACTAAAGTCTTATACCTCCCTGGAGACTTTCTCCTCTGCCAGGAAGCCATGCGTATGGTTCCTATTTTCGAGCCCTGTTAATGAACCCTGCTCGTTCCAGTGTGGCGATAGTGGTGCGTGGGGGCAGAAGAGCAGTACCGGGCTGGGGGAAGGACATTCCCAGCATTCCTCTGTCTGTCTGACGCAGCAAGGAGGTCTGCAGCTCTGCTTTTAGGGGATAGGAGACAGCATGGGGAAAGGGGGATGGAAACACTGGGATTAGGAGGTGTGGAGGGACTGATGAGTGCTGATGGGAAAAGAAGGAGGGAAAATGTGATTTAAAAAATAAATAAATAAATAAAGGGCAAAAATGTCACAAGTGTAATGTAGGTGAAGCTGGGAGTGTGTGTTTTGTATTTTCCAAGTAATAATCACACCGTTATTCTGTAGCCTGTCTGTCCCACGGTGTAAAATATTTTAAAGGTGTCTTAAATCCTTACGTACAGTATACTTGGGTTTTAATAGGGTCATTCATCCACACCAGTGACTCACAACTCTGTCATTTATCTCTCTATTAAAGCTCTATTAAAGCATTTTTGCCTTTGTTTGATAGTGTACAGTGTAGAGCTGACAGGAAAAGGAAGGGACATCGTGCCATGGTGGAGTCTTAAGCCCGTAGACCACCAGGATGCTCTGTTGTCTCTGCCCTGCAGCTCCAGGTCTCTGTTTATCGCTCGGTTTCCTGGGTTCTTTACAAATATCCTGAAACAGGGAGGATGTTGGTCTGTCTCAGAACATATCTGCCTCCACTGTAATCACTTTCTGTCCCTGGGTCATTTGAGGACTGCGAATGGGAAACAGGCAAAACAGCAGAGAGCAGGGACACACACAGAAGCCAGGAGGAGAGTGTTTGTGATTTGTGATTCTCAGCATTTGTCTTGAGCACTGCTGTTTTCCAGGTGTCGTTTTTTTTTAGACAGCAGCTCTCATTGTTTGTCTCTCCCCTGCTGTGATTGGACAGGTGGTGACCCCGACCAGAGTGGGACAGACCTACACCTACAGCCCAGGCCAACACAACCAGCAGGACGTCTATGACGTCCCACCCAGTAGATCACAGGGGGTAAGTGTCTAATGTCCCACAGATTGTACAATACAACAACAGGACTGTACCGTCTACTTCTGTCTACTTCTCTTTCTACTTAATACGTTAGTAAGTAGTAGTCTAATGTAAATCTAATAATGTGAACAACCACCAGTTCACATTTTGACTTGATTTTAGTCAAATTTAAATAAGTAGATAAATAAGCAAAATCTCCAAGTCAGTTGCATTTAAGTTCCAAAAATCTATTTCTAAAATATGAGTTTTGTTAATTTTAATGGACCATATCAGTGGTTTCGTATGTTTTAGCCTTTGTGCTACAAACATCACATACTTAACACGATATTTGACCGTTCTGTCCAACACTGTGCTGTGTTTTTAAACATTTGAATGCATTTTTCCATCTTTCAGGTATCCATAGGTTTCCATGAATATCTATATATTTAAAAAAAAAAAATCTTTAAACCATCACACTGAACTTCATTTCTGCATTAAGTTGCGTCAGAGTTGCGTTATAGATGAAAATGAATGCTGACTTTTTTGAGAATCTGCGAAATGATTTTCACACTAAATAGAAATGAGTGGCAACTGGTGGATGCTGGGTGAGGGAGGAGAAATACATCCAACAAATTCAGAATATAGTTGCAAATACAGTAGGAGCTCTTTGTCAGAACCAGAAGCCCGATCCTCAGTACGTTCTGTATTTGAATCTACCACATATCCTGTTCTCTGGAGTGACCTTATTTTCTCAGAAAGGAGGCTCGACAGTTTTAATTTTGTCCTGTCATCTTGCCTTCAGCTGATAAGACCTGCAGTGCTGCACTGATGTTAGTTTAATAAAGCTAGTTTTGTTATTTTGCTGTTTTTAATGACTCCGTGATTGATATTTTTATGATAACAAATTTAATGACAGTGTGAAAGGGATGATGAAGCTACAGAGGATTCTCACTGAATCTGCAGCTCCCTCAGATTTACTGAACTCTGCTGAGAGTTTCAGCTCGTTGGTTCAGCTGTCTGGGCTGTAATTTTACTGATTTGGTTCATTCTCACCGCTGCGTGTTTGGCCACATCAGGCAGATGTTCTCAGGCAAAAAAACATCTGTAAAAACCCACTGTAGACTGATACAGCTAGAGAGTAGCTGGTGAACATGGTGGCTGCTGCTAAAGAGAAATATTTCCCCAAGGAGCTGGTGGAGACCAAATCAGAGCTAAAAGAGAGTGAATATAGGACTTTTATTCATCAGGTTGGACAGAAATACGACTGCAGATGGATGATAATGTTGTTCTATAACTGCTGGGTGTTTAAATTAGCAACTGTTTGCTAACGAATCAACATAAAAGGTGATAATATATTGTGTTTCCTCTGACTCCCAGTGACTAAAATAATCAGTTTTTGAGGATTTAAAGCAAAACTAGTGAAGCTTTGCTGCAATAAAAGGCTGCAGTTTACCTTAGTCAAATAAATCAACTTTCTTTTAAAGAACAAACTAGTTCTTAAGTGTTATTTAATGCTTTTACCCCACATTTTGGTGTTTATTTTACCTTATTCTCATGTTTCAGGTGTACGATATCCCACCTGGTCAGATGTTCCCTGGTCAGCATGGTGCTGCCAGAAACCAGGGAGTCTACGATGTTCCCCCTCCTCAAATGGACCACAGGACACAAGGTGTTTATGACGTACCTCCCTCTTCACAAGGGGTAAGAGAACATTTCATCAACCAGTCCATCTCCTACCACAATTAAAGGGCACATCATTCGGACACACCATTTATTTCAGTCAAATAAAGTAGAATTAAGGAAGTGGTAGCCGCTTATGTCCGGAAAAATGTTATTTTTTGTTTATTGATACAGTTCCTAGTATTTCTCTTTAATTGTCTGCAATAAATGAATAATACGTCAGATGTCATATTTATGACATTCTTGCGGCTGCACTAAATGAAAGCTTCGCCTGCCAGAGGAGTTTAACCAAAACTCCATGAGTATGGTTCTGTGTCTGAACTCTCAGCAAGGAAAAAAAAGTCAAGGACATAACTCTTTTCTTTCCAGACCCTCTAAGATTTCACCAGACTTCCAGACCCGACCAGGCAGAGCGCCATCAGTTTGTTTGTAATAACCTGAAATATGCTGGGACCTGTTATTTGCGTCGTTCCTAATTACAGTTTGGGCAAGCCTGTCTAGCTGTAAAGAGTGCATTTCGAGGCTGATGGAAATCACTTACAGGCGACCATTTTATTCACCCCACTGCACTCCCATCATGCTTTGTGTCATGCACGTCAGGACACACACTCTGCTCTGTCAGTGGGAGGATAAAGCTTTGTTGTAGTCTGACGCTGCATTAGAGGAAGGAATCAAGAGCAGAAAGTTTGAGGTTTCAAATATAGTATCTACACAAAGCCAGAAGCTGTTTCACTTCCTCACTTGCCAACTGCAGCACTGCTGTACAAAGTGTATCCGGTGAAAACCCATATTCAGCACGTTTGTACACTTAGCAAGTCACAGTCGACTGTTTCCAGTAAGCTGATTTCTTCACTGTCGTGTAAACGAGAAAAGTGGTTTCTGTAAGATGGTTTTCTCCTGGAGATTTCAGATTTCTTGGAAATATATAAAGGTTGCTAATCAACTTTCTACAAGTACACGTGTGCAAAACAACACACTGCAGCCAAAAGAGGAACTGGATGAAAGGAGATATTGTTAGATGTAACAATGTGTTCTCACTTCTAAAACAATCCAATCCAGAGTCAGACAAAAACTGAAACTAAGACAAAGTTTATCGAATGTTTTGTTGATTTAGACTCTTGTGCTGCTGGCTCCGCTGTGGCTTCTGTCACTGCTACAGTTAAAATAAGAAAACCACCTTCCAAAATAAGGCTGGGGTAGAGGGGAGATCTGATTACTGCTGCGTGTATACACAGGTTTGCAGTAACCAGGTTACTACAGCGCGTGTGAATCTGAAGTACATCGTGTTCCTGATGTACAAGGAAAGGCGATGATGTTGTTGATGTTTGGTAGAAACCTAAATTAAGAACATATTATCTGATGAAACATGACCAAAATGTGGCTGAAGCAGAATTTAACCAGTAGTCAAATGTGTCTGTGTCTGTGTGTGCAGTTATATTCAGGTACTTTACCACCATCTGTAGAAACAGGCAGGTTTACTGTGAGAGAAAAGACTTTGTGATTTAGGTTAAATTCATTTCATGTTTTAATACTGATCACATGTTGATTTAATGGTTACGACTTTTGGTAAAATGGATGAGTGATTATAATGATTTGTTGAGTCTTTTTGGTGTCCTGTAAGTCCATGTGGACTGTGCACCAGTCTGTGCCTGACACAATAGATAAATAACAAACATGAGCATGACTGTGCTGCATGGTTGTGATTTTGCACTGGAAATAAAGCTAATGATTTTCCTCACCCACAGGTCTACTCGGTGCCTCCCTGCAGGACCAACCCCGCCCTCCAGGAAGGAAACTACGACTTCCCACAGCCCCTCAAACACAAGCAGGAGGGCATCTACGACGTACCGCCACCTGTCCTCACCAAGTCCGCACAGAGCCCACAGTCACATTATGATTTCCCTCCCAACATGGAGCCTGCCGCCCAACACCAACACCCAAACACCAACGGCAACGAAGGCATTTACGACGTGCCTCCGCCCGCCCTTCATTCAGGGGCAGGATCTCAGAAAGACATATACGACATCCCCCGGTGCAAGCAGCCCTCCCAGCACAGAACCTCGCCCGCTGACAGAGACGGAAGCAAAGGCATCTACGACATCCCCGCTCAGGATGCTCGAGCAGTAGGAGACGTGACTGACGGCGTGAACCGCCTGTCTTTCTCCAGCACCGGCAGCACACGCAGCAGCATGTCCACCTCCTCGTCCTCCACGGGCTCCAGCTCCGAGGGCCGCCTCGCTCTGGATGTGGACGCTGCCGTCCAGAGGTTGTACCGCCTGCAGCAGGGCGTGGAGGCTTCAGTCTGGTCTTTGCATTCAATGGCAGCTTCCCCTCACTGGAGGACTTTTCCCTTCATGGAGCGCCATGCTAACGACGTCCGCACAGTGCTGGACAGGGTCCGGGCTGCTGTGGGAGACTTCATTGTGTTTGGTCGCGGGGCTGCAGCAAACGCCACGTCTCTATCAGACTCCAGCCTGCACAGTAAGATGAGACGGCAGCTGGGACGCCTGGAGGACTCCCAGCAGATCCTGCTGCAGATCTACCAAGTCCTGGAGAACTGCAGCTGGGCTCTGAACGCCCTGGCCTCCTCTGGAAAACACCACAACAAGAGCGACGACCTGGACCGCTTCGTCATGGTCTCCAGGACCGTCCCCGACGACGCCAAGCAGCTGGCCTCCACGATAGGCAGCAACGCTGAGCTGCTGTTCAGGCGGACGCACATGGACGGGTCTTTCTCTAACGGGAGCACACCTGATGAGAACATGATCCACGCGCTCACCTCCCCCTCCTCAGATAACGACAGCTACGGGGAGCAGACCAAGCCCTTCCCTGTGCCCTCCAGCCAGGACAAAGACAACATGAACAACAGTGAGAAGTGTGTGAAAAGCTGGATGGAGGACTACGATTACGTACATCTACAGGTAAATGCTCAACGACTAAAAGACACGGCTGAAGAAAACTGTGTCGAAACATCAAGTTAAAGCCCCCATGTGTAGAGCTTTATTGAGAGTTTTGCATCTTTAACATATTCTTATGTAGATTATTTTCTGCTCTGATACTGTTTTACAATAAGTGAGTGAGTAATGTTGCAGTTAAGGATTTTATTCAGTCCAGCAGCAGCTTATTGGGAATTTAAAGCTCGTGACCTGCTCTTATTGCTTTATTAGCTTTATGACTTTATACCACGTATAAAGTATCACGCATGTATCAGAGGTTGACCCTGGGCTGTGTGAGTAAGTTTGAATACCTTTTCTCACTTGTGCGTCCTCCTCCGCAGGGCAAAGAGGACTTTGAGCGTCAGCAGAAGGAGCTGCTGGAGAAAGAAAACATCATCAAGCAGAGTCAAGTGCAGCTGGGGCAGGAACAGGTGAGACTTTCTGTTTCTTTTTACAGTCACAGACGTTGCTACGCTGACGGAGCGGTTAGGATTGGTGCTTCTGTGTTATCAGTCATAAATATTAATACATTCATTAAACATAACATCAAACACTCACAGCTGCTGCTGACCTTCTGGGTCTCGTGGTTTTGAGACTTTGTGAGATAAAAACCAGGCCAGTAACCAGATGGCACCTCATAGTCTGACACAGAAAATAACAAAGATATTAAAGGTGTAAACACATTTATTTTCTCAATCAGCTTCTGACTATGAGCATTGTGATGCACCATGAGCACACATTTTCTGCTAAAGTTGGAACATTTTTGGGTATTTTATGAGAGAGACAATATATTATTATATATTATATATTATATTTTAAATCTAATTCTACTTCTGTGCACCAATCGAGATTTAGTGACATAAAATCTGATGACAATTGTTGGGTTTTTCTTTGAAGCAGATCAGTTTTGAGGATTAAACTCTCAATAAATAAGGAAGTGGTTTTAAAATTTTAATCGTTGTGTATTTATTCATTAATATTTAATGTTAAATAGAAATACTTAAGATTTGAAATCACATTATAAGGGGCCTTTTTAGTGATATACTGTAACTACCTAAAATCTGATGCTGGTTGGACTGTTGGCTTCAACTAATGATTATTTTCTTGCTTAATCGACTAATTGTTTGGGCTATGATGTGTCAAAAATAAGGGAAAAATGCCCGTCGCAACTTTCCAGAGCCCAAAATGATGTGTCTAAATTGCATGTTTTATCAGACTAAATCCAAAACAAAACAAAAAAAAATTATTTACTTAAAACAAGCAGCAAATCTTCATATTTAAGAAGATGTAACCAGCAAATATTTGGTACTTTTGCTTAAAAAATGTATCAATTATCTAAACAGCTGCTGATTAACGTTCTTTTATTTGATCAATTGACTAACAGTTCCAGAGATAACATACAAGAAAGGTCAGAAAATAATCTAATTCTCGTCACCCTTCACAGATCAATCAGTTCAAGAAGCTGGAGCAGGAAGTGATCAAACCCGTGGAGAATGACATCACACAGTGGACGTCACACCAGCACTCAGGTGTGACCGTGGCCTCCCCCTCGGACTCTCCCTCCACCCTGTCCACCTCCGCTCACGTGTGCGCTCGGGACCGCCAGCTGCTTGGCTTCTACTCGGAGCAGTGCGAGCAGCACTTTGTCACGCTCCTCAGCGCCGTCGACGCCTTCTTCGGCTGCGTCAGCGCCGGGCAGCCTCCTCGCATCTTCGTAGCCCACAGCAAGTTCGTCATCCTCAGCGCCCACAAACTGGTCTTCATCGGAGACACTCTGTCCAGGCAGGCCTCGGCCCCCGAGGTAGCAAACAGGGTGATGAACTCCAGTAATGTGCTGTGTGACTTGTTAAAGACGGTGGTGGCTGCGACTAAAACGGCCGCCCTGAACTATCCAAACACAGCCGCCATCCAGGAGATGGTGGACAGAGTCACCGATCTCTCGCACCACTCACAGCAGTTCAAAGAACAGTTACTGCAAATGGCTAATTCGTGATTTTCACCCATGTTGCTCCTGTACATTTCACCACAGACTCCATGTGTACATTCATCTAGTACAAATATATATATTTACAGTATGTATATATATATATATATATATATATATATATTGCTCTTCATCTTTAAGCCTGTTTTGGATGTTGTAAATAGTCTGTTCTGTAAATATTTGCTATATTTTTGTGTAGATTGTTTTATATTATGTTATGAATATATATGTAGGTGCAGCATTGGTGTCTCTGTAGGATTATGTGGACATTTTTCATAACATTCCTGTTGCATATTATGAAGCACCTTATGAGATGTCCTGTTTGTTTCATTTTCACCTGTAAAATGTCGTTAATGTGTGTTACTGCTGGGTGTGACGGTAAATCTCCTTGTAAATCACGTTAATGTCGATGTGTGTGGAGATTTCCACAAAGTAAAGGACTGTTCTTAACCATGTGACTGTGTCTTTTCATTTCTCTGACATAACAGATTTGTTCGAGGAAAAGAGAAATTTCCCAGAGGAGCAGAAGCAGAGGTTTGGTAACTGCAAGTCAAAAGGAGGTGGACAGTATGAAGAGGGAATTTAAGTAACAAGCTAGACATAGTAGATTAAAGACGAAAGTAATTATAACTTTTAGATACACTGATCCCACACAGGGAAATCAAAGTGGTGTAGGAGCAGACTAACGCCGTAGTCTATACACAAGAGCTTTTACTGTACACAACCTGAAGCATAAGTAAAATGGAAGACTAAATACTGTATGAATAAACATAACCCCACAGTCCTCCTCTCCATGACTGACTGACACTTTTCTGAATCCGTCTCCTGTTCTTAAAATAAATCATCAAGCCTCATTTTTCCATTTTTTTTTATTTAAAGAAATCCCAACGATGGGATTACACCCAGTGTGACACCTGTGGAAGTGTTGACGCTCTGATCCATGAGTACTCAGTAGTTTTTACTACATATTACATATCTATATGTATATATATATATATATATATATAACATTTATACAATGCTATTACACAAGTACACGGTAGTTACTATATTATTACATGACTACTCAGTAGTTATTATTACATGAGTAGGCATTAGTTATTCTGTTACTACACTAGTACACAGTAGTTAATACATTATTACATGAGTACTCAGTCCTCATGGGTCAGAACACACCCGTGTTTGAACTCCGCCTTCATTTTGATCTCAACTATCAGGTTTCGTGACTGCATCTTGCACGGTGACAAAATCAGGCCACAAACACTTGCAACAACACCAGAAACACTGTCATGGCTGGAAGAGATTTTACGTTATTAGAGCCAGTGTTGTATCAACTTTCTGGGATCTATGACTTAAGTAAAGACAACACAAGGTGAAATCTAAACCTACATAATAACAATATTTCAAACATGAACCAGCACAAATATAAATCTTCTTTGTTTAGTTTTTATGGGCTTTCAACCACATCTCAAGGTCTTCATTCTCAGAGTCATCAAGCAAACTAGCTAGTTAATGAACCTTGAGGTAGGAGCTGAGTTTATCCAAAGCATGACTTAGCATCACCAGTTGGTAAAGAGCTCCATTTGCAAATAAAGTATCATTGTCACTGCAGTAACCCAAAGTGATGTCTAACTCAGTCACATCCTCGTGGATCCCTGCAGGATATTTTTGATTTCAAGTCATATCGGATCAGACTTATTTGTACCCTCTGATCTTAAGAAGGGCTCAGCTAAAGATGGGGCTGACAGGATTTCACATTGAGCGGGACAGAACTGCTGGATAAAGGTGGCTGTGCCAAACAATTCTTCACTTTGCTCGTAGAACATTAGATATGACACACAGAGAATAATGAGGGGCGAGTAAAGGACGAGATGCAGCTCTCACACACACGTTCTCTGTGTTTTTCAGAGCGACGCTATCAGCTGCGACACATTTTCTGTGGTTCAAAGTGTAGTGAATTGATAAAAATGTGTAGAATCACTTGGCTTCCTCTGCAACAGCCTCTTAACAACAGTAACTGGCTGTAGGATACGACGAAAAACAACCTTTCTGTTTTCTTCTCTTCTTTCCTCATCTTCTCCTAGCCCTCTTTCCTCTCTTTCATTATAGTCTGAGTGAAATATGCTCTCTCCCTGTGGAGATGCTACACTCGAGATAGATAGATGGGACTGCGAGAAGAAGAGATGCCCGCGACCACAGCGAGACTTCCGCCCCCCTCCAGCTCCCAATCAGAAAATCTCATTAAAAAGCCTGCGAGCTCACACAGCCTGGCACTTACAAGCAATCTAGCTGTTTTTATTATTCACTGCATTCCTCTCAGCACTCTCCGGGGAGATGAGAAAGAAAGGAATTTGCAATGGAAAGACTTTTTTAAAAGGGTTCCCATTTTGCAGACAGACACGGTAAATCAGGAGATGTCAGATCCACCTTAAAAGTCTGTCTGAGACATATTCTCTGTTAATCTGCCCCACAAAGGCAGAGAGCAGAGAGCAGAAAAGGGTTTAAAGTTTTAGGGTTGGCTTGCAAACTGTTTAACAGACAGAAAGGCTGTAATGCCTTCATTTTACAGCTGAGGGGAATGTCAGTCGTTTTGCAGATATTTGATCATAAACTTTGACCTGTTTGTGGCTCTAGATAAAAGGTTATCACCTTTGTGATATTTCTGAGGGGGCTAGGATTGTCTGTACCTAATTTTATGGCAAACTTTTCAAAATACTAATATCAGTGGATTGCCAAAGTCAATGGATTGATGGATCACATCAACATTGAAATATTTCAACTTTGACCTCCAAGGACAAAAGTCATCCTTTGGGGACCAGGCTGTCTCTACAAAATTTCATGGCACTCCATCCAACAATTGTTGAGATACTTCACTTAAAATCAGAAATTTCAAACTCATTGTGGCGCTAAAAGAAAGTCAGGAAATCATCAGTCAAGTCTAGAGGGAAAAGTCAGAGGATCACCGGAGTCATGAGCCATGGATTTCTCTGCCACTGCCATCCAACGAGCTAACATGGCTAAAAGAGAACATCCTTTTGGATAGTGTTATTAAAATGAAAAGGGAAAATGCAGTGTATACAAAATAATTTCTCACTTTGATCCATTTTAGGAAAATAAACTTTATTTTGATGCGCATTTGTTGTGCAGCTCATATACTAGGTGTCTATCTGTGCATCCACTGTACATATTTATACTGAAAAATCGAAAATCTAAATTTATATTTTTCAATTACAAATAAGAGCAAGGGGGGAAAATAAGAAATCAATGTACCATTTTAGCTTTAGCTAAGGCTATCTGTCACTATCTCAACAGTTAGCTTTCACCTGATGTATCTGTCTTTGCTTAGCTGTTTCTGTTTTGTCGTTGTAAGGCAGTAATAAAGGCATCTCAGGACACACTGTGGCTCTAAACTAGTGAGAAGAATAGCTTTTGGCTGATGTTAATGCTTGAGACCTGGGGAGAGATTGGTGAATCAATGAGTTATTTTAGTCCTGGCAGCTCTAATACATCCACCGGGGCCAGAACACACTGTCCTGGACTCGACAGCAGCAGAAGCTTCAGTGTGTATCTGTCACCAGGGGCATCGGGCCAAACATCTCATTAATGACAGTCTCTGGTTTACCACAACTCCACAACTACGCAAGGTGCTGCAGAGGCGTGAGAGCTGAGGCTGCATTTTGTTCAATCCCCTGGAGCAGTTGTCTCCACGCTCCCCGATGAGATACTGTCTAGTCGAGCCGAGAAACAGCAAACAGGTGTTGGGCTGCTGGGGTGGAAATTTGCAGTGATATACAAGAGCAATGGCAATCAAAAAGTCAGCTGATCACCTGACTGTGCGTGAGCAGTGCAAGGTCATTGGAGAGATAATGGGCAACACCTACAGCCAGAAGCAGCAGCACAAAGCAAAGTACGGTGTGTATATATATATATATATATATATATATATATATATATATATATATATAGAGAGAGAGAGAGAGAGAGAGAGAGAGAGAGAGAGAGAGAGCGAGAGGAGCAGCGGAGAGTCTATGTCATTTCCTTGGCTTACCACAATCATTTCCTGTAAAGTATTTGCAGGCTCTGAAATTACAGCTTCGTAGCTCAGCGGGGCCTCCTTCTCCGAAAAAGGCCCCAGCTGCAGGCAGAAATGTAGTCAGCCAGATCTGAGGGAGAGGTGGCATCATTAGTATGAATAAAAATCTGAGCAAAGGTTTGCCTCATAGTCAATTTACTGTAAGGGTGGTTTCTTAATTTTCTGCACGTGTTTCCAGTGAATGATGGATACAGGATATTCTGGACGAGTGGATTCTCAACTTTTGAGTAATACCACAGTGAAATGCATCAATTACTGCACTCAAAATAACATACATCTATTTCCTATTTACATTTAATTATATTTGATTATGTTCTTGCTGCGGCCGGTTAAATACTCAGATGAAACATGAATGGAGTACCTAATGGGCCTACCAGGCATAGTTTCAGGGGCTAAGGGTCAAAGGTCAGAAGTCATGGGGCTCCTGACCCACAGCCTCAGTGTTAAATGACTGCTAATGTTTCTAAATTGAAAGTCATAGAGCTTAGTTGTTACCACAAAATGACCTTAAGGAGATGATAAACAACCAAAAAAGAAACACAAAACAATCACGAACAGTCAAAAATGACCAAAAAGCAACACATAACTACCAAAAAAGAAATGCAAGATGACCACAGAGAAGAAAAATGACCAAAAAGGGACACAAAAATGATCACTAAGGGACAGGTTATATATATGAGGGGTGGAGCTTTCTACCCATCTGTGCACAAGTCCTGCAATCAAGATTTTACTACAGTATCACTGTCAAAATACACTTAATGTACCAAGAGTAAAAGTACTCATGCAAAATGGCCTGTTTCAGAAAAACAACATACATACAAGTACCTCAGACTTGTACTTATGTACAGCACATTATATTATTTAATTAAAATCATTGACGTAGTAATGACTTTAATGTTGTAGCTGGCAAAGGTTGGGCTCATTTTAACTAACATATAATTTATTTGTTGATTTTCATTTGCCCTGTGATAGATTGGTGACCTGTCCAGGGTGTACCCCGCCCACACCCTGTGTCAGCTGGGATTGGTTCAAGCCCCCCTGCCCCCCATGGCTAATGTACTGATGGACGGATATATTTATTTTATTTGTAAGATACATGTAAAGGAGTAAAAAGTACAACACTCAAGAAAAGTACATCAAAAATATACTGGACAGTACATGTGTTTACTTTCTTTGCTTCTCTAGCAGCAAATATAAAGTCATGACTGCAGATCAGTGTTTATTAGGCAGTCGTGAGTGAAATACTAATCTGAGTTTCAAAAGAGCTGACTGACACAGAAGAGAAAAGGGCCTAAAAACCACAAGCTCTGAGGAAATTCAATACATTTGAACTTTAAAAAGAGTCAACCTATTATTTTACCCATGAAACACTAAGCGTTTTATAATAATCTGTCTTTAAAGCTCTTCAATTCAAGAAAACATCATCTTTATTACAATAGAGCTCATTTGTGGCTCCATTGTTAGCATTTAGATCTCGCTCTGCTGCACGTTTGCAGTCACAATCATTGCATCCTTGCACTGCATCAAGTATGAGCAGTTTAGGAATAAGCTAATGACCCTTGGGGCTGAAATTGATTAAGTGTTGTCAGAGACTAAAATGATCTTTTAAAGCTAGACAGACTCAGTATAGATTATACATACAGTAGATTAATGTACTGCATTGAGGTCTGAGACAGTAATTTATGGCAGCAATTTGAAGGCAGCGAGCAGAGTCTAAAAGGGTGCACAGACGGTTTTGCAGAGGGATTTCACTGGAGTCAGGGCATGTGTTTCTGTGTATTTGTTTTATTTTTAGTATTTTATTTTTGTAAGTTTTAGCATCTGTTTTTGTCTCTGAATTCCACTCAAAAACAAAACAGCTGCACTGTTTGTTCCACAGTGAAAAAGAAAAAACACTCATTAACCAAACTCTCAAATCATGTGGGCAAAATAAGAATTTAAATCACTTTTAAATATCTTATAAATTTCTTGTTTTGTTCTACAGATCTCTGAGTCTCATTAACCATCAAATACCGACACAGACTGTTTTGTCTGCACACAACTCAACTGTGTATCTTCAAATTAGTCTTGCAAGACATCTCTAAACAAAAAACGTCCCACGACTTCACATAACTTTATTCTCACAGGTTGTGCAAAAAGTATTGATACCATTAAGTAAAAATCTGGTATAAGTACCGAAGTTTTACCAGCAATATGTTCTAATAGTTTTAAAATAGATCAAATTAAATGTAATTAAAGTGTTCTTGAGGCTGCAGGATGCCCCCTGTAGGAGATTTATGTTACATTATTGGATTATTATTACTACTGCACTACTGTGTACTCTCACTGTAATGTTTCAGCTGGATGAGGTGGAAGCAATTATAACTAGTAGAGTCAATATATGCATCATATGCCAGAAATGTTTTGTTTCCATAATCATGATGTTTAATAGAAGGCGTAACTACACCTGTCTGATAACTGCAGTGGTGTGAAATGTGCATTTCCCTCTATGAAGTATCATAAAATGTAGTAAAAGTAACTCAAACATGTACTTTCATACAGTACATTTACTTGACTGAAGTTACCACTAGTAATTTGCATTTTCCACCACTAGTGCTCAGAAAAACTCACTGTTGACCAGCAATAAAACGTTTACCCTCAGGCTCAGTCCTTGTGTTTTGCTGGATGCTGTTTTCTGTCAGTGTGATGCTGCCACCCTGTGTTCAACCTGCAGAAAGTCTCAGCAGCTGAAACCTGTGAAGCACAATGACCTAAAAGGCTGAGCAAAGTGTCATGTTGGTTTACGAGGCTGTCGTTCAAGACGACAAAAACCAGCAGGACTTCATCTGTAGGCACCAACAACAAAACATCGCCGTCCATATTTTGTGTAAATTGTTGAGAAAGTGCAGGTTGCTTACATACACAGAGTTTTCCCACAGGAAGAAGCGAGGAGTAGCAGAGGCGATTTGTTCTCTGAACACACCTAACGATTATTTTCTCTATTGATTAACCTGCTGAGTATTTTCTTATCAATGGCTTGTTTGCTCTAAAACCCTCTGTAAACAAATGTCCTATTTTGTCCGACAAATCTAAAAAAAAAAAAAAAAAAGCTGCACATTCTCACATTTGAGAAGCTGAAACAAGAGACAGAATTTTTTCCATGTGTGTACAGAATGAGGTTTTTCATGAAAGGAATTTTCTTTATGGCAAATATAAGTAAATCACATGTTCACCATAATAACTTTGAGTTTTTCTAGGAAAGAAGCAAACAGGACTCAGGGCTCAGCAGATGTATGGCATTATTTATTTGAAGCTACTGCTCCTCTGAAGAAAAAAAACAAATTCATTGCTGATAAAAAGGTGCAAGACTTACATGAGTTGTACCTGGAGGGAAACTGTGTTACATAAATATTGATTAGGCTGTGGTCAGCTTTGAATTGCCCTGAAATGGACAGGAAGCGACTGCTGGCCACAGAAGGAGGCCGGGTAACAAACCAGTGGATGCCATCTAGACGGGCACTGGTACAGACAGAGGCACAGGGAACGGGACAGGGTTCAGACGTCGCTCGGGCAGGTTTTCTGCGGCAGGGAGCCTCGTTCTGTCGCCCCGAGGCTTCAGCTAACTATGTGGATAGCTGCTTCTGAACGCCTACGGTCGTCTCCTTGGAACTTTCTCCTGACTCTTCAAGTATGAATCAATAAAAAGGGTGAAGGAGAAGTTGCAAGAAAAAAGGTCACATTTCACACAACTGGAATGAAGACTTGTCATTAGTCGACTTCATTGGAGGCTTTGGGCATTTTCTACTAAGCGAGACAGTTTCCACCTCACAGACAGTAGTCCATAATACATAGAGAAGTACACTGTGCAAGAAACAACAAAATGACAGCATCAACATTCCTCTCATTGCACTTTGTTACGTTTTAAAGAAAATAAAGTTGTCAGTTGTACAAATCGTTGTTTCAGTTTCGAGTTTATCTTCAGTTGCTCTTGTTGAAATGATGCAGACAAGCTCATTGTTAACAGTTATCTGCAAACCTCTGCTAAAAATACACGATTACAACATGTACATAAGAGAATTGATGAATCTCTTTGTGTGATGGGTGGAGCATCCTCATACTCCACAGAGGTGGCAGGAAGCAGCTTGGCCGCTCACGAAAGCCGGCCGTCACTATTGCAGGATAACCAAAGGACCGTGAGTGGAGCCCCAGACTCACTGCTCAGTACATTAGACTGTACGTAATTAAACATATGATCGGAGGACAAAGAAATGGACAGCGGTGTACGGTAATGGCTTTTCCCTTTGAAGCCAGGAGATCTGCCTGGTCAGTTTAAAGTGTCCTGGTGAGGGGGAGGGCTGACTACTGAGTGTCCACAAGGTCCTTGTGTAGTGTAGATCGCAGGGTCAGTGGGAAATTTCTCGGATGATTACGCATGACATTTGTAGAGGGCTGACGAGCAGTCATGGTGGCACAGGTTCCATGTCAAGATACACAGTGGCTGTCTGGATGATCTATGAAGTGCTTTCTGGAAAAGCGACTCTTTGGCGTGCAGTCTTGGGCCGATTTCGAGTTGGGGCGTTAGCTGTACGTTCATTCTTGGTTTCGGACGGTTGGGTTTCAGCCTGCGGGGTGCCAGCGTCCCCAACAAGTTCACGCAGGAACTTGAACTTGGACAGGAAGAGCTGCCAGACTACATACCAACCTGAGGGGGAGAAGAGGGAAAGCAGTTATTCACAGGCATAATAAAGTCACCCTTAAAACCAGAGGTGCTCTGTAGAGCGCTGGCACCCGGTTAGGCCTCTCATTTATTAGGATTACATTCAAGTCACACAGCTAAGCATCTGTTTTTCTGTAAACAAATAAAGCTTTGAAAAACCCAGACAACACTTAATGCTGCTTTTAAAGTATTTCCAGACACAAAAAATATTGTCTCCTGCACTAGGGTTGAAACTAACAAATATTATTTGATTAATGTGCTGATGATTTTCTCTCATCTATTAGTTCTTTTGTCTACAAAACACCAGAAAATCGTGGAAAATGCCTTTTTATAAAGGCCCAAGGTGATGTCTTCATGTCTGACCAAGAGTCCAAGACCCAAAGACATTCAGTTTATCGTCATGTATGTATCTGGAAACAGCAAATGCTTGATAATTTTGCTCAGAAAATTACTAAAATGACTGTTCAGTTACTAAAATGGTTTGATTCATTTTCTGTCAATCTAATCTAATCTATTTCTGGACTCACCTCTGCAGAGCTACACGGCACAATAATCAATATTTTTAATCCTATTCTGTCTCCTAATCCAAACAAAGCCGGTTTGGATGTAGAAATGACACAGCTTCTCTCAATTTGTAGAACTAAAATTGAAAACTTTTACAATACACAATATTTGCAAACAGCGATTTTGTATTTTCATTAAAAAATGACACACAGAGATGTGTAATTTTATGTAAAGTAGAGCAGCAGCGATTCATCAATTCATCAAGTGACAGAAAACAAAACTTTCACTGTATTCATTTATTTTATGGACAAAGTGATTAACTGATTAATCAAGAAAATAACTGGCAGATAGATAATGAAAATAATCATCATTTACAGGCTTCCTCGACTGGAGAGTTGCTTGTAAAAAGAGTGTTTGAGGATTCTGGAAATACTTTTAAAACAATGGTAAGTTATTTGGAAATCACTGTTGCTCTGTAATTTGAACTGTATGTGAACATACCGTACTGTGTAAGGTTTTATATCATCAGGGAGGTGTTTGACTTGTCCCATACTCATTCTGCAGCTGACAATGAGCCCAAACACACAGCCACAGTCATAAAAAACTATCCTCAGAGGTTAGAGGAACAATGAGCCAAGTTAAATGATGAATAAAAATGATCCATGGCATTGTTTTTGAAAGCAATCCTGACACTTCTGCACAGCGCTGTGCACCTGGAGCCTTGTCTGTCTCAGGCTGGACTGCGTTTACAGAAGGGGAAATGCTGGACTAACAGAGACTTGTTCATTTCTTCCTGAGGGTGTGACGATCACAACACTGACAGTTTGCAGACGGAGGGAGGGGAGAGGGGTAAACGAGCAGCCTCCTCCTCTGCACATGACAGAAATAGAAACTCCTCACTGAAATCGAAACTCCTCAGCACAGCCTGACATGTCCTGAGGCAAAATTAAAGGACCAGTTCCACATTTTTCAGCTATATCTGTCTCCTGTTGATGCAGCCTCTTATCAGCTAGCAGCTGCTGCAGCCCCGGCCTTATTGTAACGTTAGCACAAGACTGGGTGAGTCATTTATGAAGGTTATCGTCTTTAAACTCACCAAACAGCATGAAGAGCAGCGCACAGACAAGTGTGGCCACGATGACCAGCAGCGTGAGCCCGACACTCTGCCACATCTCAGCTCGGCTCCTGACAGCAGGATGGCGGCGTACTGTTCCGCTGCACACGCCACAGAGCGGGCTGTCCGCCTGGCAGCCGGGTTAGATAGCTAGCCGAGGCGAGAGGGAGAGAAAGACAAACAGCAGCACATCGCAAACTCACACCAGCGTGTGTGCTAGCATGTAGCTAGCTAGCGGGTGGACGAGCAGAGCCGCGGTGGGTCCACAAACGGTCCTCAAAGCCCTGTAGGCTGTAACATTAGCTAACGTTAGCCGGTCTCCGCGGGTTAAAGTCCTTCTTCTGTCTGCTACATCACTGCCACATGTACTCGGTGGCTCTCACTGGCGACACAGTGCCGTACAGTAACTGGGTTAGGACAACAAAACCAGCGTCATGATACCGACTCAAACTGCGACTGCGCAGAGGGCGCAGCTGATTTCTGGGTAATGCAGTTGATTTTGGAATTTCACCTTTTATGTAGTTTTGCCATCTCCTGGGGTATCCTGGCATCATCATTACCCCCTTTCTGCTTCTGCTGTTATTAGTAATAGTACTAGAAGTATAGAAGTATATTTTTACTACTTTTACTCACTATTACTAGTAGGAGAAGTAGTAGTTATATCCCCCTGTTTGATGCAGAATCAGATTACACCACAATTTTACAATGTGTTCCATAAGAGGGGCATTTTTGGTGATGCATACAAATATTTCACATTTCACATCAATTTAGAAAAGTCGTGAGGTGGAGTTGAGAGCACTCTTTCCTAACACTTTCTTACACACATTAGCATGAGCAGATGAAAAGAAAAAACGTCTTCAAAAAAGAAATTAGTCCACTAATGCAGCCAGAAACTAACAAAGCAACGTGTGCAACAAACTTTCAGTGAAAGCTGTTAAAACTAAGTAATAATGATTCTATTTCAAATTTACATAATTTACACTTTGTTTTGAAGTTACCACATTTTTTCCTTTTTTTTTTTTTCCTCCATTAAAGAGTTTTGGGGTTTTTTTCAGGGTAGATTTTTATGAAAACAAAATGGCATTTCTTCATCAGTCCAGCAGGAGGAGTCATTATCAAATGTTTGAATGACATGTTTTCCAGTTGTACCTGAGAGCAGGTCACTGATTTCATATTTGTCACCATAAGCTAAAGGCAGAGGACCTTTAACAGTGTGAAGAGCTGGAGACATGACGTATTAGACTGTGTAAACAGAGTGTACTCTCCATCTCCACCTGTCATCCTCTCCCTCTCTGTCTGGATCTGAAAATGTAGGAACAGCATGTCCTGACTTGTGCACACTTGCGGTCAAATGTGTCCTCCCATATGTACCAGCCTCAGAATTTGCATATTAAGTTGAAGACAGAACATGAGTCATGCTTCAAGATGGCATCTGAAACATGTGTAAGGTGAAGACTGAGTCTAGTGAAAGTATGTGAGTCTGGCCCATGCAACCGAAACCCTGTAGGAATCTTTTGTTTCATGTAAAGGTTTCTTTTCCTTGATTCTCAGGTTTTGGGAGACAACTTAAAGCCGTATTATGTTAAGTTGTCCACTGTCCCCAAGTGTCCATTTACCGCAGGTTTAAAAATCACCGGGAGCCGAGCTGCACGTAGTTGAGGTGGTACATCAGTCACAAAGTTTGTGGTTCGGTGCAGTTTTCTCATTGTTTTTCTTTCTAAGAACCACACCTACCCCGTGTCTGTGAAGGCACCGCAGGATATCTTGTTTTCACTGTGCTGACTTTGCAGAAAATACATGTCTCCACACACACAGAACCTTGAGATGGAAATCTTCAGGGAGACTTTCAAAGAATATCAAAGAGGGAAAGGCGACTGAGTGATTCATGGTGAAATTACAACCACTGTTGTCAGGTGACTACTGACATTTTGGAAAATATGCTTATCAGCTCAGAGTTTCATTAAGGAGATTGATACATAGCTGGTTAGCTTAGCTTAGCTTGTTGAGAGCTGTTGTAAGACAACCAGCATGTAAAACCAGCAAACTGTTATTTTTGCATTTCAGCATCGATTAAAGAAAAAATATAAGATGTTATTTAGAGAGCTATCGAGGCGCTGAACAGCTGATTTTATTTAACTTTCTGGCATGCTAGCTGTTTTCTGTTTTCAGTCTTGTTGCTAAGCTAAGCTAATCAGGTGTCAGCTGTAGCTTCATATTTATGTCCATTACCCACTTTTACTCTATTTACATTATTAATCAGTTACTCTTTCCTTATCATTTTACCAGTAAAGTTTTATTTTATCTGACATTATTTACAGAGTATTGAAATAAGATAACAAGAACATTTCTTTGTTTGTTTGATTCAGGTACATGTGGCTACCTCTTAATTCGCACACGCCTTTGAGTGTGTGTTCATGTGTGTTGTATTCATTCAGTAGCCAACTGCACTGCAAGCAGGGAAAGTACAGCGAGAGCACATCAATGGAAAACTGTTTCCCTCAATGAGTCACAAATGCTTAGACCCAATGTCAGAGGTTTTCCCCTCCAGCAGTTTGTTGCATGTGTTTGCTCAGTATGAAATGATAAATTAAGCAAACACCGATCATTAAATGCAACACCTGCCTCATGCAAACACTCTGGATGAAAATGACTGAAAAGCACAAATAGTTTTTTTCAACTGTCAGTAACTGAAACTGCCTCTGATACCTGATACCTAGAGACCTGCTAATTGTCTGATCCTACTGCAAACTCTTTTGTCCTCATTTAATGAGAGCAACCTGCGTTAATTTGGCTTCTCGCGACATTTTTCTTTTCTTTTTCTGTGTAAAAGCATGGAGATGATACTACAGCGTGGTTTAGCTGTGGTTTATTTATCTTCTAGTTCTGCTGCAAAAGCAAGAATGTGGTTTGCTGTTTGGGAACAAGTTGTCACAGCTCAGTGTGGTTCATATTGTTTGTTTTAACGTGCACCACCTGTGACCTGTTGACTCTATGATAAGACGGCGCAGAAGAGAATAAGTGCACAAGCATTGGTGAGATGCAAAGATAACAAACTTATTCTGCATTTACAGTACACTGCAGCAAATGTAAGCTCCTCGACCTGTCAGCATATGGTCAGTGATCAAATAATGAATCGTACTTTTACTCACTGTATAGATATACACTCTAATATAGTGGAGTACAACTAACATATCAATGCATCAGTAATAATTAGCCCTTCTTTACATTTCATGTCTATTAGTTGTTGACAGTTGAAAAAACATTTAAATAAATGTTCAAATGAATTAATATTTCACAAAATATTTAAGATTAGAGAAAAGTCCACAAAATGAAACCAGGTCTGTGCATCACAGTTTTTCTTTTCTCTTCTTTCCTCCCCCATTAATGATCTCAGGAGCTCTCAGATTAATCTTCCGACCCTTTGAGGAGGCCCAACCCCTATCTTGAGAACCACTTCAGTAAACTAACTGTAAAGTGGTAACAACTAGCTCCACTTCAAGCAGCTAAAACAGTAAAATGCTGTTTAAACATTGATGCTATTAATCATTAAAACAATCTAATGGTGTAATATACAAAAAAATGCCAAAAAATACAAGTACCTATACTTTTATTACTTTAAGTACATTTATACCGTACATATACTGTACACCGAACAAATTTCATTCAGTATATGACTAATATTGACACACCTATACAAGTTAACTTGTGTGACAAGAAACTGAACTACCTTCTACCAAATGTCATATTGTTAGGGGATTTCTTCACAGTTGACTTTAATGATGCAACAGTTGCAAAAATTAGTCAATGAATCAATTAGTTGATTATTCTGTAACTAATCATTTAAATCATTTTTCAAGCAAAAATACCAAACTTTTCCTATTTCCACTCTTTCAAGATTTGCTGCTTTCTCCATTTTATATCACTGTAAATTAAATATCTTTGGTTTTTAGACTGTTGGTTTAACAAGCATTTCAAAAATGTCACTTTGGGCTTTAGGAACTTGAAATGTTTTTCACTATTATCTTACATTTTATAAATTAACTGGCAAATTAATTTGTAATGGAATTAGCATCTCAAAGACACAAAGCAGGCTTCAGGCATGAGATTGTTTTGCAAGTTTATGGTTCTAAATAAGACTGTGGGTGTGCTGATGTGATGAAAAGTAAACACACACAGACACACAGACACACAGACACACACACACTCATTATGACATGTAATTGCAAATGTTTATTTTATTTCATAAGGTAAAATTCATAACTGCACTCTATATGCAAATAAAAACAATTCAGTGTGTCATGTTAAACTGATCATCAGTCAAATTTGTAGCTACAAATTACACAGCTACATCCTCTGCAGGATGTCATTTGTGTTTTTCCATCTTGGGTCTGATCCAGAAAAGCTAAATGGCAGTCTGGTAACAGAAAAGTATCTGGTAGGTCTGAGCAATATGAACAAACCATTGAAATAACAAATGCATAAACATTAAATTTTACAAACAAAACTGGGACTATAAAGCACCGTAAAGCTAATTATTGGTTTCAAATGTCTTTAAGTATTGTTTTTAATAACTGCAGCACAACAGCATAACATTAATATTTCATCATAACACCTTAAGTGATGGGTTGTGGCAGCTTAATTATTGCCCAGCCCTTTCCAATAGTTGGCTGAGAGAGTGTAAACAGTGCACAGTGCCAATATGACACATCAAACATTTGTATATTCATCTCAATCATGCCACTTTATACACTCAGTTGCCACTTTAATAGGTCCCACTGGACAATCTAACACAACAGGCCTGCTATAATGTCTATTTTTACAAAGCTAATAATGTTCAGTTTTTTAATTTACATATGATTTAAGTAACACCTCTATGACAGTGTCAACAAAAACTGAACATAGCAAAGCATAATAATGTAGAAGTCATGGCAGTTACACTGAATTGCATTATGCTGTACAGGTGAACATACTAACATGGACACTGAGTGCACCTTAAGAGTATCAGGGTGTTGCCCCCTTTAACCCCTTTTGTGACAAGGAGCATGAACATCAACTTTTCTTTTTACATTTTTTAAATAAAGATACAATTTGTATCAACTGTATGTTGCTTCTTTTTTCATCCAGTTCACCGAGGCAACTCCAAAGTATTCAAATACAATTTATAGCAAGGTGGATACCACAATACAAAAAAACACAAACTCATGTTTTACACAATTTCTGAAGGATGTGGGCTCGCGCTGGACTTGTCTCATCTCATCTCAGCGACCGGTTCTGAGTCTGCAGCATGAGGATCTCAGCAACAAGCTTCTGTGGATCCATCATCTGAGGAAACATGTCCATGGCTGCGTCAACCAAGCTGGCACTGAAGATAGCGAGGAGCTTCTTGCGGACGACCTCTCTCTCCTCCCTGCTGGGACTCGGTTGCGTCCCCTGTGGAGGTTCCCACTGTGAGCGCTCCCCCAACAGGTTGTGGACTACCTGAGGATGACCCCCGAATGGATCGGACCAGTAAAGCTGCTGCGGGCAGTTGTGGGCTCTGCGGTGCTGGAAATCAGTTGGCTGACTGTACGCAGGCATGCTTACCGGGTATGCATAGCCCTGGAAATGAGGCGGGCCATAAGGGACCATATCAGAGCTGTGGCTGCTGACTGGCCCGATGCTATGATGCTGGTTTTGGTGCTGGAAAGCTGGTGCGGCCCCCCGAAAAGGAGGGCCATGTGTGCAGCAGCTGCACGGTGCACTTCTTGGAGGGCAGTACTGTTGTCGTACACTGTGGGAGTGCTGCCAGCTCCTGTATGTCGGCCCATACTGGTGATCACACAGGTTCCGAGGAGGCTCCTTTGGCTGACTGTCTATGGAGCCTAAACCAGAGTCCAGCTGCTCCTGAGAGTCATCGTTCCGCACCGAGCTGTGGTCAGAAGACGAGTGTTGGCTGGTCTTCTCCTTTCTAGATGTGGCCCTCTTGCTGGAGCGGTGACTCGTCTTCAACTGAGCTACATGTTCATTTTTATTATCTTTCTTTACAGAGCCACTGTCATGTCCCAGAGTCAGTTTCTCAGCCATATCCTTCACCACTAAGAGACTCTGTCCAGGCTGAGGACTGGAGCAAGCTGAGGGTTGTTTCTGAGCAGTTGAAGGGTGCTTGGCGTTGTCACGAAGCTCATCAGCAACTGAACGACTGGACTGTTTGGCTCGCTCGGGGTGGTGGAATTTACATTTGATTCCATACGTACATTTCTTTCCTGAAAGAAGAACAATCTATTTAACAGCCAGTCTACAGCCAAACTGCCCTTAATAGCTGTTTTACTCCAATATCAGTTTTCCTGATTTTAAAGCATAATAGCAGTGGTTTGGCATGATTCAGCCCATTCACTGAAAACCTCATTACAGTTAACCTTCCTGCTGTTCATGATGCTAAAGTTTGCTAATTGGCACTAAACACACACAAAAAAGTACATTTTGGGCAAATGGAAATGTCGTTTTGCAGGTATCTGGTAATAAACCAAAGTATTAGACACTATCAAATGTTTACCCAGTGATGGCGCTAGAGGAAAGAGACTTTTCTATAGAGCCCTGCTGCTAGTATGGCTGAGAACAATAAAAAACAGATGTCAGTATCTGTCTCACATCTCCTTTAAAAACAATGTCAGGCAGGGTCAGTAAAGTGTGATAGAAATTCTCTCACCATAAGGACACTGCTGTTTTTTCTGAGTCTTTGGAAACCTCCGCAGGAAGTTCTCCAGGGTCGGTCCGTGGCGCCCCAGAGGATCATCAGGAGGCATAAATCTGCGACAGGTGAAATTCAAACATTAGTCCTAATAGTAGAGATTTACAGCTGCTCAGTTCTCCTGCCTGACTGAATCATTCATCATTTATCTGTGTTATGTTCTGGTATGAAAGCAGCGAGGGAAGCCATGTGGCAGGAAGGCAGAACTCACTTGTTATTAACGAAGGAGTACATGAGCAGCCTCTCCTCGATGAAGCGCTTCCACTCCGGCCTCTCTCCCTGAAGGTCCCGGTACATGTCGTTGGACACAATGATGCCGTCTGTCTCATAGGCCAGCTTAACAATGAAGCAATCATCGTTACAGACCACCCGTTTGCCCGCGAAACGCCGTGACGGTGTGAACACCAGGATCTTCTTCCTCTCCAGATCTCGCAGAATGTGCTGATCTGTAAACCAGACGTAAAACAGTTACTTATTTACACACTCAATCATGAAGCAGACATCATTTGGAGTTGTCGTCCTGGCAGCTTGCTACATCCACAATCCTGCGTTTTTGTTTTGAAATGCATCTCTTTTGCTACGGTCACGCCAGAGCTTTCCAGCACCTAAAACTGAGGCTTTTGGAAACACTGCTGGACCTGTTTTAGTTTGAAAACATATTAATGTGGACACAGCCTCAGTCTCTCTTAGCTCTGTTTTTGGTCTCCACCAACTCCTGAGGGAAATATGTGGCTCTTTTAGCTACTAAATGTAACTGTGACTTCTGGTGCTGAGCATATACAGTAGGTTTTTAGACGTTTTTTTTGCTATAAAACACTATGAAAACAGTAACAAAACGGTAAGGTTGTGGGTCTGCTACCTTTAATGAGCTAAAAGTCAATATAAAGGCTGAAGGCAGCTGCTTTTTCAGCTTATAATTCTCTGTAGGTTCATCACTAAAACAACCTCTTTTTTTTTTTTTTAATCTTTTTTTTTTACAAAAGCACAGATTCCAGCCACCAATAAAGCCAAAGCACGTTACATTTAGTTGTTTTTCAGGAAACTACAATTGCATTTCAGTTTCTCAGCAGACTGATTTAACCTGGTTTAATATTTACTAAAGGCTCTAAAAGTACATCCCACTGCAAAACTATTTATCAGCATGAGAAATCTGTTCATCTGCATAAAGCAAACAGATCTGAGTCAGTTGCAAGTTCCAAATGTAGGCCACCAGACGGCTGCTAGAATCACAGACAGTGAAAGTTATGTTGGCATTTTTTGCTATTGCAAACCAATGGAAAAACCCCACAGTTTTATCTTTTGCATTACAGCTACATAGAGTTCAGAAAAAAACATATTTACTACATGGGGTATTTCCCATTTAGGGCAATACAGCTCACAGTGAGAATCAGCAGCTGCATTGGAAGAAATCTTGTGCAGCTTTTTCAATGCAGCTGTTTCAAAATATGGGCTCTGGATGGGCTCTTTGAAATCAAAAACCCCTTTGAATATGGATGAAAATCACAATTATTTTTGTTATTGATTAATCTGACAATTAATTTCACGATTCATTCTTCAGCCTATAATATCTCACTACATTATAGTGAGGGATTCCTGCATTCACTCGTTTTATTTATAGAAAAAAAAAAAAGATAGTGAAAAATTCCCATTAAAAGTTACCGGGACACAATTTGTCATATTTTAAATCCTTGTGTGGTGTGAAGATATTTAGTTCACAATTGTATGACACAAAGAAAAACAGCAAATCGTCACATTTTAGATGCTGAAACCTGTAAATTTGTAATTTTTGCTGGACGAATTACAAGAAATTTAATAATCTATCAGTCAGCTGATCAATTAAACAAAAAATTATTTTAGCTCTAATTAAAAACATGATTAAAAAAGAAGCAAAATCCAGATTTTTTTTAATTACAGAAATGTCCATAATAAAAAGCTCACAGCAATCCCACCAAACCTTGATTTCAGTTAACAATGAGTGCAGTGTTTGACGTTGCCAGGTAAAGAAGGAAGTAGACAATGTACAGTTGAAACCAGAAGTTTACATACACTATATAAAAAGGCACATAACCTTTCTTTTCTCACCGTCTAACATTAAATCAGATTAAACTTTTCCTGTTTTTGGTCAATTAGGATTACCAAAATTATTGCTAAATGCTAAATGCCAGAATAATGAGAGAGATCATTTTTTAGACAATTTTTTATTACTTTCTTGAGAGTCAGAAGTTTACATACATTTCATTAGTATTTGGTAGCATTGCCTTTAAACTGTATGACTTGGGTCAAACGTTTTGGATATGCTTCCACAAGCTTCTCACAATAGTTTGCAGGAATTTTGGCCCATTCCTCCTGACAGAACTGGTGTAACTGAGCCAAGTTTGTAGGCCGCCTTGCTTGCACATGCCTTTTCAGCTCTGCCCATAAATTTTCAATAGGATTGAGATCAGGGCTTTGTGATGGCCACTCCAAAACATTGACTTTGTTATCCTTAAGCCACTTTGTCACCAGTTTGTCAGTATGCTTAGAGTCATTGTCCATTTGGAAAACCCATTTGCGTCCAAGCTTTAACTTCCTGGCTGATGTCTTGAGATGTTGCTTCAGTATTTCCACATAATATTCTTTCCTCATGATGCCATCTATTTTGTGAAGTGCACCAGTCCCTCCTGCAGCAAAACAACCCCACAACATGATGCTGCCACCCCCATATTTCACAGTTGGGATGGTGTTCTCAGGCTTGCAAGCTTCCCCCTTTTTCCTCCAAATGTAATGATGGTCATTATGGCCAAAAAATTTAATTTTAGTTTCGTCAGACCACAGGACATGTCTCCAAAAATTAAGATCTTTGTCCCTGTGTGCATTTGCAAACTGTAATCTGGCTTTTTTATGTTTCTTTTGGAGTAATGGCTTCTTCCTGGGAGAGTGGCCTTTCAGCCCATGTCGGTACAGGACTCGTTTCACTGTTGATAATGACACACTCTTACCAGCTTCAGCCAGCATCTCCACAAGGTCTTTTGCTTTTGTTCTTGGGTTGATATGCACATTTCGGACCAAAGCACGTTCATCTCTGGGACACAGAACCCGTCTCCTTCCTGAGCGGTATGATGGCTGGACATTCCCATAGTGTTTATACTTGCATATAATTGTTTGAACAGATGACCGTGGCACCTTCAGGCATCTGGAAATTGCACCCAAGGATGAACCAGACTTGTGCAAGTCCACAATTCTCTTCCTGGTATCTTGGCTGATTTCTTTTGATTTTCCCATGATGTTACACAAAGAAGCAGTGTGTTTCAGGTACATCCACAGGTGTGCCTCTAATTAACTCAAATGTTGTCAATAAACCTATCAGAGGCTTCCAAAGACATGACATCATCATCTGGGCTTTCCCAAATTGTTTAAAGGCATAGTAATCTTAGTGTATGTAAACTTCTGACTTTGAAGAAAGTAATAAAAATCCTTTTCTCATTATTCTGGCATTTAGCAAATAGAAATAATTTTGGTAATCCTAATTGACCAAAAACAGGAAAAGCTTAATCTGATTTAATGTTAGACGGTGAGAAAAAAAAGGTTATGTGCCTTTTTATATAGTGTATGTAAACTTCTGGTTTCAACTGTATAAACTAATGTACAATACTGTTGTCATACCTGTGATGGGAGCATCTGGCCGGGGCTGCTCCTTCCTCCATGAGGGAACAAACACAGTGATTTCAGTGTGGCCTCTGTCCAGGAAGAAGTTCACAGCCAACTGGATTCCCAGACACGAGAAAACTTCCTTGTTCCCATGGCTGAACAAATAAATTGAAACCAGGAAAAGTGAGGAAGAAATTACAAAACATTCACACATCAACAATTTAAAAAGTGTATGTGAATGAAAGCTTCACTGAGCCAGTTCACAACAATGACTCAAGTGTCCTGCATAATGTCATTTTGATGTTTAAACTACACACAGCTCTTATCAATGCACCTTATCACTACATTTGTTATGTAAATTAGAGGATTACAGTAGAACAAGCCGAGATGTCTGAAACAGGTCAAGCTTTATGAATTCATTGTGGAAACTATGGCGACTAAGGATGCAAAGAACAACACATTAATGTTGTCATAAGCAGGTATCAGAACATTATTATGTGTTTATTAATGTAGAGCATTTGTCAGTTCTCCTACTATATTATCATAACTGCGTTTCACAATATTGTCGTTCATCATCCCTTTATGCAACAGCCTCTACCAATGGGTGAAAACTGGCATCTGTTTATATACATCTTGGGTATGTTAAATAGGGGGACTTAGAGTAAAGTGTTAGCTGTGTTTCTATCCTCTCTTGTAATTCATCTCTTGACCCTCAGTTTGAAAATCAAAGCTGTAATCCACAAACTACTGATTAAATTTTTATTCTGGTTTAAACTAAACTGGTTGTTTGGCTTGGTTTAGAGTTTCATTATCATCCACTTATACCTACAAATCAGTATCAGCAGCGTACAGTGATATCAAGAATATAACCTGAGGATTAGTATTAGATCTAAATACATGAACAAAATACACAAAAAACAACAGCTGACAGTGCTATAAGGCCTTAGGGGCTTTTTGGATGTGTCAGGTTTAAAGTCAGAGAACAAGAAAAGGACAAAGGGGAGCTGCAGTCCAAAAAGCTGTCGGGCCTGATCCCCTTGAAATGTGCTCTCTGTGAGAACCACTGGTCACGAAGGAAGCAAGAAGGCACGTACATGTGCCATTATTTGCATACTCGAGCAGCTAGTTCACGACATGCCTGAACGGGCGTGCCTCGCTGGGAGAGGCATAAGGACAGAGGGGTGTGTGTACTCTGTACACACTGAGTTTATGCACTGTATTTTATTCCCCTCATTCTCCCACCCATTTTCTGTCCCAGCCTTCCTCTAACTGTGTGTGCATGTCTCGGTATGAGAAGGCAAATGAGGGAAAAGGTGGAGAGCACCCACAGGCAGAGTTCCTTGAATTACTTGTGACACAGTACAAGACACTTCCTGCATCTCTTTGTGACACCCTCCTGGAAGATCTAACCGACTCCAGTGTTGTGAAAAACATGCTGCCACATTCTGCCAACCACATAAAAGGCAACGCTTGGGTGATGCTATAATTGTGTTTCCACAAGTTTGTCATCCTCATTGTCATTGATGTTGATCCATTCCTCAAGTGATGCGGAATGCAAATACTGGGCCAAGAGCAAATACACATTGTAACTCCTGAGAAATCAAACCTGTTTGTCACAGCAATTTGTCATTTAGCTTTAGAACCAGTGAAAGTATATATATTTTTTATTATTATCACTATTAGTCTGTCAATCAGTCCAACACTTTGGTCCAGATGGAAATGTTTCAACAACTACTGAATGGATTGTCATGACATTTGATTCAGATAATCATACACCACAGGATAAACGGGAATGAATTTGGTGCTATTCAGACTTTTGTTGAGCATGTCAGCAGGTTGACATTAGCGCTTAAGTAGCCATATTGGGCTGAATATAATACAATATTTTTTTCTGGAAATTGGGTTAGAAAAATTAGAGGTTGTACCTTTTTTTCATTACATTAGCATTTAGGTCAAAGGTGCAGCCTCACAGAGCTGTTAATCTTGTTTTATAACTATTATTATTATTATTAGTTGTTGTTGTTGTTATTGTGGTAGATATTGCTAAAAACAAGTATGAATTAATTACATGTTCATGTTAAAATCTTGCTTTAAATAGGTTAAATTAAGAAATTAAATGTCAGAGTTAAAATATGAGTGTAATACAAATGAGAAAGTGCAGCTGAAAGCTACATGTCACTATTTTAGTTTAAAAAACCCTAACACAAAAACCCCCCACAGTGTCTTCACACTCGATTTGTGACTAAAATACAAACTATCAGATCAACCTGTCGGTGAAGATAAAAGCTGCCCTTGCTGCCTATCGGGCAAAATCTGCTTTCAGCCACATTTCACCTCAATTGAGAGAAAACTGATCTATCTCCAAAACAAACTAAAAGTGAATCACTGGGAGACTTGAGGTGAAATTAAATGTCAGAAAACTGCTCATCTGTAAAAGATGAAACATTCATCTCAGCATGACACAAAACCATACTTGAGGTGAAATAGTAGCTGGGAAAACTGTAATAATTAAAACTAACTTTAAAAGGAGATAAATACACAAAACCACACAAAGCTTCTCGTCACCAAACAGTGACAAAAGGACTTCTAAAGCTACAGTATAAGGACTGGAAAGAGTTAAAGCAGAGAAAGGTTGTTACTAAGGAAACTTGTGAGTATTTTCAGTATAGATTAATCTGCCAGTTATTTCTTTGTTATTGATGAGTTGTTTGGTGTATACAACAAGAGGTGGTAATGTCTTTAAACATTCCCAAACAAGCCCTATATTAGGGCTACAACTAATTATTTATTATCTTCCCAATTCGTCTTTTCATTATTCTGTCTATAAGGTTTCAGAAAATAATGGAAAATGCTTCCCAAGGTGACACCTTCAAATGCCAACTGTTCAAAATGTTGGTTAAAAAATGACTAAAATGATTATTTGATTATCAAAATAGTTGTTAGTTCATTTTCTATCAATCAAGTAATTGATTAATCCACTAATCATTACTCTCTAAATGATATAAAACTAAAAAAAAGCACCAAACCCACAGATTTAAGAAAGAACCAGTGAATTTAGGGCAGCGTTTTCTTGAAAAATAACTGAAATGTTAATTTTTCGACTCATCAATCATCTAATCATTTCAGCTCAGCAAGTTTCTCACCTCATGGCCACATTGCTGCCATCTATAACGACAGGTCTCAGGGCGTCTTCATCCTCGCTGTTCTCCTCTCTGCTCTGCGGAGACGCTACAGTAACAGGCAGCTGCAGGGTGGGGCCCACTGCCTGGACGTCCCCCCTGGGGACCAGCACCGACATCGTCGTCACCGGCCCCTGCTTGCCCTCCCGACTGGCACCGATCCTCACCAGCTCCCCAAGAACCTTATCTGTGTCCATGCTGGGGCCGAACTTCTGCTGAACAGCCAGAACCTGAGCCGTGGAGTACCCCAGCTTGTGGAAGAAGTCCATCTGGGCCTCCAGGTGCTGGGGGTCCGGGCTTGGTTCAGGTTCACTGGGATACATTTTCTCACTGGAAGAACGGGAGGAGTTCTGAACGGGGAGAAGCGAAGTGAAGGGAAGATCCATGCAGAAGTGTCCGAGTCTGTGAGGTTCAGATAAGTCGTGGTGGGGACTTTACTCCACGAGTGTACAGATGGAAAAACAACATCAGCATTCATCTCTTCTTCCTCGTCGCTGCCCATTCATGTTCCACGCATGTTTATTGTTCCAGTGTCCAGTCTGCAGTCCTGAAAGACAGAGTAGTTTCTTATGATAACACATTCACTTGTTTAAATATTTTTGTTACTATAACAGCTGAAGCAACTAGTGAATTAATTCATTAGTCAGTCAACAGAAAAATCTGTGGTGAAAGATGTTTAAGAGATCTTTTGCTTAAAAATACTCTAAAAAACACTTATTTCAGCAAAGTAATGTATTATTAACAATTTTTTAAATATCCTTTTCTATGGGATTATCATTATTTAGTATTAACATGCAAGCAGCATTTTATTGTATTGTAGACTTTTTTTTTTTTAAACTAATTTTATATTCTATTGTGTGGCTTTTCTATGGCCAATGGTGACTTCAAATGTCTTCTTTTGTCCGTCCACCACGCCAAAAAGATTCATGTTTACATGAAACTGAGAAATCAGCAAATCCTCACACTTCACTGGCTGGAACCAGAGAAATGAGGAATTAAGTATTTCAGTCCTTTACTTCTCTGAAAACTGACCCCTCTATTAAATTACACAGTTTGACTGCTGGTGAACTGGGCTGCATTAAATCAACCTGCTGAAAACGTGCAGATTTCCTCCACAACCTGCTTTAGGTAAAAATCTAGTCCAAACAAATTGAAGAAATATCAGATTTGTCAGATTAAAACTTTACCTTGGAAAACAAAAATGTACACAGCAGGAGAAGTGAGAGGTGAAATAAATCATCACGATTTTTATTCATATACATGAATGAAATAACAGTGAAACTCCACAGTTTCTCAGTTTGTGGTTACCCGTTCACTCACAGGGCAGAAGGAGCCTACAATTTCGGCAAAGTTTAAAAAGCTGCTCTTGCTGTTTCCGCCTCAACTTCAACTCCACAAAGCAAGAGAGAGAAACTCACCTGTAGCGTTTAAAAGCCACAAAAACGTGTCTTTTCTCAGGTGTCCGTGTGAAGAGGCTCTCACTGCTGGTATGTGCCGACGGGGCGCCTCTTGTAGAGCAGTGAGCCGGGGACAAGGAAGTTGGGCTTTTTCCTTTTCTTGACATCACGAACAACCAGCAGGCGGAGGGTTGGCCGCGTCACATGCCGGGATTCCGGTTAAAAACTGAGCTCAAAGTAAACGCTCACACGCCCGTTTCATTGCCATTGATTACGCAAATTAAATTAGGAAAAATTGAGCAGAAAAAAAAAAAAAAAAGGAAAGACATCGACTTAAATTGGCATAATACAATACATTCAGACCTGGTCGTTTTTATACTAATATTTAATTGGTAAGTAGTAGCATCTTGGAAGATATCATTACACTTGGAACAGCTTCACAGCCAAATTATGGATTCAATTTCTGCATCATAACTGCTCTAAAGCACTGCAACATAAATACATGTAAGTCTTTGTAAACCCACACTTGTTATGTTGTGGTAACCCTACTGTATTGACCATATTTAATTTATTATTTAATTTATTTCAGGGCAGGGCCACAAGGGGGCCCCAGTGCAAAATGTGAAAGTGAGTCTCCACATTTAGGTCATTTATCTGTGTGTGTATAAGTAATACATTTGTAAGATGATACACACATTTATGGAGTAAAATATACCATGCAAACACAATTAGGCCTATGTATTAAAATAATAAAAGCAATTTCAAAAGGAATAATTAGACATTCTGGAAAATACAGCCACTCCTTTAGTTTTAGATGAGATTTTTAAAAATGTAACATGCCTGCCTACTTTCCACTCTGAGGTTTACCAATTAACACGCATTAACTTGCCATATTAACAAAAATTACACTCAGTGGAGCACATACCTCACATTTTTAAAAGGACCATAAATTACTGGTTTTGTTTGTATTTAAGCAGAAGCATCAGATTTTTTTTATCCAAGGTGTCTGAAAGGAAGACTATTTAAAAAAAAAAAAAAAAAAAAGGACTATCAAGAATCAAATATAAATGACAGGCAAGATATGAAAGATATGAAGTAGGATCTATAAATTGTAGGCTGCCTAAGATATTTTGTTAATTTAGTTTTTTCTTCTTTAAGTAGTCTATATAAGATAAATCACTACTAGTTAGATTTCATGCAGTGTTTTGAAAAGAATGGCTGTTTTGATCTTTCTGCAGTCTTTTGTGATGATTGATTTGTCAGAATGTGTCTTTGAAAACCATTATATGGGTTTGCAAGGACCTGGTCTGAACATGAACTGCTGTTCCTGACAATGCATATGAATACTAAGAGAAAATTAAAAAAAATAGATGACAAAAGAATGCTCTGTCTTGTCTCAAATATTTATGTTTGCTGGAGAAAACACAATTCTACATGCTTCCTTTCCAAAATATAATTAATATCAGATAACCTTATTTGATTTAGTGGATGATTTCTTACAATCTACCCTCTATGACAATTACGCCTTCTCCACTGTGGTTTTGGCTTATGCTTCACTTGAAGAGGGATGTTGGGTAGAACAGCTGGATGTGACTCAGGCACTGCTGTAGGCAGGGTGTCTGGTGGATTTATCAGTAGTGGTTTGTGCTCTGTTGACCCAGGTTCACCTTTATTTGTGGTGGGTGACTCAGGTGATGGCTCTGAAATTTTCTGAGATGTTGTTGATTTTGGTGTGTGCTCAGGCATAGTGTTTGGAAGAACAGAATATGGGTCAGACACTGCCCCAGCTGTCGTTTTAGAGTCCAGTCCAGGAATTGTTGAGTCTGGTGCTGGTGTTAATGTGGGTGTTGTTTCTGAATCTGGCCCGGGATTTGTTGGGTCATGTGCAGGAGCTGTTTCAGCTGTTGCTTCGGAAATTGATCCAGGTGTTGAGGAGTCCTGTGTAGACGCTACTTCTGTGGTTGCTTCAGAGTTTGGCCGATGGGCAGCTGTTGTTTCTGACTCCGGCCCAGGGGTTATTGATTCTTGTGTAGGAGCTGCTTCACCTGTTGTTTCTGACTCCGGCCCAGGGGTTATTGATTCTTGTGTAGGAGCTGCTTCTCCTGTTGTTTCTGACTCCGGCCCAGTGGTTATTGATTCTTGTGTAGGAGCTGCTTCACCTGTTGTTTCTGACTCCGGCCCAGGGGTTATTGATTCTTGTGTAGGAGCTGCTTCACCTGTTGTTTCTGACTCCGGCCCAGGGGTTATTGATTCTTGTGTAGGAGCTGCTTCACCTGTTGTTTCTGACTCCGGCCCAGGGGTTATTGATTCTTGTGTAGGAGCTGCTTCTCCTGTTGTTTCTGACTCCGGCCCAGTGGTTATTGATTCTTGTGTAGGAGCTGCTTCTCCTGTTGTTTCTGACTCCGGCCCAGGTGTTATTGATTCTTGTGTAGGAGCTGCTTCTCCTGTTGTTTCTGACTCCGGCCCAGTGGTTATTGATTCTTGTGTAGGAGCTGCTTCACCTGTTGTTTCTGACTCTGGCCCAGGTGTTGTTGAGTCTTGTGTAGACCCTGCCCCAGCTGTTGTTTCTGACTCTGGCCCAGGGGTTGTAGAGTCTTGAGCAGACCCTGCCCCAGCTGTTGTTTCTGACTCCGGCCCAGGGGTTATTGATTCTTGTGTAGGAGCTGCTTCACCTGTTGTTTCTGACTCCAGCCCAGGTGTTGCTGATTCTTGTGCAGGAGCTGCTTCTACTGTTGTTTCTGAATCTGGCCCAGGTATTGTTGAGTCTTGTGTAGACCCTGCCTCAGCTGTTGTTTCTGACTCCGGCCCAGGTGTTGTAGAGTCTTGAGCAGACCCTGCCCCAGCTGTTGTTTCTGACTCCGGCCCAGGGGTTATTGATTCTTGTGTAGGAGCTGCTTCAGCTGTTGTTTCTGACTCCGGCCCAGGTGTTGTTGAATCTTGTGTAGGAGCTGCTTCTCCTGTTGTTTCTGACTCCGGCCCAGGTGTTGTAGAGTCTTGTGCAGGAGCTGCTTCAGCTGTTGTTTCTGACTCTGGCCCAGGGGTTGTTGAGTCTTCTGCTGGAGCTGCTTCACCTGTTGTTTCTGACTCTGGCCCAGGTGTTGTAGAGTCTTGTGCAGGAGCTGCTTCACCTGTTGTTTCTGACTCTGGCCCAGGTGTTGTAGAGTCTTGTGCAGGAGCTGCCTCAGCTGTTGTTTCTGACTCTGGCCCAGGGGTTGTAGAGTCTTGTGCAGGAGCTGCTTCACCTGTTGTTTCTGAATCAGGCCTGGGTGTTGTAGAGTCTTGTGCAGACCCTGCCTCAGCTGATGTTTCTGACTCTGGCCCAGGTGTTGTAGAGTCTTGTGCTGGAGCTGCTTCACCTGTTGTTTCTGACTCTGGCCCAGGGGTTGTTGAGTCTTGTGCAGACCCTGCCTCAGCTGTTGTTTCTGACTCTGGCCCAGGGGTTGTTGAATCTTCTGCTGGAGCTGCTTCACCCGTTGTTTCTGACTCTGGCCCAGGGGTTGTTGAGTCTTGTGCAGACCCTGCCTCAGCTGTTGTTTCTGACTCTGGCCCAGGGGTTGTTGAATCTTGTGCAGGAGCTGCTTCACCTGTTGTTTCTGACTCTGGCCCAGGGGTTGTTGAATCTTGTGCAGACCCTGCCTCAGCTGTTGTTTCTGACTCTGGCCCAGGGGTTGTTGAATCTTCTGCTGGAGCTGCTTCACCCGTTGTTTCTGACTCTGGCCCAGGGGTTGTTGAGTCTTGTGCAGACCCTGCCTCAGCTGTTGTTTCTGACTCTGGCCCAGGGGTTGTTGAATCTTGTGTAGGAGCTGCTTCACCTGTTGTTTCTGACTCCGGCCCTGGGGTTGTTGAATCTTGTGCTGGAGCTGGTTCACCTGTTGTTTCTGACTCTGGCCCAGGGGTTGTTGAATCTTGTGCAGACCCTGCCTCAGCTGTTGTTTCTGACTCTGGCCCAGGGGTTGTTGAATCTTCTGCTGGAGCTGCTTCACCTGTTGTTTCTGACTCTGGCCCAGGGGTTGTTGAATCTTCTGCTGGAGCTGCTTCACCCGTTGTTTCTGACTCTGGCCCAGGGGTTGTTGAGTCTTGTGCAGACCCTGCCTCAGCTGTTGTTTCTGACTCTGGCCCAGGGGTTGTTGAATCTTGTGTAGGAGCTGCTTCACCTGTTGTTTCTGACTCCGGCCCCGGGGTTGTTGAATCTTGTGCTGGAGCTGCTTCACCCGTTGTTTCTGACTCTGGCCCAGGGGTTGTTGAGTCTTGTGCAGACCCTGCCTCAGCTGTTGTTTCTGACTCTGGCCCAGGTGTTGTAGAGTCTTGTGCTGGAGCTGCTTCACCTGTTGTTTCTGACTCTGGCCCAGGGGTTGTTGAGTCTTGTGCTGGAGCTGCTTCACCCGTTGTTTCTGACTCTGGCCCAGGGGTTGTTGAGTCTTGTGCTGGAGCTGCTTCACCCGTTGTTTCTGACTCTGGCCCAGGGGTTGTTGAGTCTTGTGCAGACCCTGCCTCAGCTGTTGTTTCTGACTCTGGCCCAGGGGTTGTTGAATCTTGTGCAGGAGCTGCTTCACCCGTTGTTTCTGACTCTGGCCCAGGGGTTGTTGAATCTTGTGCAGACCCTGCCTCAGCTGTTGTAGAGTCTTGTGCTGGAGCTGCTTCTCCTGTTGTTTCTGACTCTGGCCCCGGGGTTGTTGAATCTTGTGCTGGAGCTGCTTCACCTGTTGTTTCTGACTCTGGCCCAGGTGTTGTAGAGTCTTGTGCAGGAGCTGCCTCAGCTGTTGTTTCTGACTCCGGCCCAGGGGTTGTTGAATCTTGTGTAGACCCTGCCTCACCTGTTGTTTCTGACTCTGGACCAGGTGTTGTAGAGTCTTGTGCAGGAGCTGCCTCAGCAGATGTTTCTGATTCCAGCCCAGGGGTTGTTGAGTCTTGTGCAGGAGCTGCTTCACCTGTTGTTTCTGACTCTGGCCCAGGTGTTGTAGAGTCTTGTGCAGACCCTGCCTCAGCTGTTGTTTCTGACTCTGGCCCAGGGGTTGTTGAGTCTTGTGCAGACCCTGCTTCAGCTGTTGTTTCTGACTCTGGCCCAGGGGTTGTTGAATCTTGTGCTGGAGCTACCTCAGTTGTTGTTTCTGACTCTGGCCCAGGGGTTGTTGAGTCTTCTGCTGGAGCTGCTTCACCTGTTGTTTCTGAATCAGACCCAGGTGTTGTTGAGTCTTGTCCAGGCGCTGCTCCAGGTGTACTGTTTTGATCAGTTTCAGGTTTGCCCAGCTCAGATGTTGGTAATTTTGGCTTTCCACAATCGCACTGTTGGATTTGGATGATGTTCTTAATAAGATCAACACTGGGGAAGTTCATGCTTAAGACACCTAAGCAACCTTGATTCAAGGAACTTTTCATATGTCCCACCACCATGTTATTCAGCTGCTTGTTAATTGTTTGAGCCAAATCTTTTGGTTTGCTAAAACGTGATGCTGCAATGTCAGTCAGCACAATGTGATGACCACAGAGGTCTGGCTTGAGTTTCTTTATTTTGTCCTCAGCATGAATTAGTAAGTTTTTTTCAAAAAACAATGAATTTCGGTTTTTTGCTCCAGGACTGAAAGTGTCACTCCGGAGAAGAACAATCTTGCCCCGTGCCCGCTGCATGTTTGGTACTGACGACAAAGTCCATATTTTATTTCCATACTTTTCAATAACTTTCTTCATCAACTGTACAACTTTGCTCTTGAAAAGCCCATGTAGTGTTACTTTCACAAGCACAGTCTCACTACTATGGCCATTTAAGAAGTTGAAAATGATCCTGAGGACTTCATCAAATCGAATGTGTTGTGGAAACATCCAGTGACTATCCAAGATATAAACATATTCTTGGTTGGGCAACCAAATCCCAGCATGTATGTCAAAAAACCTAAGTCCCACATTGAGTTGCTTGTCCAAGGTCCAAACTTGACATTTAGCAAGTGGTCCTCCATATAATGATAAGCTTTCATGTGTTCCAGGTATGGAGATAGCAGATACTGGAGTCTCATCAGGTACAGATTTCATCCAATCCAGGTTATAAAATCTTGGATCTATGGCTGGTTTATCATTGAAAACTGCCCCTGAAGCTGAATGGGCAGTTATTCTGGTGGGGGGAAAGACATGATACTTTCTAAATTGAATATTTCTTTTAAAATTTAAACAACAGGAAAACATTAAAGTAGTTATTTACCAATTTAATTTAATTTGACTAATTAGAGAACAGGGAAACTGTCTAAATATGAAAGAAATATTTGTTGGATATGTTCACAAACCGTAAAAAGTGATATGATAATGTACATTCTTCTATACAGAATAAGCTAATATAATGAGAAAAACACAATATAATCATCAATATTATGTTCAACTTACATAGAGAGAAGCCAGAGGTAATTATGGATCCCCATAACTGGTTTGTTGGCCAATATATGTTCCAGTGAACTCGGTCAGGATTTATCCAGTTCTCTTTCCAAGATATTATTATTATTATTTACATTTTTGTCTGAACTATCAATTTGTTAAGCGTTTCACTGTCCCCGGAAAGCTTTTAACTATCTATGTGACTATGACAAATAGACAGCTGTCTCCCTTTGAGTCAGATGCCGTAACTGTGAGAGTAGAGACAGGGTTTCATTTGCAAATTTCTACTCTCTAATCTTTCATTTGGAATGAGAGAGAGAGAGAGAGAGAGAGAGAGAGAGAGAGAGAGAGAGAGAGAGAGAGAATAAAAGAGATAAAGACATGGGCATTGTAAAAGAGGCCAGCAGGTGATACTTAGTAAAATGTGGCTTCAGGGACAGTCGTGGTGATGCATGAGTCAGTTTAGCTGGCTATCCTTTGCATACACTGCATGCAAGATTTTTGAAGACAGTCAGTAATAGTGCAACCAGTCATGCTAAGCTAACTGAACTCTGTCTGGTTATGCATACTTATCATACAGCTATGAGAAGAAGAAGGCAAACAAGCATATTTCCCAAAATATCAAACTGTTGATTTTATGCTGTAGCATACAATATTTTACCAAACAATGTGGTATGCACCTTAGGGGTGAACTGAAAAGAGCCAGGCCTCATCTCCCATAATCAGTACCTAACATCAGACTGTTAGTGCTCTTGTGGCTAAACAGGAGCCAATCCCTGCAGCTAGGGTTCAAAATCTTGTAGAAAACCTTCCCAGAAGAGTGGGGGCTATTATAGCAGCAGATTAATGTCGATGGTTTTGAAATGAAAAGAAACACATGTGTGTAATTTTAGGTGTATATATAATTCCATCTGTTTATTTTTGTTTTACCTTTTATAGTGTGTGTTAAACAAATTAATAATCTGATAAGATATTGAGCTTCTGAATGTCATGTTTCCTCATGGTGTGAATGGTGGGAAACAACTCTATAAAAGAGGCCTGCAAAGCACTACAGGATTTGCTTTTGTGTTCTTATATTGAACATACAGACTGTAGCCGTTTACTTTCTGTGGTGGGTTGTGCTTTGCTGTCACGTCATCCTTATCCTGGCCAATAAGCTCATGTCAGGCCTCTGCTGATCCTCTTCCTGACCACCTGTTGCATCTTAGTGCAAAAGGTTATCTGCAGAAGCATGATCAGATAAGACTTTAACGTGAGCAGTTCTGTTACCAGTGGTAATTCATAACAAGAACAATCAGATAATGCCTATGAAATGACAAGAGTGCTATTGATCTGCGGGGAATTCAGTTCCTTTTAACACCTACCTCTGCACCAGTTTTTGCCTTGGAGCTAATTCCTTCTTTGCAAGATGTCTGTGAGAACCTTACCCCTGGTTTTCATTAATCTTGGTGGAGAGATGCTTTATATACTGGACCAACGCCTGCGAGCTCAGAACACGTCTGAGGACAATTCAGAGAAAGGTAGACGTAGTTAAGACAACTGACAAGCTTGTTAGGTGTGTATGTGTTTCACTCCCAACCATCCCCACTGACAGGCTGTAGCTATCAGATGTTAGTTTATAAACTGAGAATGTTTTTCCCACGCACAGCACACCAAATCACAAGTCCCTTTTTTTCTTCTGTCTTTTCTTGCAGGAGTGTGGTCAGAAAATGACAGAAAAAGAGGTATCCATACTATACTTCAGAAATATTATTGTTTGGTCAGCTGCTTTTGTACCTGTAGTTTCTGCTTCTAGTTGTTATGTCAACATAACTTTCATAGGTTATAAGATAGTAGTACTTTCAGCACTGGTTTAAATTACAACCCACAATTTACAGTGGAATTATGTTGTATGAATCAGGTAACAATAAAAATACATATTATATGGTATAGTGTGAGAAGACGAAACTATGGGGAACAAGAGAACAAGGGAACAATTGGGCATTTTAGAGGAAATGAGACAGAGATTATACTCTAAGTATTTCTGTAAATACTGGGTAGATACTATGTACGTAGTGAAAGTGAAATGTTACAGTTATGGCATGCTACCAAAACTGCAGGGGTACAGCAAGGTAAGGAAATACAAGACTGGATTATGAGAGAGGCAAAGTGGCCTACTCACAGGCCTCAGAATTCACATCCACATCATTTGGGATTACATGTTTGGATTAATTACAGATTTGTTAAAAATTTGCTCCACTGACGTATAACAGCAACTGTGATCGTAACAAAATCATCCATCCATTGGCCCAGGGGACTAAAAATAAAAATAAAAAATCACCTTCACTATTCCCTGAAGCCCAAGTTTCAACATATTCAATTAGGATTTTCTTTATGAACTAAATGAAAAACAAGCAAAAAAGAGTTTACTGTCATAGAAAACTAACAAATATCTGTATTTTACAAGCCTAAACAAGTGAATTGTTGGCATTTTTGCTTATGAAATTACTGCTATCAACTAACTCTGTCAATTGTCTAATGGATTAATCAACTAATCATTCAGTTCAAGAATATTGGTTGATTTATGGGTGCCTGGGGACATTATGAAATGCCATGTATAGTGAGGGTCAAAAGGGGCCCTAGAAGGATAATCCAGCCATGGTCTTTCGGAGAAACTCCCAAAACTCAGATTGAGGGTTTACCGTAAAATTACATTTTATATTTTACAGTTTACATACAGTAGATTTTAGGTAAAATTTGCTCACTAATTTTTCTGTAACTGTTTGTCTGTAACAATGTTGCATGAAAAGTAAGTACTTTGATGAACCAGTGAGTTGGTCACTTATTTCACATAAATAAATGATGCAGTAGCTAAGTCCATTGGGGATGGAGAAACAAACCGTGCTAAACTCTAATGGTACCTAGCCTGTGTAGTTAGTGCTCTCTATCTTACAGCTCTGTACATAACCAAATGAGCACCAGCTGTAAAGACAAAGCATTTAAGTTGTATTACCATAAAAACAAGGTCTTTTGTGCTTTTTTATTACACATACAAGAGCTAACATTTTCAATAGTAAATTCTTGCCAGAATTAACCACCCTCTGTTTCTGTCTCTTCCCTATTATTCATAGTCATGAATGACATCGTTGGGACCATGTATAGTAAAGCTTTTATGGATGAACTTCTCAAACCTCAGCAGCTGTATTCTCACAGAACAATGAAAACGGTGCTAACTCGATTAGCACACACCTCCATCATGAGGCTGAACCCTGCCAGCATGGACAGGGTATGTACTGGATACCAGAAAGGGCTGTTTTAAGTCTTTGTGGGGGAAAATCTGAGTCAAGTCTCAAGTCTTTATGGCATCCTTCAATTCTCTAAATACTGTCCATTAAAGTGGTGCAACAATTATGTAATTTTTAATTAAAAATCATGTTAATAGTATTTTTGACATAGCTATGATCATATGTTTTCAATCCACAGGCCTAATAATTAAATATCTACGGTCTATGTCCAGGCAAGGCCTGCCTGCTAATGCCTTTGACTTATTTCTTATTTTCCAGGGTTTTACCAGGTCAAACCTTAAAATCTTAAGGAGGAGGTCAAGACTTAAAATAAATCAAGTCTGAAGTCCCTATTTTTATGACTTCAGACCAACTCAACTTTACACCCTTGATGCATTTAAAGTCCTTGTGGAGCTACATTTATGTGATGGTATGGTAGGAGGTGAGACAGTCCAAAAAGAAAATAGTCTTTTCCTATTTTTTTTTTTCCTGCAGCTTTACGAGCTGATGGTTATGGCGTTCAAATATCAAGTCTTCCTTTGTCCACGTCCGAAAGACTTGCTGCTCATCTCGTACAATCACATAGATACCATAAGGGAATTTGTAAAAGACACTCCTATGGTTGTGAACCAAGTGGACGAGACCCATAGGAAGATCATTGAGGTATTATTGTCATTAAATTAATGTTACATTACCATATTCCCTCATTGAATTCTTCCTGTTTATAACATATGAAATGTTCAAATCCAAATACAACTGTAATACATATTTATCACAGTAGTCAATTTCGTCCATACTGTCTAGACTCCAGTTGTCATGTTTTTATCATCTGTCTGTACATCCTGACCTGTTTTTCTTCTTCTTGATGTAGGTATACTCATCGTTATCAGACGGTGAATTCCAGCTTCTCAGACAGACACTGCTCATATTTTTTCAAGACATGCATGTTCGCGTGAGTCGTCTGTTATTAGTTCATCAGCCCATACGACTCAAATGAATAGCAACTTTTTTTTTTTCTCAATCAACACTCCTTTTATCTTTGCTCTCAGGTGTCACTTTTCCTCAAGAATCAAGTCCAGAATCCTAATGGACGTTTTGCCCTGTCAACCTCTGGTCCAGTGCCTCATGGGATAGATGTTCCAGGGTTAATTAAGTAGGCAGGAGACTCTTAGAAAAATATGGAAAGGACATTCAGTTTGTTCTGATAAGTAACGATCTTCAGAATCATCAACATCAGACTCTTGATGCTCATTGTGGTATGGAGTGTAATTAGATCTCCCCTTCTCGAGCCAGTCTCAAGTACTACTTCTCCTCAACGACAGCTCCCAAGAGGCTTTGGAAAAAATCTCATTGGCTAAGAATAAAGTATGATGTTGTAGTTCAATGTTAAAAAATGTGGAAAAAATGAGAAGAAGAGTGTTCAGTTTTATGAGGGATCAAAATTTTTGTAGGCTGACACTTTGGTCCACACTGAAATGGATTGCCATGGAATTTTGTGTTTTATTCAAGTTTCCCTGAGAATAAATCTCAATGATTTCAGTGATCACCTGACTGTTTACCAAGCACCATTAAAAGGCCTGAGTTTTCAGTTAACCAATGAAATATCTCCGCATCTACATAATGTTTGAAACTGAATTTGGTGTCATTTAAAAATGTTCTCATTCATAGCGAAACAACCCACACAGAAAAAATAAAAATAAAATTAGAGGTTAAAGATGCACAAAGAAGAAATCTATCTCATGTGTAAAAAAAGACACAGTGGAAAAAAATGTGAACATCTTGGTCAAAGGACCAACACAAGCACAACTCACAAACCACAGCCAATTTACCACTAGTTTAACCAGATAGAATTCCTGATGACTGATGCAACTGTAAAGGCTCCACTGACAAACTAATGTGTCTTAATTTGAAATTTTCTTATATTTAGTCTCAGATTTCCTCTGACTGATATCTTTACATTCCTGAGTGTCATCATCATCTTCCTGTTTCCACAGGACGTTTGACAGTAAGGGCAGAGAAGTGAGACGAAGTGAGTTCCCCACCGGAGGAAGTTACAGCAGCCCCATCAGAGAAGGATGTTTTGAACTGCACGGTGACAGAGTCATCAGATTGGGCATGAACATGTACGTGCTGTGTGGAGCAATGCGTCATTCAACACATACAACGAATACATGTGGACTAACTCTGTATCACGTGTTTAATGAATTTAAAGGTACACTGTGAACCATCCAGAGGAGACGCACACATCCAAGGCTCCCTCTGTCAAGGTAGTGATGTACTGCGCCACTGGCTAACTGTCATGGCTTATTTGCACCATTATCAGTGGTGCAAAATAAAAGGTGGCATAACAAAGGAAATGATTGTAGAGAAACAGAAGAAGACCGGTATAGGACATTAGCTGTGTGTGTGTGTGTGTGTGTGTGCGTCTGCATGCTATTTATTGAACTGTGAAGTGTATATGTTCACAGTAATTCTACCATTTCTGTTAATCTTTAACTGTAATGTTATATACTATATGATCAGTTTATAAAATGTGAAGCATTGTTATAGATTAAACTACCCAACTACATATAAAGTAGCTGCTTCTTAATCATTTATTTAATTAAATGATCTATTACTATTATTATTATTATGCATCATACACAATATATTTTAGGTTTGAGACCTTCTTTCTGGTCACTTCTAACCTTCCTGTACAGAGGGATGACACTCCCAACCTGCTGGCCAAGGAGGAGCTAAACCTGCTTGCTCGTCTGATGGGAAGCATGAAAGCTGAAAACAAGCCCAAAGCTGAGACTGGTTTTCGGATCAACCTGTTTACCACAGACCAAGAGGAGGAGGAAGCGTGAGTGCTTTTCTTTGCTCATTTTCATGCCATCGAAATTAACATTAATTTCCAGAAATTTGGCTTTTATTTTGGTTAACAGGGGAGCTTCATGTGGAGCTGAAGAGTCCTTGTTTGGAGTGATAAATATTCAAGCGATGCAGGTACGGTAATGTAATACTGTAGAGAGTTGCCAGCAGCTTTTAGTAATCTAATGTAGTAAGCAACTTTGAAAGCTGAGAGAAGACCCTGCAGGCATGTTACAAAACACGTCATTGTTATAGCAACTTATTAGGCTGAAATACCATAAATTGTAAATGATATGAATTTGTATCATGCATCATTAGATTAAATGTGAAATTTGAGTGTAATACATTTTTAGACTACAATTAACCAACCATTACCATTAAATAAGGTCGTTTACTATGAGCATTTGATGAGTTGATATATTTGGGTTTTGTTTGGTTCAGGATGAACAGGCCGCTACTGAGCTGGCTCGAATTGCTGGAGAGTTCAAAGAACAACAAGAACAGCCTGAAAATCCCAGCGGTAACAAAGGAGACGACCTGCTGGCCATGATGGACGACCTTTGACTCTTATCTGTCTCTTCATTTTCATTGGTTAATTATGGTCACTGAAGTCTGTGATGAAATTTAAAATGCTTTACAGAGGTTCATCGTTTTAACTTTATGGCCTGAATGCCTGATGGCAGCGTCATGCATCTCAGGCACAATCACATTTTGTGTCAATATCAGTATCAGATCATCACTTGTTGGAGCTTGGGTTTAATCAGTAAAATATGCAGTTGTCAGTGTATTCTTCACCTGATTGATTCACATTGATGTAAACCAACAGTCTAAGATAAATATCCAATGACTTATAGCGTCTATGCTATGCAAAAAACATTTAATTCTATTGTATTTTAAATTACTAGTATTTCAAAAATACCACATGAATTGATTGCAGATCATAACACATACTATATTCAATAATGTATATGTGATGTATTATAATTTTATCTTTCCAATAAAGCATGTATTCATATTTTTGTTTGTTTGTTTTTTTCCCACACAATACACACATGCAGTAATGTTAAGAGAGTAAGTAATTATTTAATTTCTTAGGTGTGTCAGGGTGTGTTTTCCTAAATGCTACCTGAAATACATGTTGAATGTATTGTAATGCATTAAATTAAAAAGTAAATAGTATTAAAATACATGCTCATTTAAATGTTCTAGTATTTTTTAGTTTTTTGTCATGGTGTATTAATTACTGTTATTGTATCAGTTTATAGGACATTATCCTTCTGTTGTACATTACTGAGGTGGAGGGCCCTGAGAACCAAGAAACAGACTGTCGAACTATTCAGACTACACAGCTTCTTCATAATGCTAATTATTTGAAAATTTAAAATTGCAGATAAAATAAAGTTTTAAGTCCAACCATTCTGAGGGTCCAACCCATGATAAGGTCATATACATTTATGATTGTCTGATTCATTCTTGTGCATATATCTGACATCTACATTCAGAGGGTTCAAAAAACACATGAATTTAAGGAAAAGCAAACCGCTTGTAAATGTGTTTTCTGGCGCAGCCTGCAGGGGGCGCTGCTTGCTTTGTGTTGACGTAATTTGACGCAGAGTAAGACGTCATCACGCTGCCGTTTCCTCGGTGACGCTCTTCGTGCGGGAAAACCAAGTTGTTGACAAACCTTAAACGGTTTGTCTCCCCCCGCAGAGATTTTGCGCGGATTAACACGGAGAAACGGAGAATTAACTACTGCAGGTAAATGTTACACACAACACCTGCGGGTAAGCGTCTGATTTGTGCCGTCAACAGGCTCTGTCGCGGTTAACTGGGCCGCTGCTAAAGCTAACAGTAAAGCTTGCTAACATAGCGACTACCACACAGAGGGTTGCACAGGTTTTATTCTGTATCTTAATTAAACTGGTGATTTTGAGGTGAAGCTGCATAAATAAACTGATATAAACTGGTATCAGAAATAAACGCGTTGGACGGATACTGCTACTGCATTTTAAGGCTAACATGTGTCCATATGTTGAGTTATTTACGGATTGCAGACATAAAACACAAGACATACATCTTACAACTAAACAATAACATCATGAAATCCAAAATCGCATCATGCAGTATTAGACTGCATTAGTTTTAGCCTGGTGTACCTGATGGGTTTACGTTACAAAAAAGGTACAATCTCGGTTGTAAGACAAAAGTGCAGCATGTTGTTTGCTGCAAGTGCCTAATTAGAGAGATATTTTATAATATGTTTTTATTGTCCTGCCTGGAGGAATTTGGCTAATATTAAAGAAGAAATGTCAGAGATTAAAAATATCACTTAGACAGAGTGGAGACACAGTAACTATAGAAAGTTTGTGTGCTGACAGTTACATTGTTGGAAATATAGTGTGAGATGTAAGATTTTTTTTTTTTTTTACTCTTGATGGATAAATTAGCAATTGAGTGTCATTGGTTCCTTTAGTGTTTTGATTATTATTATTCCCAATTCCCTCTGGTGGTGAATTGTGTGGTGGAAGCTAACCTTCTTTCTACCCACAGGTATCCCTGACGTCTGAAGATCATCCTCAGAGTCCATGGAGTCAGAGGGAGCTGAATCCCGGTCATCGGGCCCGGGACCAGTTGAAGGCTTCCACTCTATCCGTGAGCGTACGATCGCAGAGAACAGCATGGTGGTCCTGCTGCAGGGTCTGCAGGGGGAGGTGACCACAGTGGACATGAGGAATGAGAGCACAGCACGGGGGCGTGTGATCAATGTGGACGCCTTCATGAACATACGAATGGAGGAGGTGCTGTACCGGGACCGGCGGGGTCAGGTCACCCAGCTACAGGACCTGTTTATCACTGGCAGGAACATCCGCTACGTTCACATCCCAGATCACATGGACATAATGAAGACTATACAGAGCCAGCTGGCCAAGATACACAGAGCCCGCAACTTTGCCAGTCAAGGAGGAGGCAGAAAAGAGTACGCCAAGAAAACAAAATAACTTATTTTCTTTTTTATGCAGGGATATAAAACTCTGCTGGATGCTGCTTGTGCAAGGTCAAATCCAAAAATACTTAAGAGACAACCACAGTTTTTCTTTCTTTTTCAGATTTGAGGTCAAGCTTCACTCTAAATCAGCAGTTTACAGTCTGAGGGTTCACAAACAGACTCAAGGGATAAGAACAAAAAAAATGATTTCAGCTTTTGAGCTTTTTGGCTTTTGTCTCTTCTTTTCATCATGAAATAGTGGACAGTCTCATCTCTCCAGATATCTTGAAGCCTTAAAATGAAACTGTCTGACAAGAAAAACAGTCACTCTTTGGTTTAACTGCTCACAACTTATTTGTACTTATTTGTTTGAAAAGGTTGGCAGTATAACCTGACAGATCCTTGATTTCTGGGGCTGTTACCACTAACAGTATTTGAGTTTAAAAATCTAATACTGTATAATATTGTACATTAATTGATACTTTTTTTGAATAAAGATATAACAATTATTTTCATTATTAATGAATCTGCAACATTAATTTATTAATATTTTGTCTAGAAAATATAAAAATCAATTGATTGTTAAATAGTTGCCAATGAATTTTCTGTCAATCCGTTAATCACCTAATTGTTGCAGTTGTACAGTTGCATTAATCTTTTTGATGAAGACCTCTTGAATGAGTTTTGTAAGGGAATTGTGACCATGATATAAACTGAGCTGGAGATGCTGTTTGATGAGTGTCTGCAGGCCTTGAAGTCTTAAAAAGAACTTAATTCAGTTTCCTCAAAAAAATGCTACTTTCAGAATAGTAAGTTGACTTGGAAATGAATCTACTAATTGTATCAAACAGAATTCATTATTATTAATTAGTTAATCCATCCCTTTTTAATGCTGCTTATCCAGGTCATATTAATTTCATTGATTATCTCATTAAGGATTATTGTAAGGCTATATACAGCTGGAAAACACTAAAAAAAATGGAACAATGAATAATTCTAGGCCCTAATCTTGTGAATCTGATGGTGAGACAAGGGTGGAATTTTATTCTGTGTTGTATTTAAAGGTTGTAAAAAGTCTTTCATTTAACTTGGTGAAGCACCAATCGGGCTCTAGTTGGGAACTTCTGGACTGGCGGCCGAGCGTAACACTGTGTTTTTGTGTTTTGGTAATTATGTTTGAGGTTTGGAATTGGTAACAAAAAAAACAGCAGTGAACAGCCATCTTCATTTTTATTTAACAAACTAGTGCAACAAGCGCATGATGCAAAACAGTCATCAACAGATGTTAAGACATTTTCTAAACACATAAAGATGCTGATGTGCTTTCTTACAAGTAAAATAAATGTTAGATGTTATGAGATGGTTTTCTGTCAGTACCTGGCCCATGATATCTGTAATTACCTACCAAGGTGATTTTGGGGGTGACTACCCTGTGCTGATGTCCCCGTGATCCCTGTTCCTGCTCCTGTAAAACAATGACAATCACTGCATCTTCAGCAAATGTAATAATGTCATACACTCAGGTATTCATTAGTGAATCAATACATTCACACTTGCATCCCACTGGTTCAGAAGTCCACTATCCAGTCAGCTGGATTTGAATCATTATTAAAAAGAAAAATAAGTTTTTCTGCAAGAAAATGTTGCTGATAAAATGAAAAGCTGATGAAAAAGGAAATGAATTTATTCTCCTGCCAAAAACATAACTGCTTTATTTAAACAAAATGGAACAAATTACAATTAACAGTGATTGCTGGTGTAGCCCAGAGTGTATTTGCTCTTGAGTTATCCTGACATGCACCACAAAGCCCATCTGTCTGTCTGTGAAACCAGCCCAAAGTTAATAACTGCCCACATGCAGGAAAACATTAGTCATGATCAGTGCCAGTGTGGTGGAGGGAAAAACAAGCTGTCATGTTTCCACAGCTTCAACCCTGCAAACATCCCTGCTGCAAGCATCAGTGAGCCACCGTCACTCTCTCCTGCGATTGGTGGTGTGACATCCAGCTGAGCCGGATGGGACTCTGTTAAACCAATGGAAACAAGCAGAGCGGGTGAAAGGAAGAGAGTGTTTCACTTGGAAACTGCTCCACCAGTGTTCCCCCGATACACAAATACGATCGAGAATTTGAGGAATTTGCAAAGGGGTATGTTATTCCTACGCAGTGTCAGGAAGAGGACAGGCCTGACATAACACAGGCGGAGGCAGCTGGTGCAGATAAACCCTGCACTGTAGATAGATGGGTGTGCATTCACCAGCTGTATCATTTAAACTGAGTGAAACACTACATTAAATTAAGAGGAATATGCACACAGGAATGTCCCTTGGCAGTTGGATCATTGTTTTGGCTGTAGCCTTGGTGTGTTTTCAGGGACATATTTTTCCTCTTGACTGTTTTAAAAACCAACCTTGAGAGTGTCTGTATGACAGCAGGCCACATAATGACTGCTTACTGCTGTGCTAAAAACACCACCGAGTGCCACATCAACACTCAGTGAACTCAGAATAGCACTTTACAGAGGCTCGGCCGCATAAACAATTCTTTTACAATACATAACAGCGTGGTTTAGTCTCACATACTCCATCAGTGGTCAGAGAAGTGCTGAGATTTTTTACTATAGTAGAAGTACCAGTTTAAAAGTACTGAGTAAAGTGTATTTTGTTGGTAATACTTCTGTGCTTTTCCTTAAGTTAAATATACAAGTGGATGCAGGACTTTTACTTGTGATGAAGTATTTTTACACTGTGGTATTACTACTTTAACCTAAGTAAATGGGAAGAAAGGAAATAGGAGTACCTCTGCCACTAATGGCTCATATTGATGTATCAAATAGCGTTTTACTGTTCCTGCTGGTCGAGGTGAACATTAGTGTCGACTTCTTCATATGCAGTTTGGTAGTTTAATTCAGTGGTTCCCAACCTAGGGTTCAGGCCCCACACAAATGATCACAAAATAAATCTGAGGGACATGAGATTCATGGGAGAGGAAAGATAGAAAAAATGTTTTGTTCTGTCCACTAATCTTTCTTTTTTGGATAATTCAACATAGAGAAAATGTCTCGGTCTTTGGTGGAAAAACTCCTCTGAAACATGACAAAACGCTCAATCTAGATGCTGTTTCTGTAATGAGTCATTGGCCAAAAAGGTTGGAAACCACTGGTTTAATCTTTAACAGTACATTGTACTTTATGTTTTCTATGTAAGATCTTAATCTGAAAAATAACTAGTAACTCTAGCTGTCAAATAAATGATGCTGAAAGAAGTCACAACACCACACTGTAAAAAATACTCAATTACAACCACACTGAAGATGTTACTAAAGTGAAATTGAAAGCAAATGGACCCTGTGAGGGTTTTACTATTAGATATTATATCAATAATTTGTAAAGTCAAACGAATAGTGACGTGAAAAGCACAATATTTCCCTCTTAAGGAGTTACATTACTAAGTGGCATAATACAAAGTACAAGTACATAATACTCAAGTACAAGTACCTCAAATTTAGTACAATGGTTAACGTACTTTCTAATTTTTACAACTGCAGATACATTTAGCGAAGTCACAGTTCAATATTTGCCTCAGACATGGAGCAGTGCAAGTATAAAGTAGCATAAAGTAGAAATACTCAAGCACCTTAAATTTGCCTTGATTAAAGTACTGTAGTAAATGTACTTTCCACTAGACAACAGCACCTGCTGCTCTGCTCCACTGTTTTCTCAATAAACTCTGCCAGCAACACAAACTGTCACTGCTGAGCTCTTTTTCCCTCCCTCCAACCTGAGATTAAAATACAAAGAGTCCAATTAATCCACGAGCCCCCACAGCACCGCGGCCCTGTGCCCGTGGCAGCCGACTAGCTATTTCCTGTTCCACCCTCCTGGCTTAACAGTGAACAGAGCTCACTGTGGTGCGGCCAGCAGAACAGAGATCACCTCCCTCTGGTCAGCAGTGAGGCTCAAATCTGCACAGAGCCAGAATTAAGGCCAATAAATAGAGATTTCCATAAAAGTGGGGGCTCTAGTGTGATTTACTTGCCATTTGGGGCTTTTATTTTGGAGTCAGATTGCAGTTTCACTTTATCTCTCAGGAAAAGGAAACACCTCCTTCTCAACACGAGTCTGGACCCTTTCTGGCTGGTCCTCCTCCCTCTAAAGGATGAGAGGGAGTGGATCACAGTGTGGAGCTGCTCCCTCTCTAGTCCAGCAGCGATTTCAGCTCCTCTGTCACAAACTCTGAGTGACCAACAACCTCTCACTGCTTTTCTGTCTGAGAGATGGGATCTTATCTAAATGTTGACTGACAGACCAGGTCCAAATCTGGATCTAAATTCTTTGTTTTTCAGTGGAAACTTGGTGTTAGTCAAGCTGAGCAGCTGTCATCCAGGACTGAGGTGAGTGACTTTACATGATCTTATGTTAAAATATATTTAATTTTCATGTAAATCAAGCTTTTATTGCGTATTACATGGACTTTCTGTCAGGAGAATTGATTCTCAGACCTTTTCACAAACTAAGGTTTTTAAACATTTTTACATTTTCACAAGGATTTTTCCACATATACTTCAGTTACTGGAGGCAACAAACAGGTTTATTAGTAGGGCTTGTAGCATGTTTTAAAAGTCCATAAAAGTCATTGTAAGAGCAGTAGCTATAACTTGCCATTAATCATTAACACTTTGAATATAAATTCACAGAGAAAACTTGGTTACATGTGTTTTACTACTTTCTCTAGCCCGCTTTCTGCAGTACTAAATTCAAGTGGTATTGACAGCGACTTCCCCTCTGAGATACTGCAGACATTTGGTTGACTACTGTAAAATAACATGTCTTATTTTCAGTGGTTTCGGGTTTCATCTTTTGACTTAAATAGGATTATCTAAGCAGGAAATGTAGGAGGGTTGAACAGGAGTGCGTTTTATGGGGTCACATAAACAGCTACAGCCGCCGGGCTTTACATGTGTGTAGTTAAGTCAAGAAGTTATTGGACTTGTCTGGAAATGTTAGGTGTTAAATCTGTCTGCCCGAGACTGTGGCCGCATTAAATAGACATTTGTCTCCCTCTGGTATTTGTGTTGTGCGTCCGGCTCGGGTAAACTTCACCACAAACTGTCATGAATATCTGTGGAGCTCTGCATAGAAATATGTGTAGTAAGTAAGAAAACAGAAGCGTGAGTGTGAGAATGCTTCTGTGAGGATTTTTAATGCTGTATTTGTAGTGTTTATAGAAATAGTCAGCTGTACTGCAAAAAACTCTTCTTCCTCTTATCAAGTCATTAAAGTCATCTTTAAAACAAATGAAATCTGCTGAGGATGGAGATAATTACAACTTTTTTCCAATAGAAATCAACTTGCTTCAGGACATTTCCAAAAATTAGTGTCCAGAGCTTAAAAATGGAGAGGCAGGTGATTACACAAGAATTAAGGAAAACATAAACTTCATTAAAGGCAAGATGCCTGAAAAAATGTAATTTGCATCAAAATAACTGACTTAATATTAATGCACTTGTAAACTGTAAATTTGTGAATTTGTTTTGGAAAATTATTTTAAAAGAAATAGTTCAACATTTTTGGGACATGTGTTTATGCTCTATTTCTAAGAGCTAGGTGAGAAGATTGATACCACTCATGTCTGTGCAGTAAATATGAAGCTACAGGCAGCAGCTGATTAGCTTATCTTAGCATAAGGACTGGAAACGGGGAAATAGTTAGCCTGGCTTGGTGCTGTCCAGCACCTCTAAAGCCAACAAGTTATATCTCATTTGTTTAAGGTGTACAAAAAGCAAAGTGTTACAGTATGTGTCAAGCTATTTCTTGATCAGGATTAAATGTTGCATGAAATATTTTGGCACATAACCCCCATAAAACAGAGAATAGTTATTTTTAGACTTTGGTTTCAAACAAATGAGACATAAGTTGTTAATTAGTGAACAGAGGAGGTGCTGGTAGGTGGAGCAAGTATTTCCCAAAATGTCTAACTACTCCTTTAAGCACGCAAATTACAGAAAAAAGACTTGATAAGAAGGTGAAATCTGCAGCGTGATAAATGCTAGAAGTCTGATAAACAGTCTGATATGTGGGTATGTAGAGCTACATGGTGTAAAAGCCGCCAGTCTTTAATTAAAACAAACATTGTTTGACTTTACACGAACTGAACTGAAAACTAAATTGCCCACTTATGTTGTTAAGGTCTGGGGGCAGCAAATTGAGGGTGCAGATGGAGTCATGCTTCTTCTCTCTGTGAGTTAAATGTGGGACAGAGGGCAGTGCTGGTGATTGAGACCCACCGGTTCCCATGAGCCAGTGGACCCTGAGTCAGCCACCAAAGAGACTACCAGCCTAATTTTCCTCTAAAAAAATAGAAAGAAAGCCTTTGAGAGAGCACAGGGTCTGCCAAGAGTCACCAGGATAAAGATCAGGGTGGGAGACCAACCCAGGCCCCCAATGGCAGTGATTGCAGCAGGGCATGATTTCGTTCTCCCCGGAGAGAGAAAGCAGCAGAAAGAAAAACATTTGGCTCCCATGCACATTGTTGTTGTAATGACAGGGAATGTGAGGGGGTGGGAAATATCAGTCATCGTGTTTACATCAAGCTTTACTGTAACCGTGAGACCATCTGTGACAGGGTTTCAGGCCAAATCCCCCCACTTTAGCCTCAGTCTTTCAGTCCCTCAAAGGGTCAGTTCAATCCAAAATATAATTTTTTCACTGTTTCCTCTGAAGTCTGTGGATTATCCATCGTTTCTGCAAAGACCAGACTGAAATGTCTCCACAACTGACAATCATTATTCCCAGAGGATGAATCCTAATGATTTTTGTGATCCCATGACTTTTGACTCTGGTCCCACTGTGAGGTTCACATTTGTACTTTTGAGTGAAATATCTCAACTATGGATGAGTTGCTATGAAATTTTAAAGCCATTCATGTTCCCCTGAGGATGAACTGTAAGAACTTTTCATCTGGTCATCTTTTCTTCAGCCTCAACTGTGCTATGTGTTTATGTTCACGTCATATCAGACTTCCCATAATTACTTGTAAACAACGTTGAACATCCAATCATGAAACTCTAAATTTTTGCAGATACATGCGAGTTGGTGCGATACCAATAGGGAAGAGCCTGAAAACAAAACAAATATGGATGTCTCACATCAGCCAAAAACTATTGTTCAGTACAATTAAACCCACATTTAATGGTGGTAAACTGTCAATGCACAGTATTTTCACCTCTGTATTAAAATCACAAGTTGTCAGATGACAGCACGGGAATCTTTCCCATCTCTGTCAACCATCCCGCTTCACATGAACAGGGCATTTGTGTGAATGAGCAAACATTAAATAACTAACTGCTAACACGCTAGATGAAGATGGTGCCATTATACCTGCTTAACATCACCATGTTATCACTGTCATTGTGACTGTTTTCACCTTTAGCGCACAACAAATCAACACATTCAACCGTTTATATTAACAAGAAACCATTAAATCCATGCACACGTCAGTCAAACTGTGACTTTGAAATGCAACTGCCAATTAAACTTCACAAATAGGCATTAAAATGTTTTCCAAAGACTTAATTATTTTCATTTGGTTTCACTACCATCCACCATTAGTTTTAATGTTTTGCAGCTGTGAGCAGCTGCTCTGCTTCCTTATGCACACTGACTCTATATTTGTAATATTTAGATTATAAATAGTAATTAATGGCTAACGAGTCATTTACTAATCTGTTATGAGCTAGTTGTGGGTTGTCTGGTTGTAAAAAAAATCTCACTCGCTCGTAGAATAATAATTATACTACTACTACAAATAATAATAATAAATCAAAATGTACTTTTTTTTGGTAATTTGGGTGAACCGGCCTGTTAATTTATGACTATTTTGTCCCAGTGGACAGTTCAGCTGCAATTCAAAGTATAAGCAACATGTAAAATCTGTCCTGTGAGTTTTTCTGTGGGAAAGAAAAGTCCCATTTCCTTGAGAGCGGAAAAGAGCCACCTCAGGCACTGATGTCATAAATATAAACATCCCATCACACACAGAGGACCTCAGGCTGCTGTACTCGCCACAGGCCCAAGTGCAAAACACTTACGAGGAACACAATGTCCCTCTTTGCTGACCTCTGACACCAGTTTAAAATCACAGGAATGATGGGTGGAGCTTTGTGGCAACATATTCTCAGGTTTTTGGATGAGCTCACACTTCCCTAGATGGTTTAAAAGTGAAAATATTTGTTCCTTATTAAAGCACATCACATTCAGATGCACATACAAACTGTCTGCTTGTGTTTTTTCGTGACAGGATCTGCTGCTGCAGGAGTTAAGAGTCTAAAAATTCCTGGAGATGGTAGATGTTTGAACCCACAGTCAACCAGGATGGAGCCTATTAAGAAAGACATGGAGCTGCTCAGCAACAGCATGGCTACCTACGCTCACATCAGAGGTAAAACCTCAGGGTGACTATTACTGTGGCTCCCAACCTAGGGCCCAGACCTCCTTCAAGGGGTCGCGAGATAAATATACTGTATGTGGTCACAAGGTGATTACCAAATGATCAATCAGCAATTTTTTGCAAATACTGTATAGTTTTACCTTTGTAGGCCTGTAAAACTATTAAAAGAAAAGTTTTGGGAAACACATTGGCTTTCTTCCTTGCGGCGATTTAGATGAGAAGCCCAACACCACTCTCATGTCTGTGTAGTAAATGTAAAGCTAGCATAGAAACTGGAAACAGGTTCTGTCCCAACAGCAAATATGATCTGTGGTGAGTTCTTATATTGAAACCAGATAAGGAGAGGATCTCTTCATGGCCAGCATGGACAGTGAGCAATAACTCTTTAAATGTGCAAGAGAACATCTAAGTTTTAAGGCTGACTTGAAAAATGTGGACTTATCCTTTAAGGGATGACAAGCACTTGTCTAGATGCAGATCCCAACTAAAGAGTTTTCTGTTGTACTTTAAGAATTAATTTGTCTGTTTAGCCTTAATCAGTTCAGACTTCAGTGTCCTGTTTTCTTTGGCTTAAACCACTGCTGCGCTTTTACAGTGCCTCCGCTCAAATTGTTGAATTTCTCCTGCTCAGAAATAAGCAGTTGAAAAAAAATAAATACCACAGTTTGTTTTGTTTCTGGTCAGGCAACCACAGCCACACATCATTTACTTTCAGTTTTAGAAGAAGTATTCACATCCTTTACTGAAGTAAAAGTACCAATGCTTAAGAATACAAAGTCCAAAATTGAAAACAGATTTGTGTAGTGGAATTTGTTCTTTCTTCTTTCATACTCCATTTATCATCTCACATCCCCTTAGATTTATCTTGAGCCTTTGGAGGTTGGCAACCACTAGATGAAAGGACCAAATTATATACAAACTAGCTCAAACTAGTTTCACCTTGACCAGCAACAACTGCTACAACATTTATGCATCAGTATTAACAACCTGAGGTATCATATCAGTCACAGGAGCTGAAGCTAATTTTGCTAATAAATCTTATATACTTTTACTCAAGTGGAATTTCAAATTATTTATTATGGAGCATTTTTACATTGTGGTATTGGTACTTTTACTTAAGTAAAGGATCTAAGTACTTTTTCTACCACAAGTTTATGGAGGAAATATCTCTTTGGTAAAACTGAGAACACCCATAAACATGTGAAATGTGGCAACGTTGACTTTTTATAAGGGGTCATGAACCACAAAGGTTGGGACTGACTACCGATTTAATCTTTAACAAGGCATTTTATTTTTCAAGCATATTATACCAAATGTTTTTGGCCTTGGTAGTGCTACTTTAGGTGTGGCAGAAACTGACATTACTACCATGCTTGTGCCTCTGTATCTTTGGTTTCGTATGTCTTATATTCATTTTGATTTTTTGGTTATACAATTTAAAAAGAGTTGCCTTTCAAAGGAGACCTGGGTTATGACTGTAATCAAAAGGGCTGAAAAACAATAACCTTTTTATTCCAGGTACATGATTTACAGCCTTTTGAACAAAAATGGGGGTGTCTGGTTAATATAAAATGTTAATCTGAGAAGTAACTAATAAGTGCACCTGTCAGACAAATGTAGTGGAGTAGTAAGTACAATTTTTACCTCTGAAAAGTGGTGAAGTACCTCAAAACTGTACTTGAGTACAGTACTTGAGTAAATGTACTTTCTTTATGTTCTCCTGCCCGTGCAGCCAATCCAGAGAGTTTCGCCCTCTACTTCATGATGGGCGTCTGTTTCGGTCTGCTCATGGCGCTCTGCCTCCTGGTGGCCGGCATCACCTGCAGGACTCGCCGCCACAGGAGACCCCCTCCATCCCCTGAGAGGAGACAGCTGAAGGAGTCCAGTGAGGAGGAGGACGAAGAGGAGGAGGAGAGCATCGCAGATGAAGACGGGGAGGAGGCAGAGATCCCCAAAGTGACAGTAGGACCCATGAGTGATCGCAGCAGCCAGTCAAACGGTACTCTGAGGAGTGTGAATGTGTTTGCATCAGCTGAGGAGCTGGAGAAGGCGAGACGTCTGGAGGAGAGAGAACGAATCGTCAGGGAGATCTGGAGGAACGGGCAGCCGGACATCCTGGTCACAGGGACAGGGACTATTGGACGAGTGCATTACCACTAACAGACACTCTGACTGTGCCTTAAAAAGACACCCCATAGACTGCAAAAGGCAGGACGTACAGTATATCGGACTGAAACATTTTTCACCTTGATTTGCATGGAGACCCAAAGTGTTGAATGGTAAAGAGGTGTTCCACTGATTGAACACACGCACATAAGTTTACTCATCACAAGAAATGATGCTCAGCCTGTGAAAAGGGTTGTATAATGTCTTCTGTGGCTCAGTAGGGAGCTTTTTAAAATTTTTTAATAAATATGTCACAGGTTATCGCAGCTTAGACATGGGTCTTCCAATTTGTACCAGAAAGCCTGCAGGGTTTGAAAGATGTGGGCATTTGCCAGTCAGAGAGGGTCTAAAAAAGGAGGGTAATAAGTTGCATTATGTGAATTGTACGATCTAGTGTTTTTGGAGCTTAACCCGTACTAGGTTAAGGTTCAGGTTCTTGTTACTTTTTAATCAACTGACCAATCGGAATATGTCTACAAATCAACCAATCAGAATAAAGCTACAAATTGACCCATGAGAATAGAGCCACAAACAAACTAACCAATCAGAATACAGCTACAAACCAATCAATGGGGATAGAGCTACAAATCAACCAATTAGAATACAGCTACAAATCAACAAATCAGAATACAGCTACAAACTGATTAATGGGGATAGAGCTACAAATCAACCAATCAATCAGAATACCCAGCATAAGCAACCCAGCAGTGCATTAATAGTACCCCAAACAAGCCAGAATTATGAACCAGCATCATCAACCCAACAATGTGTTTACAGAAACAACCAGAACTTTTTTGATAGTAGTTGCAGCCTTAGTGTAAAAGAGTCAGTTTCTTAGTGGGCCAAGCCCAGGAGAGAAGACCTTTCCCCACAGAGGCCCTCCAGTCTTGTCCCTGCCTTTACATCGGCTTGTGTCTCTTTCCACAATTCCCAGCACCTCCCTCCCGTCCCAGCTACAACACTGCCCACACTCTGGTAAAGACATGTCTGTTTGGGGCTATGAAAGAGCCATTTACCTCAGCTGTACTGTAGATATTACCAATGCAGAGCTTCCCCAAGTAAATCCAAGCAATGTCCCAAGAGGCAGTCAGTTTTCTGGCTGAATTTTCCTCCTGCGCTCATGAAAAGGCTGATTATGTTACAACTGTTACTTCAGGGTTCGTAAGTAGTACTGGCTGAATTGGAGATTGTTACAGAGAAACAACTCTCAATACAGACAAAATGAGACACTCATGCCCTCATGGTATGTGCTGAATCTGTGACAAATTGTTTATTCACAAGTATCTGAATGAAAATATCCTTCACCCTAATGTTTTGTTTGGCCTGTGACCCTGACCTGTCTTCTTTAGCAGCTCAAACATACACTTAAAATTGCTTTTCACCATGATACTGTATCACCTTTTTAAATTTCATGAGACCTGCCCAATAAATATGATAATGAATTGATGACATGTCAAGGAAGCACATTTTTTGTGAACATATTAATATCACTCATGGCTGTAGGTAAATGTGAAATTACAGCAAGCATATGGTTAGCTTAGCATAAGGTAAGACTGGAAACAGGAGGAAACCACTAGTCCAGCTCTGTCCAAAGTATTAAAAAAAGGTGGAGCCCAGTGCGGATAGGGTTTTTACAGCATTTTATTCAACTAAAATCCAGTAACTTGCTGAATCTGAATCCTTAATCCTTTACCAAATCTCATTAACATTTGCAAGTAACTAAAGGCTATGATAATAATAATACCTACCTTGTGTTGGCTGAGAGGGCAGAGACACAACAGTTTTTAGTGGCAGCATTATTAATATTCAAAGAGAAAGAAAAGATTGAGTGAGATAAATGTATGACAAGAAATTTGTTAATGCTGGAGCTGAACAAATGGGTATTTTGTCGATCAGAACCCATCCCAAGCTGTGCTCCCCCTCGCTTCACTGACTACATTTCTTTGACGCCAGCCATGTAAAACTAGCTTCTCTAGGGTCTGGGTTTGACAGAAATATAACCTCTATAATTTAAAAAGACATACCACTGTATGCGCTACCGCAAATAGTTTTGTAGATAATAAGAACAACCTTCAGGCAGAGCCAGGCTAGCTGTTTCCCCTAGTTTCCAGTCTTTATGCTAAGCTATGCTAACCAGCCACTGGACAGATATGAGACTAGTATTAATGTTGTTCATGTATTGCCCATATAACATTTAAAACATTAAATATTTACTTACTTAATACGATAGCAAGTGCATTATTGTTCTTTTTGTATTTTGTCACCTTCATCAAATGTGAAGCCTGGTTTTCGGCTATGCTAAAAGCTACCACTTCACTAGCATCATAACGACCGTTAGTGCCACTTGAAGCGGTGACGTCGGCTGCGGTAGGCTCAGCTCCATAGCAACGCTGGCAGTTAGCCTCCTAGCAACAGCAACCTTTGTTGAATGCATGTACAATATGGGTAACAGCAAGTTAGCTAACCTTATCATGCCTGCTGTAGCTGGTTACCTTTGAAAACAGACATGATGTGTAATGCCATTAAGTTACTCACACATGGAGGAGAGGAAGAGTCGGTTCTGAGTCAGGCTGAAGCTCTTTGGCAGCTCGCAGATTTACACATCTTGGTAAAGCCAGACCATTACCGGCTCCACAGTCGGATCAGCCGCACAAACGACACAGACGGAGCCGGTAAAGACGTTTAAAACTGGATATTTTGACCTTTTAAGGCCTTTCTATGCAAAACACTTCTGGACAGTGGCTTTCACCTGAACCCTGATTACTGCACCAAACTATCTCACAATGAGGGGAGGACTGGTTCAACTCAAATGCCGCCTTCCAGGATACCAAAACAACCAACAGATAAGCTCAGATAACAAACACAGAATAGGGGGTGACTTTGTTCTCTGTCCAGGACACCATTTCTCCACTATATCGTTACACAGAGTTAATTAGTTAATTGTTGCTATATTATTGTTTAAAATCCCATTTACAGAAACTTTAGCAGAAAAAAAGAGGTTGATTTTGCAATAATAAACAATATTTTACACATAAGGACAATAAGAACATAAAGCCAAAGTCAAGAAAACAATATTACAAACTACAGTCTATTCTTAACGTGGAAATAAATAAATATCAAAAATCACACTTACAGAATTGCCCTGAATCAAAGAAAATTTTATTGAAAATTAAAAGACAAGTAATTCAAAGCTCTTGAGAACAGTAAAAAAGTTTTCAGCTTCTGATTAAACAAAAAAAGTCCTACAGTTTTGTTTAGTACATGCAGTATGTACAGTCAAAAGTGGGACGAAGCAGCACAGGGAGATTGACAAAACTAGTTCTGCTAGTTTGTGCCAACTCCTCTCAAAAATACACTTTCTTTTTTTGTTGCCTCTTTTCAGGATTTTCTTCACTTTTTCATTTTCAGGTTCAATGACAGAGGATTAAACTGCAGGTCTTTGTGTGAGAATGACTGCAGTTTGTGCATTAAAAAAAAAAAAAAAAAAAAAAAACATATTCAGTTTCTATTTTCCCACCCGCAGATGTTAAGATTACAATAATTTAGGTTGTTTAATTCTATACATGTACTATCTCTTTTCATTAAAAATCTAAACAAAGGTACCCACTTACCTACACTGATATGAGAGAGGCAGGAAAAGCTTACGTGTTTAACTGTCTAAAGCAAATCACAGGATTTTGGTGCCAATTCTTTTAAATTTACACTTGTTTTTAACTGAAAACACCCACAATCAATGAGAATATACTGCAGCACACACACATATGTTCACTTCCTAATGAGAAAGACAGGTGAAGTGAAAAAGCTTGAATAATATAAGTGACAAACATCAACCGTCCAGGGGTTCAACAGATAGTAACTTTTGATCGTTTGTAAATGACGAATCATGAGTCCGGTGCCCACAACTGATTGGTCCCATGGAACGAGGTATGAATCAAACGTTTCATGCAGTCACATCAAAGATTTATCACAGCCCCAAACAAAGAAAAAAAAAACGTGAATGCATTCCTACACTGACAAACAGAAGTACAGTTATACCTCTTATAGCTGGGGCTGTACCTTCAAACAGGTTACACAAGAACACACTACTGTATTTTTATTTTCTAAGGCACAAACGCTTTTCTTATTTTATGTTTTCAAAGAACTTGCCTCAGTAATCGCTCTCTTAAAAAGATACATTTAAGTCATCCAGCTGCTAAACAAAACCAAACTCACATTACATGAAGAAAAAACAAAAAAAACACTGAATTGAAGCTCATCTCACATACAAAAGTAACCAAGTGTTGCTTTTCATTCAAGTCAGTTACAGTTCTTTCTTCACTTTAGCTAGACACATTTTAACCGTTAGGTGATGAAATGAAATGGAGGGGAGAAAACAGGGAGAAATAACCCCTTCATCACTGTAAGCACTCTGACACTGTGATGCTGATTTATGTGTAGATGATGATGTGGAGCAGTTTACTGCTTCATGGTGGTGGCGTCTCCAGCCATCTTTGTGTCTTTATGGTCTACTTCTATGCTGTCGTCTCCCAGCTGCCCCTCCTCTCCTCCCTGGAACATGTCGTGGGTCCACTTCGGGCTGCTGCCACCTTTTCGGTAAACGAAACGTCCCCTGCGAGTCGGGAAGGAACCCCGACCTCTTCCACGGTTGTCAATCCAGGTTTTCTCTCCATCACGATCATCATGCTGGAAGGGAAATGGATGTTAAAGGTCAAGATGAGAATAAGAGAAGCACAAGTCAAGTGCACACAAGAAAAAAAAAAAAACTGAGGTGGAGACTGAGTTCTGGACCAATTTATAACTTATTGATAATTATTTACACATTTTAAGCAATTTTACAGTGTTTAAATAAATAATATAAAAGATTTACAAAACGGTTTGAATAAATATGAAGAGTTTCTAAACTGGTTCAGAACTAGGGCTTCAATTTACACTTATCCTCATTATCATTTAATCTGCAGATTATTTTCTCTAATTGATTAATCATTTGGTCTATTAAATAGTCAGAAACTAGTGGAAAAACACCAGCCATCATTCCCTGAAGGGGCGTCATCAAATGTCCTCATACTTAATTTTGCCCAACCTACAGTCCAAAATTTAAAGATGTTCACAGTGAAATAAAAGAGAGGAAAGCAGTAAATCCTCAGATTTGAGAGGGTGCAACAACTGAACATTTGGCATTTTGCTTGAAATGACTAATGATTAATGGATTATCACAACAGTTTCAGATTATTTTGATCATCTTGATGCAGGACTGATTTTTTTTGCTGTGCAGCAAACCCCTTCTCGTGTCAAGATTACTGCTTTTGCTCTAGTTAAAATAAACTCCTTATTATATTCATCAATAAACTGATTAAACTATACTAACTTTACATTTGCATCATATTTTGATTGCTAAATCCTGATGTAAAAATTTGTGATTGGTGCACCCCTGCCCATTTCAAACCAGTAAGGAAGGAACAAACGAACCAACAGTGATCCCATGCGAGAAAAACAAACCTGGTCCAACTTTGGCACTGCTCAGCATAATAGGTTGATCAGCCTTTTTCACAGCAGATATTTTGTTGACGTCACAGTAGGAAAAGCACAGGTGTTTCTATTAATTATCAATGACTTTTCAGCCATCATTCATTTTATTTTTTTGTTTTATTTCTATTTCAGTGCAACACCTAATTTTTTAGAGCCTTAAACTTCTACATATGCCACTAAATGAATTAGTATCCACAGAGACTCACCAGGTAATACTTCCTGCTCTTGGGAGTGTATTCAGGGTCCCACTCCTCCTCTGGAGGGCGCACTGGAGGATTCATATTCGCAGGGTTTCCATTGCTGTTGTTGCCTGGATAATTTCCCCTGTTCCAACCCCTTCCTCTGACTCTGGGGAACTGAAATCAAAACAACAGGTACATTTCAACTTGCAGTCAAGACACAAACATGTGTTCTACAATAAGATGGAAGAATATTTTGATAAACCTGGTGTAAGTTAAGTCAAAAAAACCAGACCCAGGGACGATGAGAACAACAGAATACACAATTAAAGGCCATACTGATGGAAATCAGGCATTAGTTTAGTGATGAGGTGAGGTTTCACTGGTTTGCGCTACATTACCTTAATAAAAATCAGGTAGTGCATGGAATATGTATGATAGAGTGTCATCATCATTATCATCATCATCCACATTATGTTCCTTAGCATTAGGAGGAAGGAACAGAGCAGAGAAGCGCAGTCTACTGTGATGCCATTAGGACAGAGAATTGCAAGAAGATGAGATGTCAGTACCTCAGTGAAAAAAACGAATACAGCAGAAGAAATAAACAAAGCTGAGACAGGAACTTACAAATCCACGGCCCCGGCCTCTTTCTGTGCTGTGGCCCTCATATTCTCGAGGGCCTCTGTCTCCAGGTCCACTGCAGTCCCGCGGAGGATAACGTGAGTGACTGTAGCCCTCCTCCGGGTGCTCCATCCCCTCTCCCATGTACTCTTTACCTCTGAATGGTGGAGGGTAAGGGGATGGAGAGGATGAGGAGGAAGAGGAGGACGGGGAGCGCTCCCGCTTCTTCTTACCCTTCCTGTGAGAAAAATATGAGCGTCCATAAACTTTGAAATGCATTTTTACACTGAATGAGGACTGTAAATTTTGTCCCCCAACTGTTATATTGAATTTGAAATAGAAAAAAGATCTTTCTAATGCAAAGGGCTAGGTGGCTGGGAGGAAGACAGAGAGGATGTCCTGGTTCCATTCATCTTAACGCCTCTGCTATCAGCACTGCAGCATGTCCTGAGTAACACTGGAAGCCACTGCTCTAAATCTTCCTCACACTTAATCCCCTATTGCTGATTTTAAGTACAATACTAAGGCAGGGCTGTGTTCCAAGGCCTCTAATGCATGTGTCTGAAAAACAACACAACAGATGGAACATACTTGGATTTCTTGTGGTGTTTTCCAGATTTCTCAGAGGACCTCTCTCTGCTCGGCCCTCGGGAGCCTCCTGGGCTCCTGGCACCTTCACGCTTGTAGTCGCGCTCTTTCCCTGCAAACCTCTTACGTCTTTCTATATCCAGCCGAAGGTCCATCACGTCACCTTTGAACTTTTTACTTGGATCCTGCAGAGAGATATGTGTTTTTTACCACTGCACCAACTGATTGCAAAACTGATGGGCAATTTTTGAATGAAGCAATCAAGTGCACATATCCTCACAGATTCATAAATACGTGATGAACATGACAAACAAATGAAAAGCTGCAAAACAAATACAGATGTACAACATATATAAATATTGTGTTCCCTCTAGTGGTTAAAACAAAACGTGAATACTGACAAATATTACATTACTATGTTCAGCAACACTTTGGCACAAATGCAGTGAAATACTATGTGTAGTATAATACGAAACTCTTATTTTATAAAAACGTTTACTTTTCAGAATTCAGTATAAAAGTATTTGTGATAACCAGCAGCATGCATGTAGCATATTAAAATAAACTGAATTCACAGCTGTTTAGCGGCTTGATTTTTTTCTTTTTAGGAAAAATACTTACAAGGTAAAGGCACTGATAAGCGTCCCTTGAGAGGCTTGGACTCTGGATCTTAATTCACTTCCTTTTAGCCTTTGCTTGGGTTCGTATATACCCAATCAATAACCATATCTCATAGGCTGGGGGGGTTGCTTGGCACTTACAAAACACAATTGGGCTCTTTTGATTTAGAAATATGCATCCTTTGAAAGAAAAGCACAAAGCTGAACACTGCTGCTTTCGACCGTCTCAAATTTGCTTGTTCCAAATACGTCAAATTTCAAAAGTGCTGGTCACCTTGTAGCTCGTCTCCTCCATATCCTCAAACAGGTGAGAGTGCCTCTTAAAGGCACTGGGGGAAACATCAATTCTCCTAGGAGAGCAGGGAAAGCCTTCATGTCAGTAGGCAATAATTATATAAAAAACTGCACAATGGAAATGCTTTGTTGAATGAATTACACAAGATCAGATCGTTAGATGTTGTAGATACCTGTGGATTTCTGGGCTCTTCCTTGGCTTCATCATTTCTACCTCTGCAGCTTTTCTTTGGTACATGGCAAACCGCTCACTTAAAGTTATGTCTGATGAGTGGAAGTACTGAGCTGCAAATTCACAACAAAAAGGTATTATTCCACACACACAGGCAACAACTAACATATGGGGAAAAAAATAACAAAATATTCAGCAGAACTTGTCAACCGTCCAAACTCCTGTTGCCTTTCACCTTGAGTCTGGACCAAACCAGCACAGATCATACTATACCTTTGATGTAGTGCACGATTGAGACTATGTGCTGAGCAAACAGCTCAGAGGGGCTGCGACGGAGCTGTGCTGACTGAATGTGCTGGAAAATGGAACGAAACTCTGGATCTTTCTTAGAGGGATTCAGCAGATCTCGGGGTATGAGACGATCTTTAGACAGGGAAGAGCTGAAAGAAGATAATCTGTGAGGAACAGTGTTGAAAGAAGTACCATAAAGGTTTAATGCAGAAATAACTACAGTATTGACCCAAATATAAGACAAAGAGGTCACATTCTATATGTGAACTAGACGTTTTCAGATATTCTATTTGAATTAATATATATCACCTGCACCACCGGCTTCTACAAAAGAACATTTTCAATTTGCTCACGAAAACCTGAGTAAAAATTTGAAAAAAGTCAAAATATCAGACATTTTTATGCTTGACTGAGGTACAAAAGTTGGTGTGTTGATAAAAGGGACTCCAATAAAGCCCAGTTTAACCTACAGTTCCTGTTGTTACTGGAGACGTGTTGCGTCCAGTTTCAGTCTCTTAACCCACAGAAGCAACCGACAATTGTCATGTAACAAAAAGTTATGGTGGGGAGCTCAAAAGGACAGTCTGCAAAATGCTAAAACCAGAGAAAATCCTTTCAACTGCTTCCCAAGGTTTGACAGGAGAATGTCTGTGACTACACGATACAGGATTAACATTAAGTTTGAATGACAGACAAGACTTTTGGTGAAAAAGGGAGAGTTGTCTTATATTTGGGCCAATACAGTAAGTAAGGCAGCGTTCAGTATATGAATGGCATTACTGCACATACCTGGGAATTTCGTCTAAAGAACCGATTTTGAGCTCAAAGTCTTCCCTTGAAGCTGACAGTCGTCGTACAGGTGACTCCTCACGAGGAGGGAAAGCTCCAGGAAACAGTGGGCGGTCTTTCTCTCTAGAAGTTGTGGGAGGGGATGGACTCCTCCTGGACTTTTCTTTCTTCTCCTTCTTCTTGGACTTCTCCTCTTTCTTTGAGCTGTGCTTGCGGCTTCGGTACAAATCCTCCTCCATGTGATCTATGGGCTCAGCCTGTTCTGCATCTCTGCGGCTTGTCTCCTTAACTGACGGGTAGGACGTTGAATAGCTTGGCTCATCCCCCCATTTCCCGAAAATGTCCCGAGCTGTCAAGGTTGGTTTGATGTCGCCATCCTCCTCAATGTCCCGGTCTTTCAGCCCGTGAGACTTGAGGAACTCCTCTTCTCCAGCATCAAAGAAGGGATGGGTCTTGTCTTCCTTGGAGTCGCCGAAAGAAGAGGACGAGATGTTGAAAAGTTCTCCAGACTTGTTTCCTTTCTCTATTTCTCTGTCTGCAGTGCTCAGATCCTTATCACGCCCATTCTCCTTTTCAGCTGCCTGCTTTTTGCTTTTATTCTCCGCCAAGAACCTGAAACAGAGAACCAACCTGAGCTTTAGTACCTGCCACACCAGGTACACTTCTAATATACTTATAATGAATAACACTTTAAAGATTAAAACAAACAACGGCAGAGGAAAAAAACACAAGACTACAAAAGTACAACATATTCTAACAAGCTGAAAGTGAAAAATGTTATACACACCAGGGATGAGCATTGCAAAAACTGTCTTTACTATGTCAGTTATTGGACTGTAACTTCTGTTGACCTTTTTCTTGCTGAAATGTCCTTAAGTCTAATCTTTCCTTGACCCAAACTAACACTAGTAGTGTACAAGTATTGTGAGTGTTCATAGAAGTCATTTTTCACTACAGTCAGTAACAGTGTCACAGTTGTATTTCTGAAAACCTTGAAACCACACACACACACACACACACACACACACACACACACACACACACACACACACACACACACACACACACACACACACACACACACACACTTTTCACAGAAAAATGAGATAAACTTCTTAAAAACCAAGAAGCATTAAGCAACCACTTCATCCTTTTGGAGATGACTTGTTAAAAAAGTATTGATTACACTCCCATATCTGTCCCTTTAAGGGGCTATTAAAAAATATACCCTAACCAATTAATAAAATAAAATAAAAAAACATATATTAGACAGCTTTTGATTAATTACTGTCAATATTAATAATTATCCTTTCAGTTGACATGGACTCACAACACCCTGGTTTATCTAAACAATGCTGATTCACCGTCTGTGGAACCTGAGATGACAATCTCACCTTCATTACACAGACTGGACTTAAAAGTAACACAGAAACTTAAAATTATCATTTCCAGCTGACTGTTTGCCCAAATGGCAAATAAACCAACCAATGTTTTGATTTGCTAGCTTGATCATTTGTGAAAAATGCCCATCCCTAATGCAAATAGTACTCACATTGCAATAATTATACTCACGTAACCACCATCGTCCTAAGTAAGTGGGATTTCATACAACTTCCTCTCAGTGCACAGAAAATAGCCGGCTACATTCTCAATGCAGTTAAAATCAGGAGTCTTATGTTTCATTCCTTTTTAACCTGTATTCTTCCAAGGATCTTTGAAAAAGGCTAAACATGTTTGAAAGAAAAATAACGTTCATAATTTGTTAATTAAAGTAAATTAAACAGAAAACAATGCAGTTAGATTTAAATCAGAAAAAAGTAACAGACATACTTTTTGAAGGCAGCAGAGATCACATTTTTATCTCCGCTTTTGGCATCTTCCTTTGAGAAGAACCCAAAGCCGCTGAAGCAGGCAGTTTGTCCTGACTTTGTTGGGCTCTTGGCTGAAGGGGACGATGCGCTGCCGATGGTTTTCCACAGAGGACCACTAGTTCCGGACCCTTTGCTGTCAGGTCCAGACGGAGCATCATCTTTCTTCGGGCTGGTTCGTTTGGGGCTGGTGTCATAGTCGATCCATTTGCCTCCAGATGCCTTCTCGATGGCGCTGCCTTCTGCTGCCTGACCTGATTTCTCTACCTGACTTTCTGCTACCTTGTCTTTATCCTTGGGGCCAGGTTTGCCCTTGCTGCTGCGATGGCGTGGGGATGAGGACCGGGATCGAGAGGAGTAGCTGGAGCGTCTGGAGCGCCGAGATCTGCCTGACGATGAGCGATCAGAGTAGCGAGAGCGGCTGCGGCTGCCTGAGCGCTTCCTGGGTGTGCGGGAACGTGAGCGCCCCCTCCTTGGACTGTGTGAGTGGTGGTCCTGGTCATGGTGACGATCGTGCCAACCTCCACCACCACCACCACCACCACCGCCGCCACCACCCTGCCAGTTGGCTTTATAGTTGTAGCCACCACCTCCTCCTCTGTTCTGGTAATGACCACGTTGGTAATAGCCCCGGTTTCTGCCTCGGTAGTGGTACGGCCTCCTATAGCCGCGGTTGTAACCTCTGAAGCCACCTCTGTTGTTCTGATAGTCCCTGGTAGGATAGTTTCTGTAGGATGGAGAGTGTGAACGGGAGCGGGAACGAGACCTAGAACTGAATGAGACAGAGGAAGGAAAAGACAGAAGAAAAAAACATTAGCAAAGCCTTTGGTCAATTGTCAGCAAATTCAGAGCCAGGCACTACAAACCTACTTCTCTTAGGGGAAATAATACATCCGTGAAACACGGGGACCCTGGACAAGACACTGAATTAAGACCAGCAACAGTCAACATCACCTGTCTGTGAAATTCAACTTTGGGTCACATGATAAACAAATAAACCATCCATGTAACAAATGATTAAACAATACAGATGCAATTGAAAGCCTCTAAAACATAAGAAATAACATATTTCCTCAAACTGCTGTTCCCATGGTCAAGAATTAACCTACAAGCTCTACTTCTTTCACCATTAAGCTGCCACTGAGCCAAAACTGTAGCCAGAGTTTACATTAAAGAGTAAAATGAAATGTTTAATTCAGAGCAAGCTGCAACTGATCATCTCTGATCTGACCAGCAGATGGAGTCTATGCCACCTGATGATAGCTACAGTGGAGAAAGGACACTTCTCTAAACAACCCCTCTTATTATAAGACTCTAAAAGGTTGAAATAAGATCACACAAACTATTCCTCAACATCTACTGTGAACACCCAGGCCCACATAATGGCCTGCAGTGTGGCAATAAAGCTCTTCAGGGAAACAATCCACTTTAATAACTCACTGTCACTTCAAACACAAACACGGACTGATAACAACGTGGTAGCCAGTGAGGGAAACACTCCCATGTTTATATGAGGAAAAACAATAACATTTAATAAATGAAACATTATATTGGCCATATCGGTTGACATCTTGAGATCTAATGTGTCACAAATACAGATGATGACTGAAGACTCCTACACGAGACTGAAGGTGAGCTGATGCAAATTGCCTGGGGCTTTTTATCAGCCTTCCTTCCCCTGGAAAAAAGGAAAAGCATTTATGCAAATCAAGAAAAAACCTAGAGTGAGTTGAGTCAAGCAAAAGAAGCACAACAAAGCTATTATACTCTGTCTGGACTGCATGCTGGATAGTCAGATAGCATCAGAAACCACCTCTGCCAAAATGGCTACATTACTATATCGAATAAGAATCCCCAAAAATTAAAAATCAGGGAAATACCAAACCTTAGACAGCTTGCAAAATAAAACCTGTTGACTTAATTATAAGAAATCATTTGAGAGCACTAATTGGACTTCTGTTTGAAGTTTAGTTTAAACAAACACGCCAACAGTTTTAAAAGCGACCCTGACTGAAACTGCATAGTCCTTCACTGGAGTGCTTCATCACTGAATGACATGGCTGTCATGATGAGGCAAACAGTGATTAAACGCACAACTGAAACAAGAGCTGACCATTCCCTTGTTGCTTTGTACAGTCAACAGGCCAAACCGATACTAACACAACAATATAGCTCATGTTTGATTAAATCAGTGACTAATATCACAGAGCAAATTTTAATTCACACGTTTATTGATTGATATTGTTTATATGACATACTTATAATCAGAATTTAAAAATCAGGCCCAAAACTGACAAATAAACTCACAGAACAACATAACCAGATTTACCTATAGCGACGTTTTCTGGATCTTGAGCGGGAGCGGCTTCTTGAGTGAGATCTGGAGTAGGATCTGGATCTAGACCTGGACCTTGATCTGGAGCGGGACTGGGCATGAGAATCCGGAGCCTTCGACATCTTTGCAGTCAGGCCAGTATCAATATTCTTTTCCTTTAAAAAAAAAAAAGTTGGATTCAGTTACTTACTGTTGATGCTAATGTTTTGCACGCACACACAATTTACTTATTCACTGTGGGACTGAAACAGATACTAAAGGTTACAATGTTGGGTAAAAATGCTCTTCAAAAGCAAACAAATCCTCCACATTAATCAGGATTGTACAGCTACACATTTGCAGACCTGCTGACAGGCCAGGACTGGACACTGTACATGACACCTTGTCGCCCGTCATCAAGACCTCTGCACCTAGCTGCTTTCAAGCCTGCCATCGACAGCCCCTAAAGCCCCACATGACCTTGAACTGTCAGAGGAACATAAATCAAAACCAATGTGGTGATAACACACAGGGGCCAGCAGCTCCACTTTAAAACTGCAGCAGACAGCTGGAACAGCATGTAAACATGTGCACATGAGCCAGCAGCAATATGAGACAGGAGGAGCAGAGCTTCTGTGCACACATGATGTTCGGGCTGTTGCTGAAGAGTGACGGCTGGCTGAACATCAGACACACTTCAACCTAAGTAGTATCCAAGGACATGCCTTCCCCTAACAAGATACACAAAGTGAATCAGGCTTAATTAAGGAGATTTTGTCATCTTTTGTCAAATCTGATCAGAGCTACAAGTGAGCTGTGTGTGTCTCATTCATTTCTGAAAGCAAAAATGAGAATACTACATATCTTTGATATTTAAAAAAATTGCGTTATGTAGACTCTTCTGCAGCTAAAAATAATCTTGATGACGCACAATTCTGTTCCCAAAATCCTTGAGATAGATAATCAAGATTAATGACAGCAATCACAATACAACTGTATTTCATGTTTTTGAATTTCACACTGATTACATTGCCTGACAAGGAAATGTCACAAGAAAAAGTTTAAAAAAGGATGTGTCTGACTTTAAGGACATCAAGAAAATGTGATTTTGTTTTATTGACATGCTAGTTTCTGTCAAAAGTTAAAATGTTAAATTACCAGGCACGTCTACAATTTTATCCAACTAAATTGAGCTGCTTCTTCATCTCTTCTGCTCCCCATTTGGTGAGACTCTTAAGTGATAACTAAAAAAAAAAAAAAAATTCAACGGCAAGCATTTCCTCTTCAAAACAAAGATGCAAGCATTACTCTCTTACAAAGCAGCAGCCCTGGAGCATGTAGTGTTGCTTTAGTGCAGTTTGGCTAGGAGAATGCTTTTATTACAACTGGGATGTGAACCAGGATGTTGAAGAGCCAGTGTCCCTGGTAATAATGACGTCAATCCACTATTCCTACTGTTGAGTCAAAGTCTGTCCTGTTAGGTGTTTGCATTTTATTTAAGATTCCCTTTGAGGATCCATTGAAATGCATAACAGGGTTCTTTCACTGGAATGCCTAATTTATTTCATGTTTAAGGGCACAACAGTTGCTATGTGCTGAACAATGGTTGCTCCTTCACGGCTTCCCCTGTCTGTCCAAATCTAAAGCAAGCCACTTAAGGCAATCTAGGGGACAAAAGCCTCTTATTGCTCTTCCTCTGAACATCAGACTTTCAACACACACACTTAAGGTAAGAAATACCTCTTTGTATGCCAAGGTCCCCCTCTTTGTTAGGTATTTGACCACTCTAGTCCTTACCAGTAGCATGGCTGCATTCTCAATAGTATATTAGTAGCCTAAACATGCATAGAGAGCAAAAATGCATAATAAGTTTCATGGTTAACAATTTGGTCTTTTAAGTGTTTGTATTCATAACATCACCCCTGATGTTGTTGTGGGCTGGAAAAGGCCCTGCAGACCTTATTTATGACCTGAATGATAATTTTAGTGGGAAACATTTGTGAGTTCACTTTCACCACATTGTTGTATGCTGTAGAAGCCCAGCTCCCCCTCTGACGTTAAACCAAAAAAGGAAGTGAAAGTCAGTGTGAATAATTTCAAGTTTTCCATTTCATCGCACCATGCTGTCTCTGACAGTAAAAGAGGCGAAGATTTCTTATATCTAGAGCATTTAATAAATTTCAGCATGCAGTGTAAATATGCCTATGCCGGGCTATTCCTGTCTCTCACCTCAACTCATGTCACCAATCTAATAACACATGCTCTGGTATACTAATTAATGCAGAACTGGTTCTGGTTTACCCTGAAAAGTAGCTAGGCTGGTTGTGTGGACTGATGTTCTATGGAGAAGTGTTTGCACTGCCCAACTTAAGACATTCACAGCGTAACCATAAATAGAAATATTAGTCTGAAACTTGTGAACCAGAGAAGACCACAGCAGTAGCAGAAAACTGAGTTAAAGCTGCACAAGTTAAGAAATCAAGTTTAACTGGGTTGGTTGGTTCATATGTGTTATACTCTATTAATCCCTGAGGGAATTTTTTTTAATTTTTTTTAAATGAGGCAGGTAGAAAACAAATATTTATCTACATCAAATAATATTTATAATATCAGATAACTGATTAATATAACCATTGAATTACCAGTACTACACCTTATCCCAAATTCAATTTATAAATATATTTTCACCTGGTCAAAAACAAAGACATAAATGTCAGGGTAAAAAATAACAGTTCACTTACACAAATCAAGCTCGGTTCAATGTTCAGTTTGGTCAAATTCTGTTGTTTTGTTTGGTTACTTTCGTTAATCATCACCATTTACAGCTATGTGCAAATAGACAATATAAGGTTACCTGTGCACTACAGGGAACAGGCACCACTGAGTCATGGATTAGTCGCTTGGTCTATGACATGTCAGAAAATAGTGAAAATGCTCTGAATAACTTCACAAACCTCAAAGTGACATGTTATAATATCTTGTTTTGGCTAATCAACAGTCCAAACCCTAAAAATATTCAGTTTATTTATCTGAGGAGCTGGAACCAGATAAATTGTTTGATTTTTTTTTCTAAAAAAAACTTTTCGATTTAAAAAATACCTGCAGGTTAATTTCCTGACGATCAATTCATTGATTAATCGTCCAGCTCTACATCAGATAACTGTTAAACAAAACTGTTGCACATGTATTACACTTTATCCATACCCAAAGTTACAAATATATTTTTACCTGGCAACAATTGACTAACACAAGCTATGCTGGGATCAGTGGACATTTAGGTAATTTATTCTGGGGTTTTTTCAGTTAATTTAGTAAATGATTACCAATGATTAAAGCTGAGTGCAAAGAGACAATGTAAGGTTAGGAGAACCGGTGCCACTGTGTTACAGCAAATAAACTGATTTAACTACCTGACAAAATAACGCCAACAATATTTAGTTAGTTTTGCTGAAGGTGTAGCTGCAGTAGACAATAATGAAGTCCAGAGAAACTGACTTTGGCTGTCGATAGTGCTCCTGGAAGCACAAACGTTAACGATACTTAACGTTACTCAATATTTCAACGTCGTCAATCAACTTCAACGACCACGACCTAAGCTCCAAAATGAAACCGAGCCGCAGTTACCTGTCTCCCGTTTTCAGCAGACTGGACGAGCTTGATATTTATGAATAAATGTTTGCAGAAGTGGAGCAACCTTTGAGGCCAGGCTGCCTTGCTGATCGTCTGGTCCCTCCTTCCTGGTTTTACCGTGCGGAGACCAACCAACGGACGTTAGCTACCTAGCTTCTTAGCAGCAGCACGTCTCCCGACGAGCTGGACAAACGCAACGGACTGAGCCTTCAGAAGAGGCCAGGCATTCGGACTGCTGTGTTACCCCCTACCGTACATATCAGGGAATGTTTTTCCGTGGTTGTAAATTGTGCTAAATGTTTCTGTTTAGGGGCGTCGAGATTTAACACCAGCTAACGATGAATTAGCTCACGATGCTATCTATATTTGATCGCTACGTCCAAATCACGCGAGACTTTGTGTGACTTGGCGAGAAAGCTGGTTTGTTTACACTGGGAATGAAATGTAATAGGTCTCATTATCTGGAGCTGTATTTCTTGTTTCAGTGCCACCTGTGGCACAGGTACATACGCATTTGCTTGAAAGACTTTGGGGAAAATTAACTTGTTTCGTTTATTTTCAACCTGTGCAGCAAACAGGTTTTTAAAAAAACAAATGTTAATGCACTTTTACATTTTATTTCATGATATTAAAAAGGAAAAAAGAAGAATTTTGGCACATTACTAAGAACAAAAACTGAAAAAGGGTTCAACCAATTATTATTTTTCTTATCACTGCAGATATTCATTTTCTTTATTGATTGGTTGTTCGGTGTATAAAATAAAAGACATTTGAGCCCTGTCACTGCCTGTGAAACGCATAGTTTGCCTATTCATTAGTGGAAAGTGTTAAAACTCCACCCAAGCACACAACTGTCTTGTAGCACAGCTTTAAGTTGGCATCAGCCGTGTCTTCAGTGTCTGTAGAGCTGTGCACTATTTTTACCAGACTGAGCCACATAATGCCTCCTATCGCAGAGACAGATTCCAGCCTGAACACCACTCAGGGACCAAACACAAATACACTTAGTTAGTTACTAAAGTTATATCCTGTCTCATCTCAATGGTGTGTTTTTATTGGAAACATGAGAGTCAGTGGGAAACAGATATCAGATCTATTTCAAAGACTCTATTCATGTTAATGTTGTAAAAATCTGCTGTCTGATGGTGTTCCCCATGAGGATATTAGTCATTTCTTTCTATAGGATGAAAAGTATGACGATATCCATTCAAATCATTTTAAAGGGATGCATCTCAATTTTGGTGAGGCATGTTTTATCACAAAATACAGAAAAGAAGAGCACAAACTCAATCACTGGCTTCCCTGTTTGTAAAATTTAGTCTTCTTGTTGGGTCACATGCCACCTGTTGACCTCAGTGGATTTGTAATCCTACACAGCGAGGAAGAAAGCAATCCTCAACAGCTAGACTGGAGTTCTCAATCCTCCTTTTGTAATCCACAACTTTTATGCTTTGTTGATTTTTTTTGTCATTGTGTCTTTATCAACATTTACTCCTATTTTCCATCTCCCATGCACAGACATTCATTCAGAAGTGGCAAACAATGTGTGAGTGTACAAAAGGATTCAACAGAGAAACCAATACTGTATTTGTACGAGGTATAAGCATAGTATGTCCAATAATAGTTTATATGTATATTATATCCATTGTCTGAGGGCAATACTGTGATACCGTCTATACCACAGTCATGAATAAGTACGAGTGCTGATTTGTGACTGCAGTATTCAGTATTAATATCTTGACATTATGTTTGACAAATGTTAGTTGGGGTTTCTTATTTCCCTTTTTCATTTAACATGTGACTTGTATGTTCCTCGTTTTTCTCCTTCTTTTCTTTGTTCTTTGTTGGTCAACTGAGAAAATTGTGGAATTCTCATGTTTAATCTTATTTAATCTTATTCCATTTCAGCTTTTTTATATTTCTTCTTTATTTTCCTTTTAAAATCCTATTTATGTGTACTTTTATGTGTTCCCTTTTTCTGTTGCCTTGTTTCTTGTATATCTTGTTTCAATGTCTACATCTGCAGCATTTTGAATTGCCTTGTTGAATTTCCAATGTAGATTTACTTTGTACCTTAGCAAATGGCAAATTAAGTCACTTGAACTATTTTATCCTCAAAGAAAGGAAAGCATTTTCTACATTTTTGATGATGCATGCTTTTGCCAAGGAACGCCAAGCTTTACATATCCTCTATTTTCTCTACTGTGATCTAACGATGTCAAGGACTGACAGGAGGTGCAGTTGAGCCTTAAACCCAAATGTCTGTCACAATAATATGTCATCCAGTCGCCAGCCTCTACAAAAGACCTGGTTTGAATTTTCACAACTCAGTATGGCACGCAGTGATCAAATCACCCCTCGTTGACCTTCGACAAAGATATGCAAACAGTTCCTACTCACTGTCATTTTCCTTTGCAGCACAGGTGTTGGACACTTGGACGTGCCAAAGTTAAAATTAACCCCGACAAATCTCTCCTTTGGCCACAATGGAGAACCACGCATGGCCCCTCACTGTTACGAGCTGTTTATGGTCTCTCCGGAGGTTTGGATTCCACGGGGCAGAGGACAACTTTGACCAGTGAGGTCATGAGATTAAATTGAAATAAAGTCAGAAAGGCTAAAGGGACTGTGATGTTTTAACTCACTGCAACATGAAACTTATGGAGCATTTGTGTCATCGTTCAAAATAAAGCAGACAAGCAAAAACAAAAATAGCAAAAAAATACAACTTCAAAATACAAGATAATTCCCAAGTATTGTCATTTACTTAGTGAAATTTTTTTTTAAATGTTATAGTTTCTACATCCAGATAAGTTCATTTTTAGTCTTTCTCTAAAGCACAGCAACTTTTTTCTGTTTTTAAAGCAAATAAGCATCAAACCTAAATGATGATGAACTTACTGAGACCATTAAATATTAGACTAATAAGAAAACTGTATATAACTGTGTTGCTTTCAGTGGCTTTATCTAGTAATTTTCTGTTGTTTTCAAGTTTTAATATGTCATTTTATATCTATAGTTTATATATATATATATATATATATATATATATACACAAACACACACAAAGTATTACAGAGTCTGCTTTCTCAGAAAAAAACTGAGAATTCAGCATGCTCTGAAATATTTATAAGGCATACTGTAAAAACACATAACATGTAAAGCATGTATCAAGTGAAAAGAAAATGGCTCACCTTGAAGGGGAGAGTGAAAGCACTGTGGTCAGAGAAGAGCGAGATGTCTTTGCTTCCTCGTTTATACAACCATGTGAAGAAGAAACCTCAGCGAAAGGTGATAAGAACGTGCACAGCCTCCTGCAGCCTGTCTGACAACTACTTGGTGAAATCACGTCTGAATTATAAATAGGTCACGCTCTGGAAGCGATTTCAATGATGCTGTTTGAAGAAAGCTGCTAGTTATATGTGTTGTAAGCAGGTTCTGCTGGTGAAGAGAAAACTGCAGATGTATGTGGCTGACAGACAGTATGAGTTGACAGATGAAAGGCTCCAATGTTCAATGTCATTCACACATGACAGTGATCTCATTTTATTTGTCATGTGAAAGGTGGGCAGGGTGAATCATGACACATTTTGAAATTTGCATCTTGATTCCTGTTGTTTTTGGCTGAAGTTCTGTGCAAATTTGAGCAGCTAGCGGCGTTCTTCATAGTCATCTGGTGCCCATTTAAAGAGATACTGAGGCTCATTTGTTCAGTCGGTCTCTGGCCCCACATTGATTGGGCAATGAACCAGTGGATCAATGTGGGGCCCGAGATAGCAGCCTGAAAAGAAGGAAAAGACCTGGGTATACGTGACTTCACATTGTTGGACCTGGTCAAGCCATGATACTTTTCATATCACACAATGTAATAAAGTGGTTATGCAAACAGCCCAACTGTTCAGGAACATGGAACATGAAACACAAAGTAGGCTACAGATGCTGGGGGAAATGTTATTTGTTTGGCAAGTGTTTGGTTGTAAATTACCGGTAATACTGGTTCTAAAATGGTGCTTGAGGATAAGTTGAGGGATCACAAAAATTACTGGAGTTCATCCACTGGGGGACATGAACATATGTTCCAAATTTCATGGAAATTGATCCAATAGTTGTTGAGAAATTTCTCTCAAAATCATAAACACTAAGCCCCATGGTGTAATTCTGAGGATCGCTACAGTAATAAGGATTTATCATCTGGGGACCATGAATGTCTTCACAAAATTTCATCCTGTAGTTATTGAGATATTTTAAGCTCGACCTGAAGAAGTGGGCTGACCAACACTGCCTAAAGCCACAGCACTAGCATTGCTAACAAGTAAGGGAGTACCACAAGGTTCTGCGCTCAGTCCTTTATCATTTAACAATATTTTTAATTACAATACAGACCCATAATATCAATTTTTATGCCGATGACACAGTCTTTTATGCACATGGCTCTTCTCCAACTCAACCCATGTTTAGATTAGAATCTGCCTTTATAGTTATCCCGACCTTTCTGCAGGACCATAAATTGCTATTGACTGTCAAAAGACAAAATGTCTTGTATTCTCAAGAACTTCATCTTACATCTTTCTGCCATATATAACCTCCAGGAATCAAACGCCATTGAAGATGCACAATCTTAAAGGAGCTTTAGCATCTAATATATCTTCTCAAATTTAAAACCACTGTTCATCAGACCAGATCCTAAGACTGAGTTCTTGATACCCCATGAATAAATACTGAACTTGGCAAGATCACCTTCAGGATGTTGCACCATTACAAAGATGTAAATACCTGAAAGACCCAATGTTCAGGTGGAGCCAAAATCCAACTGTAACACTACACAAAAGAACAGACTATAACTCTAAATTTCTGGTGGTGTACCTCTACTCAGACAGGGAAGTGAATCTGGCCTCATTATTCATAATGTGGACTGTGGCAGAGAGTCTCTTTCTATGCAGTGCTGCTTTGCATGGTGAGTAAGCTTTCTTATTATAAACTCACCATCCAAACCAAAGCAAATATATACAAATAACATATCCAGAGTCACATCTCTGTGCCAAATGGCAGTGTGGCCACAGTGAAACAAGGTCCAGTGTATTCTGTTAGACATTTGATATGCTCACAACCCTGTGACAGATGCACCGTGGCTCACACTGATTGGCTCCTGTAGCAATGAGGGTTTTGTTTGTGGGCAAAGTTACCTAGAGCTGGGGGGAAACATGAGTGACCACAAGGCTTCTAACATTTGATTGCTAGAGTGCATCATAGCAAGTGGACAGAAAATCCCATGCAAACAGCTTTGATCCTCTGGCTGGACTACACCACAGAACTGTCTGAGATCACTTCTCATCTCTGTGCAACCCAAAGCCACAGCCAAACAAACACAGGCTGCTCCTGAAAACAGAGGGAACCTGTTACAGTCTGATCATTTTCACCATTATATATATATAAAATCCAGTTTCCAGAGACATTTACTTGAACATGTTTCTTGTTGTCTGTCAAATGAAGGCAAAAATGCCAAACAACTTATCTAAAAAAGAAAGAATAGTTGTTTCCAAATCTAGGATTCAAATCCAGCAGACTAGGTACTCTGAATCTCTTGTAGTCTAATAAACAGACAAAACAATCCTAGAAACCACACTATAACTTGAATAGTTCCTGTTCCTACATACAATATTGACTAAAATCAACTATTTAATACACATTTTCACTTTTTGTAAGCAAGAGGTTTCTCATTGTTTTTAATTGAGTCTCATTTTTGATCAACAGCCCGTCCCACATGTCTACTAGAGGCTTTGTGCAAGATGTACATTTGCATTACATTCACATCACCTCTGGAGACAAGATTAGGTGAGTAATCTAGTTTCCTGTCTAGTTTGCCCCTGATGTTAACTTGAACATAAGATGTAGTATTACAGTGATTTCATTTATTGGCCAGAGTGTCCTTAGATGTCCCTACCTTTGTCCAGTATATGCAGACATGGTCTCCAGTGCTCTCTGGCTCCATACAAATACCTAAAAAATACATTAATGAACTGTGTATTTCTGAACTTTTTTCTCTGAGTCATAACCTATGTGGCCCACAAGAGTAGTGAAGTTGTGTTTGTATGTGCAGAAAAAGAGTAAAGCACAGCACCATAATCCAATTCTGACCAAACAGTGACACTGACCGACTGGGGGGAGAAACCGTAGATTGGATGTTCTCATGTGTCTCAGTTCCAGATGTTTCAAAGCATTGCTGCCACCTGCTGGATCTGAGTGTGAACATAACGTCAAAACTGCTGCAAACTCTGAAACTCATAGTCTGTTCATAATATTATATATACAGTGTATGGTTAAACTCAGTGGGGGAACAAGTATTGAAAACTTTTACTTGCGAAAAAGCTGGATAACATAGTGCAGAAATACTCTGTTACAAGTACAAGTGCTGAATTCAGAATTTACTTTAGTACAAATGTATCAACATGAAAATATGCTTAAGGTCCCAAAACGAATGTAGAATGACCCATTTCAGAGCCATTTTATTATTAGATAGTAATTATTTATGCATTAATTTGTGAGCATCACTCTTAAATGTAAAAAGAAAAATGGCTCTTGTCAGTCCTATAATATTTTCTACTTATTATATTAGTGAATATATATATTAGTTTATTATATAGTTGTTATGCATTAATGCATAAACACTATTTCATGTTGCTGCTGGTTGAGGTATTTATTTAATTTAATCTAAAAAAATCTACATTATGTAAAAATCGCTTCATTGGTGTACTGATATTTGCAAAATATCAGACTTTTAATATGACTTCAGTGTTTGTTGTTTCAGTGTTTCCACTGTAGGTACTGAAGGTGTCTAATGTCTTAACATAAATGAATGCACAGAGGCCGGCCCCTTTCATAAAGCTTTATTTCACAGATCCCCTGTAACAGGAGGCCTAGGCAGCCAGGCTCATTATACATTTACATACACTGTCTGTGGCCAGTCCTTACAATGCTCCCCATGTTAAATAACTCATTAATTCAAGACAGGAAAACAACAAACACACACACACACACACACACATTGTTCAACTTAAGATAACAATAACAATATCATAACGACAGTAATAATAACAGCCATTGTCAAATATTATGTATTTCCAGGGTCTTACGCTGTATTTTCTAAAATCTGTTACACAGTCAGTCATCTTTAAGGTGCACCATAAAATCTGCATGTGACATTTCAATAAAACTTGACAAATGCTGCACCATAACACGCGGTGAAGACAGAGAATACTTGTTGTTGCATTTATTTTTATATATATACTGTATATATATATATATATATATATATATATATATATATATATATATATATGTCAGATGAGTATTTTCTTTTTCCAGGCAGTATTTATCTCCTCGTCTTTGTCCTCTGCGGCAGATACTGTAGATGTGAATTCAGCGCAGTTCACTGTTTGTTTGGCACACTATTTTCATAAGCCGCTGTGGTGTGGCATGAATCTCATAGCTCAAGCAGAGACATAAGGCGCGTCTCCATGGATGTGTGGCGACTCACAGGACCTCTGCAGACAGGGAGTGAATAACACAGGTGAGCTGAGGGACAAACGTTGTGTTTCATAACTAATAACTATGTTAAATCTGGAATCAGGTTTTTATTTCCATCTCTCAGAAATAAATTATCATATATTTTGTTTTATGTTACGACAGAGAAGCAGAGCTGAAACAACTAGTTGATTAAATTCTAAATTCAAATTTATTTTTTACAATATTTTTTTATTTACAACACATAAGCTCTGTAAATAAGACTGAAATGCACTTAATTTTGTTACATCTACACATAAGAAAGACATTTTTTAAAATCCTTATTTCTTTTTAGATACAGAATTTAGCACATATCTAGTTTATGTTGCGTTAGTGTTTGAGATTTTCACAATAATACAAACCTACGGAAAACTTTGACCTGATCAAACCTTTAAAACTCCTATAAAATAAAACTAATTGGCAAATGAAATTTATTTTTGCCTAAACTGCCGACGACTAATGTTCAAGCTAGCGGAAATGAAATGATGATTAAGGGTCATACGGAGATATTACTTTACTGATGTAGGATTGTAATTGTCAGATCAGATGTGAGGGTTTTGGCCTGAAACACTGAATTCACTTTAAATAAGTCTGATATATTCTAATTATCTGTAGGGATTAGTTCAGCTGCATCACACTGTTTCCTCACTGTCTTATCTGTTGTCTCTTTACTGTACCTGCCACATGCTGAGGCTTCATGGGGCCTGTTTTCATCAGGAAGGGCTCCCCCCCCTCGAACGCCAGGATGGGCTCGCTGACCAGCCCGCTCTGTTGCTGACCAGGGTTACTGCCGTTGTTCAGCTGGATGATCTCCTCGAAGTCCGCTGCCTCTCCGTTGGCTGAGACGCCATTTTGGTGAGCGGTGGGCTGGACGCCGTTCACAACAGGAGCAGAAACGCCTTGTGACGGGCTGAGAACTGCTGCACCGGGACTCTGCATGTTCCCGGGAGCTGCAGAGAGATAAGTGATACATCAGTGAGATTATAAAATCTTGACTGCTTTAAAACAGCAGCACTTCACTCCTGAGGCAAAAGCACATTATGGCAAAATCTGACAGTTACCTTTATTGAGCTCTGTGTCCTTGCCGTTGACCTGTGGAGAGGCCTTGACATCCTTCTGCGGTTATAAAGAACAAAAAGACTTCTGTTATTTCATAAGACAGGAGGAAGTGTAGTTTCTTCACGCCTGTTTAAAATGAATCACACTGACCTTATCTCCTGCGTCACTCTTCCGAGTCCTCTTCATGATCTCCTCAAGGCGCTGTGCAGAACAGACAGAGAGAGCAGTGAGTTAGCTGCCGATGTTTTTCATGTGGAGGAAGCAGCGGATGAACTCGAGCGTGACATGTGTGACTCTCTAAAGATGTTGTTTTTCTCTTTTGGTTCTCACCCTCTTCCTCTCCAGTCGCTCCTGCTCTTCTTTCTGGAAGTGTTTCTCCCTCTCGATGCGCTGACGCTCGGCCTCCTCGCGGGCTTTGGCCTCAGCCTCCTCCCTCTGAAAAAAGAAAACAAAGACATAAAATATGGAGCAAAACAAAAAAAAACACTCCCAGATTAAAACTCATTACACAGTGGTAGAAGTTTTAATTTCAGGCAATGATTCTCCATCCATGAACTACATGCAGCAACAACATTTTTAATGGAAACGTTTGTGGAAATGTTCTGTTGCACATCAGGTGATACCTCAGATGCTGTTGTGTTGCTTTCTACAAAGGGGAAATAAAAAGCAGTTGAACCTGCAGTTTCTCCTGTCCACCTGTCAAAGCGTCTTTGGACAAGAGAAAACCCCAAACTGCCTTTGCATGGTAGCTTGATGTGTAATGTGTGTGTATGAATGTGCGAATGAGAAGCTAAATGTAAAGAGCTATAAATCAGCTATGTAAATGCAGCCATTTACATCCTTGATTGTAAATGTGCTGTAATTTAAAATATCATACGAAGCACCAGGGGGCAGCACATGCTCGGTCTGCTCTGCAGCCCTCAGGCTAAGGTTGATATTATATGAGTAACTCTATTACATGCTTCACTGGGTATTTAGACCCCGCACCAACTAAACGGATGACTTAAATCGTCATGAAAACAAACATTTTGTTGTGTGCTTAAATCAGCCTGTGCACAGTGCACTGACTTTAGATTAATCAGTCAGGTTGTTTCCAAGAGTGAGACATAACCCAGATAGGAAAATTAAACTTCTGGCCAAACACAGGAATGGTTCCTCAGCCCGAGTCTGGCCCATATACTTCTACATCTGGGCCAATTCCGGCTTTCATCCTCTGGTATTGTCAGACAGCTGCAAGGTTTTCTGTGTGTGTGCTGGAATTGGTCCAGATGTGGAAGCAGCGTCTGAGTACCATGCTGTATATGGGCCAGATTCAGGAACCTGGCATGTACAGGTCCAGAAGAAAACATGCATTTGGCCCAAGCATGGGCCAGATTTCTTTTGCCACCAGGGAAAAAACATGAGGCCATTCCAGTCTCGAGCGAGTTTTTCTGTCGGGGTAGAACAATGGTCTGATTGAGGGTTAAAGGCGAGTCGAGCATAGCTGAGAGCTTCAGGCGTGGCGTACACTGACGCTGCTCATCTATCAGCCCTCTGCAGAGCTGAGTGTGCGAGACAGAGGCAACACAGGCCCGTCACTATCTCCCAGATCACAATAGCTCTCCACAGCCTCTGCTCATCACCATTATGGAGGTCACCAGCTGGCATCTGCCCGGGCAGACAAGGGGCTCTGTCACTATTAGGGCTCACACATGACACACATCGTCCGTGACAGCAGCACATACTCTCCCCCTCTAATCTGCCCAGATGCGATGCCACACATTCAGGGGCTGAGGGAGTCAGACCAGGGGCCTGATGTTTGGGCTCACGTACAGTGAAGTACCCCCCCCCCCCTCTGGGAGGCTTGTAATCTGCCCAGATGGTAAATGGGCTTACTGCATGTGGGGATCACAGGGATTCATGTTGGTTAATGTAAATGAAAGGGTTTTCAGTGACCAGAGTATTTACAGTTAACAAGGAGTGATGATCTGTCTCACTGATAGCAGAGTGAGTTCACCACAGGGTTGAGGGTTTGATTCCCAGTTCAGATTATCAGCAGTGTGTTCAAGGAGTTTCATTGAAATCATGCAGGTCAGCAGGTTTTTCTGGACCAAATGACACGGCTTTGTCAAAATAATCAGACATCAGAAATTAAACAATTTGAAAATGGATGCAGAGAAAATTTTTAAAATTGAAAATATTGAAATGCCCAGGATTGTAGATGTTCACACTTTCATTTTTTCTGAGCACTTCCTGAAGGCCTTCTTGTCCACGTTTGCTTAAAAATACTGTGCATCTGCTGAGGAAGATTATGGGATATGACCGAAAGCTGAGACTGTTGCAAGAGCCTTTGAAGCACATATTTGTATTTGGTAAATTGTTTATGTTGTTACCGACTATTCTGATATTACTGAGATTTTACAACAGCTAATGCAAATTTTAAACAATGTAGTACAGGTGGATTAAGTTAGGTTAAAGTATGTATGTTATATTTGCTAGTACATGTATACATTATTATTTTTAAGAAGAGATTATTTTGAGTGGACATGGACAATAAAGTTTCAGAGCAACGTTGTGTTTGTAAGATGTTTTTGGACCTGTTTCTGCAGCCTCTCGTTCTCCTCCTGCTCGGCTTTTGCTCTCTCCTGCGCCTCCTTCTCCTCTTGAGCTCGCTGGGCTTCGTCCCTCAGACGCTGCTGCTCGGCCATGAATCGAGCCTCCTCCTCTCTGCGCTTCCTCTCCTCGGCCTCCCGGGCCATCGCCTCCTCCCGCAGGACCCTGAAAAGATGTAAATACATTTAATATAAAATTGTCTTTTATAACTTTGTCTTTCTTGAACAAGAGGTGGTTCAAGTGCATACCATGTAACCATAAAATCCCATTTCTATACTGTCAGTTGTAAGCAAGTAAAGGCACAGCATGCCAAAAAGTAATATCTAATTTAAAAAATGGGAAGTTGAAACATGTTCAGAGGAATAATTTCATTTACTTAGTATAATTATTGGGAAACAAGTTGACTCAGACTGTCTACTTGCTATTTTGGGTTGTTCTGGTCCTAAAACTGCCATTTGAGACCCAGCAGGCTTAACGTTTTATAGCTTAAGTGGTTGTTTTAAGAGATTTTAAATTTACCTCCCCTCCTTGTTCTAAAAAGAAGCTCAGATTTCCTGTTTTTATTTGGACAAGATTAGATTCTGCATCTGACTTGTACAGTGACTTTGTTAAGATTTGGAGTCCCTTTATTGGTTATATCAGAAGGTAAAAGGACTCAGCTGCAGCTCAGTAGTGTAAGTTGATTTATGTGTCTCTCCTGAGAGTGGCTTGATGTCCAGTTTATTGGATTAGGCCACTATAATGATGAAAACTTGAAAAATGTTCTTCTCTTAAATGACCTTTAAATAAAAACTGCATTGTGAAAAAAAGGAGTAAAAACAACCCCATTGGCATGTTTCTATGAAAAATATTGGTAATGCTATTTTCCTTCTTTTTAATCTATAATTTCCTAATAATTAATATTTTCTTATAGTTTTGTACAGGGAAGAGCTATGTAATTTGGCCATAATTGCAGACTCATTATTTAAGTATATTTAGAGGTAGTAAAATAAACACAGTGTTGAAACTATACAATTAGAAATAATTAACTTAACAAATTTATGGACTTAAATGAACTTAAAAACATTACATTTGTATACAGGCAGCATAAATAATAAATGACAATAACAGAACTTCCAGTAAATACCGAAATTAAAATCATTCATTTTAATAGTTATTTATTTATTTGTGTTTAAATGGATTTTTTTCCCTATAATTACTGCCAAATGTTAAAGCTCTTTCCAGGAAAATTTAAAGAAATAATCAGGAAATCAAGGACTTGTGATAAAGTGTTAGCAATAAATAAATAAATAAATAGCTGCAGTAAGGTAACAACTAGAGAAGGACAAAATAAACCTACAGTGTGATGCAACATAATGCAAGTTTAGAAGATGTTTTTTTTATTGCAGGACTGTTGTTTTGGATTACATCATACTGTAAGGTGTTTTTGCTATTTTGTCAAATCCCTGTATTTTGATATTTAATTTCACACACTGTTGACAATCTGCGACACGTGCTGCTCATACATATTGGTGATATTTCTGATATTGACAGTGAGTCTGACCTGTTCCTCTGCTCCTGCTCTAGACGCTCCTGCTCCTCTCTCTCCCGCTGCTCCCGGGCCTGTCGACGTTTCTCTGCCAGGACTCGAGCAGCCTCCTCCGGGTCGTTGGTGCCTGCTGACGGCTTGCTGGCCGGTGCAGCTGGGGTGGAGGCGGGTGTAGCAGAAGGAGCAGGATTACCGGCGGAGGCTGCTGCAGGAGAAGCAGCTGAGGCAGTCGGCTCGACGCTTGGCACAGCAGGAGAAGCTGCTGATACAACCGGAGGGCTGAGGGAAGGAGGTGTAACCGGTGCAGAGGACACCACGATGGCAGGAACGTTACCGGAGTCTGTTAGCGAGATGACAAAAAAGAACAGGTGATGCTTCTGTTCCCTAAAACCACAAGAATATGTCTGTAAACATCTGGGTTACAAATAGTTTAAGAGCAAAGTGAAGAAAAAATCACCACAGACATAAATAAACAACCAGTAAACAATCTTCAGTAAACTGCACAGTCAAGTTTCCATGTCCCCAGGGAGCAACTTGGCTCACAGACAGCAGTCAATATATTCACAAATCAACACAAGAACACAGATTAATGCCAACAACACTGTTGTGTCACTTGTCACTGAAACAATTATGGAAAACAGCCAGAGACAGGAAATCAAAAACCAAACGACACCATATCACATCCGCAGCCAATAAAGAGATCATGTGTAAAGCTAATTTATCCAAAACAGAGAATTCAACACCATTAAAACCATTAACTGCTGGAAAGGACAGAGGTTTGGTGTCAGAAGTGGTGAACACATAGACTCAGGGATTTAAAAAAAACAAAACAACTAAAACTAAAACTGATATTTTTGCACTTATATCAACTTAGCAAAGGACATGTAGTGATTAAACTAATCTTTGTGCTTTTCACAATAACAGTAGTGCAACAAGTCAGTATCATTAATCATTATGTATCATTAATATCATTTAGCATCTATAAGCAGCAGGTAAACATTTAATAAATCAGTTATAACACAGTTTAATGTTGTAAGAAGCACATTTTGAAATGCTCATTAATGTACCGCATGTGTCAACAATGAATCTCCTATGATGACTTATGTTATATATTATATGTTATATTATTACAACTGTGTTTTACAACATTGTCCATCATTATCTGTTTATATAGCAGTTTACGGCTGCTATCAAATATTAATAGATCTGTTCACAACTGCATTGTAATGTGTTATAAACCATTTATTACATTTTTATATAGCGCCTACAATACTGAATAACTTGTTTGAAAGGTGCTATATAATTTTTTTTTTTTTCTCTTATTTTTTAGTTTCTGATTCATTAACTGACTGATAAATAAGGGAGGTTAAAGTAAAGTGTTGCTGAAAATTACATTTAGATTTGTGGACACAGGCCTGAAAACCTGTGGTCAAATTCTAATTCTTATATTTTAAGAGCATTTTTCATGTCTAACATATTTGTGATTAATGACTAATTTGCACGCTGCAGAGGAGATCACAGTATTTATGTCTGCAGAACTTCCTGTCAGCTTGCATCCAGCTCCAGCTGGATTCACCAATCAGATAGTCAGGAGGACGGTGTGTATGTAGCCTGAGAGGCAAAACCCAGGGCAAACAAAGGTTCTCAAAAAATTTACTTTGCACAGCTGGACAGAATTTTTCATTAGCAAATCAAACCGAAACAGTAAAAGTTGAAATCGCATCCTTGACTGCTGACACACACACACTCTGCAGCGATAATGTGTGTGTGTGTGTGTGTGTGTGTGTGTGTGTGTGTGTTCAATTTACACTGCAACACAAATGTCGGCCAAAACCTCCAGGTCACCTTGAGGCTTGGATATCACCTCTATAGTGACAACACTCACTCTTTTTCTCCTCAGGGGTGTCTGGCTGCTGGGGTTCGTGGCCTGTTTCCACGGTGACCGCAGTGACTGTCTGGGGCTGTACCCTGGCGGGTGTCTGGGCCCGTTTGGGTCGGGCCTTGGTGCCAGGAGGAGGTGTCTTCTTGCCTATGGGGGTCTTGGAGGCTGCTGCTGCTGCTGCTGCTGCTGCTGCTGGCACCAAGGGGGACAAGGGCCGGCTTTTGGGGGCAGCAGGTGACGGAGGTCTGTTTTTGGGCTTCGGGGTGCTGAGGAGGAGAGAGGAGATTTTAAAGCTCTTTCCAGGAAACTTTAAAGAAATCATCAGGAAATATGAGCAGAAGAAAAAGGAGAGAGAGTCAGAGAGTTGGTGGCATAGGAGATGATATTTCACAGCAGTGTAGGAATAGGTAATGAGGTTCCCAGTGCAGTGCATAAAGCCCATAACTAGGTCATGTGGAAGATATGAGTGACTCCACATTCAGCCACCATAACTCTTTGGCTGAAGGGGGTGTAACCTGAGAGGAGAGGAGGCAAGGAGCCATCTTTTTTTTTCTGTGCATCAGTCGATTCTGTCTACAGGCTCCTCACCATCAGTCTCTCTCTGCTGTTGGCAGGATGCTGACTGAACCGTGTCCAGCAGAGTCTCTTTTAGTAGTTCGATTATAGCACCTTTTACCATCTGTCAGACATTAACCTGCTCCAAGGATAAAGCACGAGGACACAAGAGCTCCCTCTCTCAGCCCCTCTCCTACATTACGTCCAGAATGTAGAATTTATTCAACATTTTTCAGATTAAAAATACAGTTTTCAGATTTATTGGTCCACATGACTGGACAGTTTATACAAGCCGTCTGTGTTTCCAGACCATACCTCGTCTCTGGCCTGGATCTTGTGGTCGTGGTGACAGGTGATGTCGTCTGTCTCTTCTTCTGCACTTTTTCTTTTGTGAGCGCGATCTTCTCTTTTTCATTCTCCCTCTCCTTGTCTTTCTTCTCTTTCTTCTTTTTATCCACCTTGGAGGAAGAGGTGATACACATAAGCAGTTATGACCTCAGGCTGAGGCTGATACATCAGCTTAATGTCAGTATCGCCACCTGACAGTGTTACAGAACAAAAAACAACTGTCTTTAAAACTAGCATGACAGTTTATTTCCTTTGCACATGTTATTTAATTGTTTAATTGGGAAATTATGGTCCTTTAAAATTAATTTTAAATTTTAAATCTGCATTTAGTAATTTTTTTGACCACTTGGGGGCTGCACAACAAGCTGTAAGTACAACACTGACATTATCGTCTAAAGTTAGCAAACATTTTACTGTCGCAAACAGTTACATATTTACACCCAACGCAGAACATTATAGACAAGTTTCAGTCCAGTATTCACTCTCCTTTCAGCTCCGCTTTGGTTTCCACCAACTCCTAAAGGGAATATGTGGCTCTTTAACTGCTAAACAGCTGTAAACAGCTGCTTGCTGTTGCTTTAAATGACTGATGAGAGTAAATGAAACGGCAAAGTTATGTAAAACCAAAACAATGAGCTGAAAGATGATAAAATGGTCCAGGGGAGCAGCAGAGTCGGGTGATAACTCAGTGGATTTTTCACTCTGAGTGACACCTTTCACATTACACAGTCACTGTGATCCACTGCTTATATCAAATACTGATTAGAGCAGCTTTAAAGTTCAAATCTAATTTTCAGGTTCAATTAATCATTTTAGATTAAGGGGCTGATGCACCAGGAAAATTTCATTAGCACGTTTTTTAGTGAAGACGTTGAAGATCCCATTACAGCCTTAACACTTTCAGAGAGAAACTAGAGACTGTCCATAGACTGTTTGTGCAAGCGAACCATAGTTATTATGTTTAATTGTTTAGTGGTTGTCAGCATCAGTCTTTTCCACTAATGCCCCAAAACAACATGTTTACATTCAAGTGACCTCTAATGGCCACAGTAATTATGATGGGAGAAGAGGAGGAAGTCAGGCTCCAGTAAGTAGGTCAGGGTGGATGGATGGGTCGACATTGGACTCGTTTGCTTCCTGTTTAAAAGTTAACATTGCTTCTTTTAACCATGACCACGGTCGCTCTATAACCTACAAGTTTATTTCTGCAAACACGATGACAAAGATCCTCTAACCTTAACGAATCTTAACCCAAACCATGATCTTTCCCCAAACCTAAGCAAACCGTTACCATCACATTGTCACAACATAACAAGGTTAGTTAGTTATGACTAGTGATTTTTAACAGTTTATCTGTGGCATATACGCTCCTGCAGGCCCTAACAGAGGGACAAGCTACCTGTGTGTTCATTTAGGTTGAAGGACTCAAACCTCGACATTTGTTTACAAATAATATACATTAGTTAGACTTAAAAGTGCTCACAGCTACATTATTACACAGTTTTATAAACCATCTAATAAATGTTTTATGTGCTGCTAAAATGCCAAAGAGGGAGAAATGTTACAGCAATGCATAAACTCACAGTAGGTTTGTATGTATGTGTATATGAGGAGCGTCATGTACACAGTTGGTATTCACTGCCTACCGGTGTGGAGTTCCGTCGGCGCTGGCGCTGGGTGATGTCCGGCGTGCTGGCGGAGGAGACCCTCCAGCGCTCGGCGGTGTTCTGGTGCGGGTGGTGATGGGAGCAGGCGTTCAGCGGGCTGGCAGAGGCTGAACGGGAGCAGTGGTGAGAGTCTGAGTGGCACATAAACATGCAGAGAGCGGCGGCAGGGCCGAGGTCAGGGCCCCCACACACATACACACCATGCAGAGTGATACAAAGCCTCGCAGCGAGGCCACATGACATGCTAGGAGACAATCACTCAAATCCAACTGACAGATAAAGAGATGATAACTGAGGAGGGGGCGTCTCGTTTTACTGTTTTTTGATACACTCTTATTGATTTCACTCAAAAGCTTAATCATCTTTTTATTGTTATCCATTAGTGGGTTTTGTAGCTTTATTCTTTACTGCAGCAATCACCCCATTCCCCCTCAGGAATCAACCCAACAACTATTTTAACCATCGATTAATCATTGACATCATTTATTTTTTTAAAAAGCCAAATATTTGCTGGTTACAACTTCACAAATGTGATATTTTGATGCTTTTCTCTGTTTTATATAAATGTAAACTTTTTTTTCTGGACTGCTGTTTAGATCGAACAACCTCGGGATCTGGAAGCTGTGATTAGCATTTTTCACTGTTTCCACAGGATTAATTGATTATAATTGATATAAATCGATAATGAAAATAACTGTTGCAGCCTTAATTTCAATGAAACCAAATATTACCACCAGATTATATTTAAAAAGATGAGTAAATAGATAGGTAAGGAGAAAAAGAGAGAAAGAGTAAGAAAGAGGGAACAAGATAAGGACTGGGACAAGTTATCTATAAAGTAAAAATGTCAAATATTTATTTATTTATTTATTTCAGCTTCTCAAATGTGACATTTCGCTGCTTTTCATTGTTTTATTTCATTATAAATGGAATATTCTTACAAAACAAGACGTTCAGATATTTCACCTTTTGATCTGAGAAGCTGTGTTGTGCATTTCTCACCACTTTCTGACATTTTTAGACTAAATGATTAATCGTATAAATAATTAACTGATTAATCGATAATGAACATAACTGCTGTGGACAAAAACAATCCCCTCACAAGGTCTGTTCCTATTTTGGATAACTGAGCAAAAGGCTGCAGTACTAAATGGACCTTGTGGTGAGGTTGTTTTGTGCTATTTACAAAGTCAGGCATCAACTTAGATCTATATCACCACCGGATTATATTTGAAAAAATAAATCAAAACAGAGAGAAAGAGAAAAACAAGAGTGCCCTAAAAAAAATGCCCTAAAAAGTTGGGGTTGTGTGCAGAAACGGAGGAAGGTGTGCACGCTGAGTAAAAAGATCTGGTCGGGGTCTCACACTCACGAGAGTCGCTGTTGTTGAGGAGGGTGGCGGCGCTGCGACTGCGGGCCAGGAAGGACAGCGTGGGCGTCATGAGCCTCTCCACGATCCGGCTCTCCCACGGGCTCAGACGCAGGCTGCGGGCTGACACAGGAGGGCGCTGTCAGTGTCAGGTTACTGTTACAGTGCACAGCTACACACACTGCACGCATGTGAACACACAGTTGATACCCGTCACACACACACAAATGACTTCTCTACACTGTTGCACACACACACACACACACACACACACACACACACACACACACACACAAACACACTGCAAGAGATGAACCGCTCCTTGCTGATGACACTGCAGCACCACCTCTCTTTTCTCTCTCTCTCACACACACACACACACACACACACACACACACACACACATTTACACACATATTCACACACACACACACACACACACACATACACACACACACACACACACACACACACACACACTCTGACTACAGTCTGCCTCTGTCTGATGCAGAGTGGAGTTTGTACACTGGATTCATGTGCTGCTGAAAACATCATAAAAACTTTATTCCAGATGTGAGGTTGGGAAGTCTGAGGAAATGTCACCAGGTTATGAGAGTAACAAGGAAGAAAGAACTTTGCCTCTGTCCGAGGTAAATGAAATGTTCATGTCTAATATTCAGTCAGACAATCCCTCATAACTTCTAAAGGGCAGGAAGCAACATGTATCCACCAGGGTGGATTCTGCACATGAGTAAAATGCAGGAAGTGTACAGATGTTTCCACCAGCACCTGAATGCACATTCAAGTACACAAACATTTCTTAGAGGCTCTGCTGCTCTGGAAGCATAAATGATCTCATTGGTTGATTTGGACAGTCAGGAGGTGGAGCTAACTGACATTTGATCTTCAAAAATAAATAATAGTAAAAGCTATAGCGATACAGCTTATCTGAAAACACAGCTTAAGTTTTTTTTTTTACAGCAAAAACAAAGAATAAAAGTAACAAAATATTAAATGAGTTAAAATAATTAAAAAGAAAAGAAAAGAAGTTTAGTGGGCATGCTAACTAGCTCATTCACAGCAGTAATTAACTTGCTATAGGCTAGTAGGACTAGCTGACCAGGAAACAACCTCACAAGTTCTATTTGAAGGTATATTAAGACCAAACAGAGCATCACTCTTAAAGAGAAAGTGCAGTTTATTACAGCAGTTTTATTCTTGTAGCTCTGGCCATTGATTTTATTGGTTATAGTAACATAACCATAACTATAAGAGCAACCGTAATGATGCAAATAACCTCATATTACACAGGAAAACAGTGAGTCAAGTAGGGCAAGTAGGGTAGATCAAGGCTGAACAAGCTGAACTTTTTTGGGGTAAAAATTTTACAGTCTGCCTTTGTTTTCTCCTCCAAATACATTTCACTAACTTGTCGGGTTTGCTGAAAGTCTGTCAGATCATCTGAACACTTATGTTTCTTGACCTATTGAACCCATTTTTAGTGACGTCACTGTGTCCTATATGAATTTTCCTTAACTGTTTTCTAGGTCCACTCACAGAAATTTCAGTCATCCAATGAGATTATTACTGCTCCTGTAAAATGTTTGTATGACTCATACTCCAGTTTTCCAACCAGACGCGATCAGACTCAAAGATACAGAAACATTGTGCAAGATGAACGGCTGAACTTTAGCCTACATGTCACACACAATACCAGACATTAGATTACAAAACACAAAGGAGCAAACCCAAGTTAATTTTCATTACTTACCACTCAAAAACACATCACACAAGCGCCACAGTGGCTGTTTACTCAACTCGACCTCACTCAAACCCAATGCAGTGCAAAGGCCTTTCAGTTTCAGGTGAGTTCAACATTAGTGCTGTTTGTCCTACAAGCAACACACAGTCCTCTGACCTTAACACCATTCTGCTAGTATGCAGTGTGCATCTGACTGTTACTGAGTGTCATGTGATGAAGACTCAGCACACACGACGTCCAGCAACAGCAGGATATAACCCGATGCATTGTAATGACGGATGGAAGAAAAACAACAACACATACGCCAATAAATCATTCTCTCGTGAGCAAAGCAAACTTAATGTCAGATCAATCTTTGAGTCTGACAGAAATCAGTCTGAAAAGATTCGTCAGAAACTATGGATGCTCGTGTATGAATTTTATAAAGCGCAAGACAAGAACTAGAAAACCCAGGGAGGGAATAGAAGGAAAAAGAGACAAATAAATGACGCAGAGTGAGAGCTCACACTCTGAGACTCTTCACACAGAAGATCATAAAGAGGAACTTCTTCAGCAGTATCTGCAACACACAGACAAACACTGCAGTGCAGCACTTTCTGGCTAACTTTTTATCCAGAGACATTGGTGCAAAGTCCGTTTTCTCAGGTTCTGTTCTTACAGTGCAGCATGGGGTACTTTACTCTAATAAGCTTATTTTATGCTATTTTATATTTACATACAAAAAATGTGATTTGATCCTAAAATTGAATCCATTTTATAGATAAAACCCAACAGTATGTGAAAAAGAGCCGAACCTCAGCGAGCTACAACCTTAAATGTTTCTTACACATAAACCCTTAGACAAACCCCCTTTGTTCAATCTTATATATCATTAAAATCATCTTATTCCACAGTGTATGATTGTATCAGAGGTATATTCTAGTTTAATCTCTTGATTAAAGCTATACAATGTTTACACTGTGTGACCCAATAATATTCCAGATTTCTTGTCCAATGTTTTATCCTTATTTCTCTCTTTTCTATAATATGTAATAACGCATCAGTGATAGCACCCATAACAAGTAATTTTACTTTTGATACTTTGGCTGGTAATACTTCTGCACTTTGACTTAAGTAAGATTTTGAATGCAATATTTGTAACAGAGTATTTGTACATAGTTGTAACTTACAGGGATAGTTTGACACTGAGGGAAACACTTCTTTGCCTTCTTGCCGAGTGTTAGACGGGACGAATGATACTACTGTCATATCTGCTCGTCCACTATGAAGCTAACTCTCACTGACGAACATCGTGTAGGTTTTGTTGCCCTTTTAAGTCATTTTACTGCTCGCACTCCTTTAAACAAGGCTTGCTCCCCAGTCAAATACAACAGAAAACACACAAGCGCACAGGGGACGATAACAGACAGATGGACACAATGTACCATCTCAACACAAGGTCGAATGAAATCACGACAGCAAGTCCAGTTTTTTGTGGATTTCCTGTCTCTCATAACAAAAACTTCGACAGACAACATGCTGTGCAAACAAAGATGTATTTTTTTTTTTTTTGTGACAGCTCGGCCATGTGTGCAGACGACTTCAGCTTCTTTTCACTGCTCTGATGTAGTGTCACAACAGAGGTATGTATGATACCTACAAACACCGATGACGACAGTGCAATCACAGCAGCGCTGTGAGTTTGGTTGTTTTTTATGCGTTGAACAAACACTAAAAACACTCTTTGCGTCATAGACTGGCCTCTTTCATAAAACAGCTCAGGCAATCACCTCTGCTGTACGCTGCATTTTTCACACAACATGTTTTATGACTAACTGATAACCCGACTACCTCCTTCCTGTTGCTTGGCAACAGTGTTTTCCCTCCTCCTCTTCTCTCTCCAATGCGGCAAGAGGAGGCTGAGCTGCTGCCTGGCGATCGACTGTTCACCTGGAGGTAGATTGATGCCTTGATCTATATACGTCACCTCCCCTCCTCCATACTATTACCCGTACACTGTGCAGAGCATCTCCCAAGGCCAGAGACACCTGCTCTGATATCGACTCTGGCCCCGCAGAAATATGATTCAGCTCCAAACTGTCCTTTCATGTGTCTGCAGTACCAGAGGTTCTGTGTTAGTGATGATCAAGCACGAAATCTGAGTCTATATTGCGGCGATGGCGGAGCTGTGAGCCGAACTGCTGATTGCACTGTGGGTGATACGATCTATAATGACACGTGTTGTGAGGCGTGACGGATCTGAGATGAAGACAGCGCTGCTTATGTACATGTGGCAACTCAGGAGTCTAATGAAATGAGTTTGATATGACAAGTTCATTTAAATATTAAATCTATTATGAGACTGTGCTGCTGTCACCATGACCAAAAATTAGTCGCCCAGTTTCATTTCACAACATGAAAAATTTCACATTTTAACTTATATTTTTCAGATTATAAGATGTTTCCTGTTATTATTATACATGAAATTATTCAGTTTTTACAAGAAACATTTCTCATTAACATTGTAACAAAGTAACGTAGTAATAAACTACACATTTTTCTCCTACAAAATAAAATAAAAAAGTAAAATAAAAAGTTTCACTCAGTCTGGTATGACCAGTAGCTAACGGTGGCTAACATTAGCAACCATTACGATTACTGACTCAGTTTGCTGTCATTGCTGTTTCTACTTGTGCGACTGTTCTGCTACATTTTACTATTTAACTTTATTTTGTATTTGTGGCTTGTGGCATCATGTGACTTATGTAATACTTGCAAAACTAACGGCTTCCTCACCTGTGCTTTATGTTTATGCTAATTAGCAAATGCTACTACATATACCTACTACATATCAACATGTTAGCATGCTGGTGTTAGCATTTAGCTGTTGTATTTCTGAAATTCTGGAAAGATTCATGATATAAAAAGATAAAGCGATGTGTTGTTATGACAAGAGAAGTTTCTTGTAAAAGCAAAATATGTCATAACAACATGAAAAATATTCTGTTATAATGTTAAGTGAGTTGTGTTAGAATTAGGAATTTTTTCATGTTATAACAACAAACTGAGCAAATATTTTTTTGACACGTTGGCTGCAGTAAACAACTAACCAAGCAAGAGGCTCAATCTCTATGTAAACATACCATAGATTTACATAAAATAATACATGACACCACATAATAAAATGCATGTACACTTAGTTGCTATACTTGGTCCATTTGCAACAGTCACACTAAATATCCACCACCAATACCACCACCACCACCACCACCACACCAAACCACCAACAGTAAAGTGGAGGGGGACAACTAAAAACAGAAGGTGTTGTGACGAGATGTGAACTTATAAACCTATGAAACACACCAAAAACGCCAAAATATATCACAAAATATGGCTCAGTGATGTTGAGGTGAAAGGGACACTGATCAAAAATGCAGAGGAGACTTAAATCAATGACAACCACCAACTGAAATCAAAAACCACGATGCAAACGAGACCGAGAGCGTGAGAAGAGTGGGGGAGTAGGTGGTAAATGACCAGTCACCAAGCACAGGCAGGCAGGCAGGCCACCAGAGACGACAGTTATAATAATAATAATAATAATAAAAGAAAAGTTTAGGGAGGGGAGGGAAGAAGGTGAAGGGGGATGAATAGGAAAGGGAAGGGGGAGGGAAGAGGAAGCCTGGTGGACATTGACGTCGGGTCGTCCTTACTTCTGTTGGGGGAGTTCCAGAGCGTGGCAGAGGACTTGGACAGCCTGTTGTTAATGACAGGGTCCACCTGTCTCGGCAAGTTGACCGTGGAGGCCGAGCATCTGCCTGCACCGGAGAGAACGCAACAGACAACAACTGTTCACAAGGCGGCCGGGGTGCGAGGACCGACTGCCTCGGTCTGGATCTGGAGCAGAGCAGGGACTCACCATTCTCAGAGGTCAAACTGGCGTCTCATTATAGTTTAGAGGGAGATTAATTTGAATTCAGACATGGGGGAGAGGGGGAGGAGCTCTGAGGAAAGTATGGGAAGGGTGTGGTATAGTTAGACATCACATTCAGAGTAGCTACTTGAGGCTTTTTCGCTTTTTTCTTTTGCAAAAAATTAGGATAAGATATCACACGCTCTCGCACACATTCAGGTTCTTCCACACTTTGAAGGAGAGAAACTTGTGTTGACCTCAGCGTCGCGGGTCCAAAAGAGGCAGCCCGTCACGTGTTAGACGCCAATAACAGGACCTGAGGCCTGAAAAGGGAAATTAGCTCACAGCTCTCTGAAAAACTCTGCTCACACTGCTGAGCTAATGAAACATGCTCCTGACAGCTCGTCTTTCTGCCTCTGTGATCTGAAATTGGTACTCAACACCAGTTTTTGCCCAAAGAAACAGAAAAATTCACTCAAGAATTACAAAGGTTTAACATCATAAATTACAGTGGAGGTCATCTGCCCCTGGTGCCCCGCCTTTATGACATCACACCCTTCACAAGCTATTTCCTGGAATTGCATCAGTTGGACCAGTGAGTCAGTCTGTGCAGCGTTGCTCAACTCGAAGACTTGAGTTACAGTGAGGATGTAACACACTCCTGTCATTGTATTTGGCTTCGTTTGAGTGTCCCTGCGGTTGCGGTTCACGTGAAACTCACTTTCTCTGCGGGAGGTCTGGTTGAGTCCGCCCGCCCAGGACCACCTCTGCTGGCGGATCTCGGCCCACGTCTTCTTCGTGGACCTCTTGATAGCTGCCTCATATCGCTCCTGGAGGAACAAACAGTAAAAACTGAGTCAGTTTCATGCCTGGAGATAAATGTGAAGCTGGAGTCAGCAGCTGGTTAGCTTAGCTTGGCACAAAGACTGGAAACGGGGGGAATCCACTAGCCTGGTTCTGCTGACAGCTCATAAAATGGTCCTGAAACTCACTTTTGTTTGCCAAGAAATAGTGACAATTCTCAAACTCTTGTAAAACCACAACTTGACACAACAAAAAAACAGATACAATAAGTTATATAATGAGATTTAGAGGAGTTGGTAGTTTGATGCTAAACTAAGCATCTCTTATCTCTAGCTCTAAATGTATCAGTCTTCTCATATACCTCTAAAAACGAAAGCAATTAAGTGTATTTCCCTAAATGTCAAACTATTCCTTTAATATTTACTTTAATGAACCAAACTGCAGTTAGAAGGAAAACTCTTTGGTAGAACTGCTTACAATTCACAGGTTTGTGCGACTTGTGACAAGAAGTCACAAGAAGACATTTCATTTTAAGAGGTCTCAAGCCAAAGAGGTTGGGAGCCGCTGCTGTGATCAATAAATGTTAACTCTAATTCCAGCCGAAGTAAAATCTACGTTCATGACCCTGTGGAAAATTGGCTGTGTGCAGCAAATACTTGGCATCACAGCTGATATTCAAGATGGGACCAAATCCCTGTTGCACAGGCAATTTTCCAGTGGTCAAAATTGTGCTAAGCATCAGGCTTGTATATTCTCTGGAATAGTGTTGAATTTTTCCACCCTGACTTCAACTAACACTGAATATTTTGGAGAGGCTGTGTTTCTGAATATTTGCCCACGGACAAGACACCAACAATTTCTTATTTAAATCAAATTAGCTCAGTGTTTATAAATTGGAAACCATAATTCATTCATTACAAATTTCATGTTTCAGTGATTTTGAGCTACCACATCCTGAGTTAAATGAGGCTGCATTGCATCTTTCTCACCTTGTTCTTCTCTAGTTTCTGTCTCTGTTTCTCCTCCAGCAGAGCTCGGCGTTTCTCAGCCTTCAGCCGCTGCTCCTCCAGCTTCCTCCTGCGGTCCTCCAACTGGCTCTCCCTCAGACGTCGGGCCTTCTCCTCCTTCTCCAGCCACTGGGCTTTTTTCGCCGCTGGAGGGTCACCACAGAAAGAAAAGTCAACATTTAGAGAAGAGATTTTTTAATTTTATTGAACTTTTACTTAACCAGGTAATTCCCACTGACGTTTGCAACGTCTTTTTCCAAGCAAGACCTGGGCAGGATTCAGCCATTTTGGACAGGATAGCACAAATAAAGCAGAACCAAAGAATAAGAACCAGATGACAATGTATGAAGATTCAATTAAACTAAGAAGAAAGACAGTTACAAAACAAATGTCAATATTCAGAAAGCTAAAAAGAGCTAAAAACAGAGATGATTAGTAAAGGAATCATTCACCACTGGAGGATGCTGAGGATCATGTTATTTACTTTTAACATTTCACATTTTTAACCAAAGTCTTGTTGAGTTCTACTGCAAATGTCAACCTCATGGTTGAGCTAGAGGAAAATCTGGAAGAACACCAAAGTGAACAGGATGCATCCTCTGGGAACCATGAATATCTGTGCAAAACTTTGTGCCAATTCATCCAGTAAATGTGGAGACATTATCCTATACAAATGGAAATGTTCGCCTGAGGACCATGACATTAACTAGAGCCATGCTGCTAGCTGGCTAACACGTAAGCTGTCAAAAGGCACAATGAGCCAATCTATGTGTAATATAATCATTAAAAAGTGATTTAGGAATATAAGGCTTTGGCCCAAATTTTCTTACATAGGTCCAAAGTTAATTATTCAAATGTAACAGTGTGTAATGACTATATAGTGTATAATGAGCCACCATCACTTAAACGGTATGGGTGAAACAGATGGAAGACTGTGTGTAAACTGTGATTCTGATAACAGTAAATAGCAGAGGTTTCCCACTGGGTTTTACAGCACCCTCCAGCAGATGCCAGTTTCTTTGCACATACGCTGCTGTGGCTCGTTTCTTGGAGGAACAATTAAACAGCAATCAATCCTCTCACATTAAAGCTGTGTGGCTAACTACAATAGATAGATATAGAGATAGATTTTTTCCCCTTCACTTGTATATGAATTTGCTTCCACGATATATTTTTAGCAGGTTTTAAACAATGAGAAGCTCAGTATGGAGGATGATGTGGGTGGTTACATGCTGGATCCAAGAGATGGCATGAAATGTGTCAGTATTATCCCACACTTCTGTAAGTTAGACAGCATTAGCGAACACATTTCAGTGGATTGAGCAGCTCTGCGAGGATGCAGCGGTATTTTCTTTGGGGGGGGGGGGGGGGGGTTGTAAGGAAAAGACGTGTTTGGTATTTAGTTCAGTATTCTGCAGCTCATCTTCGCTAATGAGCCAAAGAGGCGCACAAGTGTGAGCCTCATCGACAATGAGAAAGCCTTTTTCCACTCCTCCATAAATCCCATCCCTGAAAAAATCCAATTATGCCTGCATTCACTTCAGCTGAATTGAAAAATATATTGGGTTAATGCGTTTGAGTGTGCTTTTCTTTTTATCATTTTTGAATAGATTTACATTTGTACAAAATATTATGTGCAAAGCTGCTGTTACATAACAACAAGGTTCAATTCTTCACTATATGTTCTGATTTATTTGTTGTTCAAGGGATAAACATGCAGTCAGCATCGTGTTTTGTGACCTTCATGCAATTATGTGCAACAAACTGCCTGCTCAACATGAAAAGACTTAACATGGTACCATGTAATTACACACAGAAGCAAACTGCAGCAAACTTAACTTATCTCTTAGCAGCTGAAGCTGAGTAAACCCCTTCGGTATTATCAGGACACTGAAGCAGGATTCCCCTAAAACTGTGGTGCGGCTGCAGCATGACCGCATTATTGATGCTAATGAAAGTAGTAATTAAATCTAATCTGTCTGAGAGGCCTGGTCTCAGTTCATGGTAATGACTGCTCATTTTTCACACCAAGTGCCTTGGGCTCTGAGGGACGTCTCTGCAGGGAAACGCCCACCAAACTCTGCTCTGATTGGCTGCTCGTGCTTTTGGCCTTTCATCCACAGGGAGAAGCCCTGTGTTTGAAAACTAGATATAGTCTTTCATGGCTTTGGGCTAGCAAAATATTTTCATAAGAAGAAGTTTTATTCTGCGGCCACAAAGTAAAACCATGATTATAGGTTTGGGACATGCATGCCGGGTGGGAATGCAGGAAACAAGAAAGTCAAAATAAATTTAAACTTTACATCAGCAGAAATATTCAAGTGAAAAGTGAAACAGCCGAGGGTTCACAGGGTTCATAAGTTCCACCTGAGTGAAGAGAAAACTGAATAATCGATTCATGGAGGAAGAAGAAAGGGCGCGAGTGTTGGGGCCGGAGCAGTGAGAAATCGAAGGAAATGGGATTCCCATCACAAGTTTGATTATTCCCAAATGGCATGACTGCTGAGAACGCTGAGGGTTTTAGTGAAGCCCCTTACCTTGCAGCTGAGTTTGCTGTTCTGAGAGCCATGCAAGGAGAAACAATAAGAGATGTCAACAACCGTCAGTGACAGAGACAGAAAGAGGGAAGTTGATACCAGGTTAAAAATAGAATAGAGGTTTGAGCATGTATCAGTTTAGTGACAGTAAATCCATGCTTCATGCATCAATTTTTTTTGGAGGAAAATCTAATTTTTTCAAAGATAAAAGAAAGTTCTGCCCCAAATTGCTTATCTCTGTATTGTTTTATCATTTCTTACCGATATATCTGGCCCTCTCCTCCCTCCGCTCCTTGGCAAGCTTCTGGCGTTGCTCTGAGCTCATCGAATCTGTTGGGAAAAAGAAAATACAAAGCTTTCAGTTATGACCATATTGGAAACGCAGAACATCCTGGAGGGATTATATATCCCATCTGGCCATGGAACATCTAAGGAGCTGGGAGAGATGGCTGGGGAGTAGGACGTCTGGGCTACCATGCTTTATGAAGAGGGAAAAAGGTTTAACTTGCCTCAACTCTTACTGGACCACAAACCAGGAAATATAAAACCAAATTATCTGAGGTAAATCATTAGTTATAGATATAGAATAGATACTTTTTAAATTAGGAGAACATTAAGACTTAACAGGCAACCAGAATGCAAAAGGAAGTTTTAATTCAGACCTGCAGGGTTCAATTCATTGATTTGGTTTCAAGGTCAGTGCAGCTCTATCTCTCCCCACACTGCACGTGTAGCTCAGCTTTAACTGTGAGGTACACCTAGTTTTCAGTTGTCCTCATCTGCAGTGACATGACAATCAGCATGAATCCTGGTGAACTCTGAAAGACACAGCGGTGTTAACACAAGGATTTGCGTAGCTCATTCTGCCTTAAAACCGGCTCTGAAAAGCCACGACTGAAGATCCCTACACACCGTTGAAAACCAGGACCCCTGGGGTGCTCGCTGAGCCCGTCTCCTTTTGTGGTTCTTCTTGGCACTATGTAATATGTATGCCGCGTATTCTCAGCCAATCACAGAGGGTCCTGCAGCCCTTCCATCTCCATAGCAACCTGAATTTCCTCCCTCCCTCCCCACCTTTCAGAGAGTTTCCTTCACGGCTTCGGTCTGGCCGATATGCAGACGCTATGAAGCGCAGAGGAGAATAAATCTCATGAGCCTGGAGGGCCTGTGACACTGATACGTCACTTAATGCACCAGTTCCCCACCCCCCCAACCCCCCCAAACCCCAAACACCCCTGCCCACCCACTGTCAGTCTCCCTCCCACACTATACAAATGACGATTTGGCTTTCGGCCACAACCATCTGTCTGGTGAGAATGACTCAATCCAATTACTTCTGTTAGGACAAAAACTATGTGGAAAATCTTTCATGAATCCTATTAAATCTAGATGTGTGATGTGTAGATTTGTCTGTGGAGCGAGGTCAAAAATGAAAAATGAAGGACAAAATTACCATCGCCTTAATTTACAGTATCACACTTTCACACTTTTAACCCGTTTTTGTTCTCAGGGAATGTGAAAAGGCGCCGCCGTGGTTGAGTGGAGCAACTGAGCGATTAACAGGAGGCAGGTTTTGATTATAAAACCAATGAGCCCGCAGCCTGACACAGTCACACAGTCTGCAGCAGTAGGAGAAAATGCTGACTGCACATTTTACACCTCATCAAAAAAAAACTAAACAACCAATTAAAACTAAACAGCTGAGGGGTAGAAGATGGTACAGGAAGTACAGCAGTCCCACCCACTTATTATTGCTTGTGTATGTATATATTGAGTTGTTTTATTTATTGAGTGTTGTCTTACTTTTTGTTGTTGTGTTTTATGTTGCTCTTTTGCGTTTTTTGTTTTCTGTTTGTTCTCTTGAATTTCCCCCCTGAAAACCAGATGATAAACCTCAAAGGTTTTATCCTGATTTAATAAATTTGACATATCAGTGACATAATCATACAATCGATCAAATCTGGTCATGATGTTCACTCTCCGTCTAAAAGTATCTGGGCTACCCTGTCCACAAACATTTGTGTACTTTTGTTTTGGTGCTGCTGTTATGGTCTGGGTTAAGCCGTGGGAAAAGGCAATGCTGCAGGCTACAATGTTATACTTTCAGCTTTGTGTTTACACTGGTATATATACGTTTCGTGCTCGCACTCCAAGTCCGACATTCACAGAAGCCGCCACGTTCTCCCGCCTACTCTGCTTTTATATGTTACAAAAACTGTCAGCCATATAAATGACAGCATCACAACCCTCAACAGTGTTACAAACTGACTGTTGATTGTTGACTGACTGACTGAATCAAGTTTTCCCCTCCGCTCTTTCTGTAGCTGTATGTGTTCGCTGCTGACACCATTCAGCACTACAAACAGTACAAACTTGACCCAGCTCGGGTTGATAACAGCTCGCTGCCCTCAACACAACAAAGGCCACTTGGGACCTCGCCGGATTCGTCCTTGTACCGGAGTCAGACAGTGGACTCAGTGCTTATTAGCCTGTTAGCCTGTGGATATTACTCCTGATACCTGCTGCCTGAGGACTTTGGAGAGACTCTGAGATGGTACAGAGAGGTGTTTCTGCTGTTTCTCCTACCCACAATGATATGAATGGGGTGGACAAAATAATAGAAACACCTGTCCATATAAGGCAATACAATTAAACAGCACCACAAACTGCAACCTCCAAAATGATCATAGAGCTGAATCAACACCTCTCTGAAACACTTTCACCACAAACTGAACATTGTAAATTTCATGAAGGAGGATTTATTGCAGGACTGTTGAATTAGACTGCATCAGTTTTAGCTAGATGTACCTAATAAACTGGCAACTGAGTGTATAGGTCTAATGTTCAGGTGTACACATACGTTTGGCCATGTGGTGCACATAATCAATTAGAATTAATTGAATTTGAGTTTGATGTTGCCCTGCCTAAATCAAATAAATTTGATGGTGTAAAATTCTGCATGTGATTTATTGCATTTTCACCTTTTTTGACTTTGCAAGCTAAACCAAGACTAACTCATGTGTGTATATGACAGATACTGGACAACAAAAACATCCACAACTCTACCTTTCTTGGGCTGAGGGCTGCTGCTGGTGCCTGGGGTGGTTGGACTGACGTCTGTCTTAGAGGAGGCATCTGTCTTGGTGGGGGTCTCCGTTTTGGGGCTGGAGTCTGTCTTAGGAGAGAGGTCTGTGACGGCGGAGTCGTCTGGGGTCAGAAGGTCTTTCCCCAAAGACTTGTCCCCATTCTGGATGGACTGAGACTCTGTCTGCAGGGGCAGAGCTGCAGGGCGGAAAGAGAAAGAGACAGCTAGGTTAATACAGTAACGCAGATCATCATGATGATCCATGTATCCAATTTGTCCTGTCACTGCTGCTTTTTGTTAAATTTGAGACGTCTTGCTGCGGTGTCATTCACAATCAGTGTGCAGTCTCCAAGCCTTCACTACACCTTCACTCTCAACCTGCAAAGCCCACAGTGACTTCATTTACACTCTTGCTTCATTAGAAATCATTAGCATCTCATTCACACGTTATTCACACACATCTGTTGACGCCACACTTCCCCCTCCGTCCCTTAAGGTTGGAGTCCTGCAGAGAGAAAGCCTCCTGTCAACAGCGTCAAACACACCAGCAGCAGGTGAGATGAACAGCGTTGGAGTCTTCTCTTACGGCACGCAGCCAAAGCAACAGATTAACAGTAAAATAAAAAGGATGGAGAAGCTAAGATACACATTGACTTTCCCTGCAGGGGGAAGATGAAAACACTGGAGATTGTGTAAAAGTTTCTTTCCTAAAAAGAAGAAATACTTACATAGTGATTATCATGGGGATAATTAATGATAGATTTGCTTAATTATTCCCACAGAGCCAACTACAATGATCTATAAATCCACTGACTTCCCCGTGGGGCACAAAATGCTCCAGATAACAATTTTGTGAGATTGTCAGAGACTGTCTGACTCAACATTACCACTTGTTTAGAGTCATTTTTAACCAGTTAAAACCCATCAACAAAAAGTTTCAGAGTTAAATGAAATTTTTAAATAAAAATGAGAAATGATCTGCTGCTTTTCTCTGTGTAAACTGAATATCTTTGGGTTTGGGGCTGTTGGTTGGAGAGAACAAGCACCTTGGGCTCTGGGAAATTGTGCTTTAACTATTTAATGGCATTTTACAGACTGAACAGTTCAAATGGTGCTTAAGGAGGTTCAGCATCATATTTCTATAAAGATGTCAAAACAGAGTAAGACAATATCCTGAACTTGAATCCACAGTATGTATCAAGATACAAAACACTACAGTTCCCATCATGCATCATTAAATGAGACTCCCTGGTAAATGTGCATATACATCTGTTAGACGTGCTGAGGTGGGCACGATGACAATATTCACTGAGATTTTGCCATAGTGTTGATACTGAGGTACAGTAGCTTTAACAGCCCTTTAACATCTCTGATTTAAGGAGGCAATGTTGCAAACGTGATGATAAAATAGACTGAAACTTTATTTATAATGTGGGATAAGCCAAAAACAAATATTCTTGTCTTTTTTTTAAATCGTTAAACAGTTTGTTAATTGATTTAATAGATTGTTTTATAATATCATAACATGTATTAACATTAAATTACATGCATTGTGGTTGATGATTATATACACATTGTCCTCCTCCACTTTTAAATGCAGACTTTGTGTTAATAATGTGTATTTTTCAATCCCAAACTCATTCTCTTAATAAAACTTCATCAGGAACCACAGATGCCTGGTTTTAAAGGCTGTGTCATGTCTCATGTAAAAAATGTAAAACTGGTGGCACACACCTATTTCCAATAAATTGAAAAAATAATAATTAACAGAGTAATTGAAAAAGAAAATACTCATTGGTCGCAGTCCTATATTTAATATCAGTCTTTGCGCAACATTTGCATCTTGAATTCTTTAACAATTTCCTGACATGAGCACAATTCATGTCCCCACCCAGATCCAGTCATGAGGCCAGACTTCCTGACCTCCGACCTTTCAGAAGGGTGACAAAGAGAGAGAAAAAGCCACAAAACGCATCCTGTTTTAATCCCTGCCCTGCTGATACCGTCACTGAGTTCTTCTGCTCAGCTGCTGCTTGTCCGAGTCCTTTCTTCCCTTCACCCGTCTCCAACTGTCACACTGGAGAAGTCTGTGACAAACTGCACAGAGCTGCAGTGACGCATGGTGGGAGGACGAGGAGTGAGAAGCAGCAGGAAGGAAGAGAAGGGACAATTTGTGCTCCTCTACAAGGACATGTGAAGAGCGAGAGGAGAGATTTACAGAGAAAGGAGAGCTGCAGGACAATGAGAGAGCAGAGAAAAAATGGTGCAGTGGGCTGGTTTCGTAATGACAGAGCAGAAAAAAAGAGGGTCGGATTTAAGAAGACAAAAAGGAGGGGAGATAAAGACTGAAACTGCAAGGCACAGAGCTGGACAAATAATGAGCCAGGAGCTCAGAGATAGTGAGGCAGGAAGGTGAGAGGCTGGAGGCTCGAGGCCAGCTCTCCACTCGACTCAGCCAACAATGGGCAGATGGAGCGTGACGCTCTCCTCGGGCCCGTTCAAACGCTCACCGAACCTCATAAATCACAGATTAACACTGGGCTCCTCTCCAACTGCCCCCACTGTACTTCAGCACAGAGCTTAATGCACAGGCTGCGCTACAGAATACTAATAGAGGAATAATAGGATGTGAATTAGGGCCCCATGTGTGTTTGGATAAGAAGAACCTTGAGAAAAAAGATGCAGGATCATGTTCAGACAGGATGGCACTACTAGGCTACCTGATGCTGAAAAGGGGATTAGGACTTGGCAAAAAGAGGATTGCTGTGCTCCTCCTTACTTGAGAAGATTACTTGTTCACCAAGTGTGGCTGACTTTCTGAATTTGATCAGTTTACCAGCCTTATATGGCTGTAAGAGGAAACGGTAAGAGACCAAAAGAAGAAACGATCACCATGTCTCAGGTCACTTGAATTCCTAGACTTATAAAACTTCTTGGAAAATAAAGAACAGCATTGTAGCTAAACACATTCACAACTGGTGCTGATCCTACTACCACCAGAACACAGTCAGAAAAGCATCATACACATCAAACAATTAAAGTAGATGTAAATATCTAGAGAGTTTTGAACTGAAACTTGACAACAACCAGAGCTTTGTAAGGAGGATTTAACTGGAGTTTTAATTCAGTCTCCATCCTACTTTGTTCTTATGCTGTGGTTTGAATATTTCCTATGCTTTGGTGATCAACCGTGGTGGATTAGGATGGTAGAAAGGCAATTTCCATGTTTTTACGGAGGAATAAATTGAACCATGGAGTACTTCCTTGAAAAAAAGAAGATGAAACAACTTGCACACTGACTCACTGTCATGCTGTAAATAGAAAGCGTTCAACACTTGAAGTCCACTGGAGAAGATAATTATAATGGAGAGTGCAAAGACTTTTCCCTTTCTCTCTCCAGTATGTAGCTCCCAAACTTTATCTTTTAGGGTTTCAGGAATAATGTCCAGGTCATACGTTACCACTTTTTGCTCTGGACTTTGTTTAGTTTATTGTACTTTACCTTGATCATCACCAAATCCCTCTGATGTCTAATGTGCATGAAAACCAATTGCCAGAAAAAAAAGGAGAACTACAGAAACAGAGGTAGAGGACAACATCCCTCTGTTTATGTTGCAGAGTTCACTCTAACTAGTTATTACCATAAGCACAGCATGGGTGTGGTTGCTGTGTGTTTTCTGAGATCTCTAACAGCACTTTAAGAGAGGAGTGATGGCAGGAGTTGCGTTAAAGCAAGAATACAGCTCAAACTTTAGAAAGAAGAAGCTGCATATTCTCCTTCTTACTAATGAAAAACTGAATTCATGGGCAATAAAATGCAGCCTTGATCAATTCAATAAAATCAGATGCTTTATAGCTACAGTCCTCTGTGGTCGGATGTGACCTGTAGCTTTCGACAGACAAACCTTAGATAGATTCTGCTGAGTAACTAGTGTGACTGAGTCAGTTCATCTCATGACTCTTTGGACCAGTCCCAGTGTCCACCCTCATGCTCATGGACTCACAGACTCTCAGATGCATTCCTGGTAAATCCATGAGGGCTTGGGCCTGTGCCACCGTAAAATCATCAAGTGCATGAGGGCTCTCTTGCAGACATTTAAGACTTCGCCGGAGGGAATTACCCACAGTGCACTGCATTATGATGTTAAACACAGGGTTACCGTGGTTACCGATAAGAGGAATAAGATAGAAAAAGGGAATGAAAAGCAACAAATGTTAACGTTACAAGAAAAAGAAGTTTACAGGTCAGTATGAACTCAAAGCTCACTGATGATTCAGAGCCAGAACTGTATGTAGATATTTGTCCTGTGATGGCGGGAGGATAAATTCCAAATATGCTCTCATCAGATCTGATTCATTACTATTTTGTTTACAAACAGGGAGCAAAGGGAGGAAATAAAAAATGTGAAACTTAAAGTCAAAGTAACATGAAACGTCCCTTCCTCTTTTCACTCAATCACTTATCATGTGACCTCTACTAACTCACTTATGCTACTATTAAACTGTGTAGACATTATGTGTATATTAGCATTTAGCGACAAGTTCATTTTTGTTGTTTGTCCCATTTACCAACACAGACAGCTCATTGGAGGAAATTTGTATTCAATTGCCACAATTTGCATAAAAAATTACCTTCCTCCTCACAGAGAAATCTGCACATACAGACATCTTTTTAGATTCAGTGAGACTTACATTTCACCAAGATTTCATTATAATTAATAAAGTCAATACATGTGAATAGAAGCCATTCATTTTAGGTTCAGAACTTGCCTAAAAATCCTCACATTTTTAAGTTTTCTTGACTATCAAAGTAATCCACTGATAGATCTCTGTCTATCCATGAGTACATTGTGAAGAGTAACTGCTAAAAGCAAATACTGCATACTTTTAATGGTGCTGATATGCCAAAATATAACCAAATACAGGCTAAAATAATTGGGGCACAAGTGGTAACGTAACGTACAGCTCACTGAATCCATGCCATCATTACTGTATACTTCCTGTTTATGTCAATGACAATAAGTGCATCTTGTACAAATTGTTATGCTGCATTCAAGTTGAGAGCTCGGCGTCAAGTCAATGAGTGAATCTTATCGCATGTGATCAGCCATTCATGTGACAGGCTCCATTGAACACAGAAACACAAATTCAGCTTGATGTTCACCCGTCGTTCCCTCCCTCCCTCGGCTCCTCGACCCTCCACAGTCATCTCAGGTTTCCGTGCCACTGTGACAGACTCCGGGTTTATAAATAGCGATAAGCACCATACTGAGAATGTCGGCCATAAAAGGGGCTGGCTTCTGTCGAGGCACCTTGGGACGGCACAGTGACCACAAACTGCACCATGTGGCGCACCAGATTGACTGTACAGACAGGGCAGGAAACTTTACTTTGTTTGTGTGTGGGCCACATGAGCTGGTAAAACCCAAATCCATCTGGCATAAAAACTGTTTCAACCAGCAACAGAATAAAATGATGTACGACGTCCAAATGAGAGCTGGTAACCTGCCAAACTTTGCCACATTAAAGTTCAACCACAGCTGAAAAATACCAATAATAGTCTGGTGTTACATGAGAAACACAAGTGCTTTTTTCTTCGACAGCTGAGAGAGTTTGGATGCTTATCACTGGTATTGTGGTTCAGTAAACGATGGACTGCATTTCCCAGAATTCTTTTATTCTGCCTTTACAAGCAGTTCAAAGCTGTGTTAAATGACCGAGATTATCTTAGCTGAGCTCAGTCGATGGAGGCAACTAACTGCTCATCCACACAGTAAAAAACTACACCTTTAAGAGGTGTCATGGCGGCCTCGTCATTAAAATGGTGACATACACAAAGTTAGCTTCAATATTTGACAAATGAGATTAAATTATATTAAACTTTCACTTCTTGTTTACATGTGCCAACAGCCATTGGGGATGTATGTATATGTAAAAAATAATTCCATACCGTAGTATTAAGAATAAAGTATTAAAAAAGCTGATTGTAGGTTCAGTAAATAGGCAAAATATTAAAAGCAAACCGTCCCTTTAATTGGTCTTTTTTAAAAGGTGGATTGGTGCCGAACCCCATGTGAAGCAGGTCACACTCGTGCTGTGCATGAGAGCATGTGTGTGCGTCTTTGTGATGAGTGGGACATGTTGGATCTGGGTCAGGCCAACCTCAGGAATCCCTGGCATCCACGTTTCCCTTGCACATGTTTATACAGCAAATGTGTGTCTTTTGTATGCAACTGCGCAGTCTGCATGTGGGCGAGGAGTTAAAGGGACCTGGACAAAAATCCTCCAAAAAGGGAAGAGATTAAACAGTGTATGTGTACTCGATGCAACAGGATAAGGTATCATTGTTTTTACTTCCACAAAATGCACAAAAACACCAACTGAAACTAGAAGTTTACAATAATAAAAACAAAAACAAAGCGTCAAGAGGCACATGTGCCCTTGATGGACATTTCCTCCATTTCTTCCTCTAGGGACCAAAAAAAAATGAACACACAACAAGCATCCCCGCCCCAAGGAAAAGCAGAGGAAGAACATTCCTGTAGAGAGTAACAAAAGCCAAAACACACGCCTCTAGTTTGGGTGTTGGGAGAGCTGAGCGTGTGGTGAAGAAGGTATCTGTTGTTCATTGTGCTGAGCTGAAAATCTACTTCCCCACCTTCATCACACGGCACATAACAATGAACCAAGTAAACCAAAAGGTCACCGAGTTCAAAATAAAGCGTGCGTGATACATAAAGGCCCCCAAACAAAATGTCACCAACGCAGACTGCCTTCGAGGGCACCGGAAAACTTCAGGCCTCACACACAAATGCTGCACAAACGTTTGAACCCCCCAGTTTCTCCCGTTACGCCGTGAGAGGTCACCAGACCGGCAGCTGTGTTTGTAATGAGTTCCAGGTCGCGGCAACAAGCAACAACAACAGGCAGAGCTACTAATCACTGTCACAGAGGGAGAAACGCTGCGTGTCTGTAAAGATGAAAGAACAGAAACCTTTATTTTAAAGCTAGGTTTCAATTACAGACCACTCACTTTAAAGTTAGTTGTGGAGAATGCTGCGTTTTCTCTTGATTGTGCAAGTCTGGCTAGAAGTGAACTGACCTTCCGCTAAGTAATGCCACTCACATGCCGGTCAGGCTTTCCATTCTCACACGGCACATTTTAAATGATAAATGTGGCAGATTTACTGCTGAAATTCTCAGCAATGTTTAAAACAATCTGCCTTTGGTTTCAGATGGAAGCACAAAACAGCAAGCTTCGATTTTATCACCTGGAATGAAGACGTGCTACCAGACACTTTTTAAGGTTTCCAGCTGAGCGGTTTTAAATTTAAAAGCTTCTAAGAGGCGTTTTAAATGTGTACATGATCATTACATACATGATACCGTGCTGGAAACAAAGCAGCAGCACTGCAGGGTCGAGCTAGTAGCAGCAGTGGCTGCTACAGGTTACACAACCCATAAGCCCATATACCTTCATGTAGTTAGTTAATAATGATTTGGAAATGATGCCACTGTCCGGTCCAGAGGAATATCGACCTAAAGTTTGCTAACATTAGCCACCGTTAGCGACTGGTCCAAACCAGCTAAGCAGTCTGGCTGTGGTAGAAAATCCTCTGAGAGCAGTGGTTTGCAGGGTTGTGTGTTATTGCTTATGAATTCAACTTATGCATGAAAAATGTGAGTTACTGCATCTTCCAAAAGATACACAGCCTCAATTTAAACAGTTAGTTAACCTGCTGTAATATAAAGCATCCAAACAACATCTACATATTTTTACTGGGGATTACCCATTATCTTAAAGCCAAAATTATCTGTATGACCTGAAGTCAATCAAAAGAAAATTTTGTATTAAAGGACTAGATGTAATTTGGGTGAAATGACTGTTTAAAACAAATCAAAGTCGCTTATCTTCTGTCTCCAAACAACCAAAAATGTGACGGATCAGATGGTGGTTGATGGTGGTTTATAATAGTAAACATCAGTGCGATGGACCGTTTTCTCAACAATAAACCCCTCCCCTGCCTGTGAATACAATTTTTTTTAAAAAACAGGACAAGCTATTAAAAGTATGAATCAAATACTACAGAGACAGTGTGGGTTTTAACGTAAGCGCTAAAATAGATTCAGTCAGCATGGCACAGGAGAGGGCGGCAGGATGTTACTCCTCTGTAAACCGGAGGCATCTCCAGATGCTTTTAACCACAAAGAAGTGGGTTACCCAGTCACAACGACAGAAAACAGAGCCAAGCATGAATCATACATAGATCATCTATTATTCACTTTTTCCCTCTTCTCTATTCAAGAGCTCAAGGTTGATACTAAAAAGAAGGTCAAAGGTTCTGCAGCCAGAAAGGAAAGAGAGATTTTTTTTTTGTAACTTTTTAAAAGCTGAGAAAAGCTCCTTTACGAGACAGAGAGAAAACAGCTGAGGCGTGGTTTGTTGTGTCTGAGGTTGTCGTCAGGGAGTTTTACTTCCTCGGCCATGACCTCATCCCAAGGTCTCTACAACATAGCAACGGTTAACATGATGTAAATAAGCACAAGTTCACTAAGGGTATGTTTCTATTTAGGATGACTGCAACAGAAAGAAGAGAAAGAGCTGAGGAATAACCATAAAGCTGCAGAAGAGTTACTCACTCCCACAGTACCGCACAGCCTGTGAGGGTGTAGGGTTCAAGTCTAAACTGTTGACCTGGCATTTTCCTCTGTTGACTTAGGAACACAAGACATTAAAGGCCAAACAGATCAAGAAAATAAATGCAGCACTAACAGTACCGACCAAAATGTGTCTGTATCCAAAACTGTAAAGCACTGAAAAACTGTACGTCACAAAGCAGGCGCTGGTGTTTTGATCTAACGGAGATCTTCGTCAGGCATCGTCAAACAGACATCACAGAGGAGCTCAAGTAACATATCAACACACACATTCATGACTCAGGTGGTTGTTTTTCTGCATGACTGAGAATCTGCTCTGAGCAGGGCTTCAGGTTGGTGTCCATCCAAATTTACCGTAAATCTTCACTGAATTTGGAGAAAATTCGGGGAAATAAATTCATGTGCACATTCATCCACTGGTATTATGCAAATTTTAGGAGTTTGTTCATCAAGATAAATAGCTGTTGGTGCTAATTCTCCAGTGAGATGCTGTTAAATCACTGCTGAAGAAGTGGGTACAACAAGACGGCATGATTAAAAGAACATCAGGATATATATTTTAAAAAATACTACATTGTGTAAATGAGGCATTTATGTTTGTTTTGTGTATTTGTGTATTATTTTGAGGAAGGTCACAGGTGGATGGAAACCCACCTCGATACTCACATGTCTCTATGGAAAGGATCTTTGGATTAAATCAGAATTTTGAACGTTTTAGACTATTTTATTAAAGCTGCACCAATCAAAAAAATGATGCATGTAATGTGAAATAGATCTCTCATAGTGACAAACCCACAGATAATTATCACCTGACTGTGTGGTACCCTACACAGCGTTTTAGCTTCTTTCAGCTAATTATTCACCTTTTTGGTTTTTGTTCTCACTCACTGCAAATTGTGTTTCAGCAGACGGACAAAGTCAGTGACCAGCCAGTGAACACGGTGGAGCATTTAGCAGCTCCACTGTGGAGAAGCCTAAATACAGAAAGCAAACAGAGATCTGAAGTAACAAGGAGTCGCACTGCAGCTGATCTACGTCCTGTTTATTTCAGTAAAACCGCAGGCTCCTTCAGACACTGACCACTTAGTGCATCAGACCCTGCTAGAAGCAACCGCACTCCCACTTACATCCAGTCTTTTCTTTCATTTTCTTTTTCCTGTATTTAACCAAGCTTAAGTTTTTTTATGCTGAATTTTTGTCAAGAGCGACCTGACTGAGAAGACAGAGTGGTCTCTGTTTAGTGAGACCAAAGTCTTGATTGTCTTTTTGTGATGGAAACTTGTGATGGAAACATCAGAATCAAGTCAACACAGTGTATATAGACCACAGCTGCCCCACCACACTCGTGGTGTTTTGGACCCGTAAAGTAGGACATAACTGTGTCTGGCTGACTAATGTTGACCTGGCAACGTGGTGAGGTGTGATGATGGACTAAGTTTAATCTCAGCTGAGGTCTGGTTTCAGAGCTGCGAGGGGCCGTCAGAGCGTTCAGCCTGGTCACAGAAGGTCAACAAATGACAGCGGTTAATATACTTCTTTATCACCACGAGGGCATCATTTCTGAGCATGTGTTGAAATATACTGGGATCACAGAGATATCTGGTTAAAATTAGAGCTGAAAAAATAAATTGGCAGCACTTCCTTGGTTTTCTTGCTCTATGATGGTAAACTGTATATCTTTGGGTTATGAACTGTTCATTTAAATATGTCAACTTGGGCTTTGGCAATTTTTTTCTTTCATTTTTCATCGTTTTCTGACATAATATACACCAAACAACTTTTTAATTAATCGAGAATGGGACTAATTGGTTGTAGCCATAGTTATAACAGTAACTAAAACTTATTATACCCTTCCTATTATGATAGTTTCTAATTGCTGAGGACATATTTTAAGGCAAGAGCTGAGTACTACATTAATTAATTTTCCAATAACCTGAATCTAAATGAAAAAATGTCTAAATTGTGAAAATCAGGTTGTTACAACATGAACAAAAAAGTGATTTCCAGTCAAAAAGTAACATGGTTAACCACTATATTAGCTGTTTTAGAATCATGACCCTCCCATAAACTGCAGCAATACATTTTGTAGATGAAAAAAAGATAAAAACTTTGAGTCTCCCCTGAGCTTGAAAAGATTTTTTGAGTCTGCATAAAGCTGCAGCTGCAGAGGAAACTGACATTAAAGGCTTGAAGGCTTGATGGTGACATTTAAAATGAAAGTACGATTGAACTCTGCTTCCCAAATAGGTATTTCTTTTGATTGTTGTCATTCAATGTTCTAAACCTTTTATTATTAAAAAATGGAGGTGGAAAAAATAATAATCCTTGATGTTTTGTGGCACAATTTCAAATTTTTAAAGTCCTTTTTGCATCCTGTATCAACAAATTGTCCCCTCTAATACATGAGGCAAGCACAAAACATTAAACATGCATGAATTAATCCATTCTTTCATTTTATAAATGATGTGAAGCGGCGGGTTCAGTACCTCCTTTCACTAAAATCAACAGTCAGAGGGTACAGCAGCATCGACTGTGCTGGCTTTTGTGTGAAAAACATCAGATGTTCATTCATTTTGGAGAAAAACCACATGCCGGAGGACACTGATGAAGCCTCATAGAGCTCATCAGCAGACGCATCAGATTTGGAAACCAGAAGCTGTATAATGTAAACTGGAGGGCCTGAGGAAAACCTGGCTTTTGGCAACAGTCTGGTCTTCATCTTCCATCCCAGAGAAGAGCCGTTCAAGGATCACATCCAGGAGTTACTGTAAAGGGCACAATGAGCCTCCAGCTCGGTGTGGGTGAAGCAGTGCGGTGTGGCGTCACTGTAAGGAGACTGCAGAGATCATCAATCGACCGGTGCAGCATAACACGCTGCATTTTAACTGGTTCAGCGCTGCTCATCTGACTTTCAGAAAAAACACTCATAGAGGTTTGAACAGAGGGAAAGAAGACAGAAAGAAAACATCTGACGCATCACATGATGACAGATCCTTACACAACCAAAAAGAACATTCATTTTTTTTCTGTGGAGCTATGGGTCAGACCTGTTTTGAGTCAAGATGGCTGATGATACACATATGTTTTCATTAGTTTTGTTGTCCTGTCTCCCAGATGAAATTAGGATGCAGTCGTGCAGTCTGTTAGCGGTGAGCATCCGCCATTGCCTCTGCTCTAATATTAGAGCCTGTGGGTCCAGTGACTGAGATGTTGTGTGGCGAGTGACACACGTGCGTGTGTGTGTGTGTGTGTGATTGTGAGTTTAAGTGGGCATGAACCAAATGTAGCTACATCAGGGCTGTTATCTCCACACACACACACACACACACACACACACACACACACACACACACACACATGCACTTCAAAGCAGGAGAGGGGGGCTGCATCTGTTAGTGAGTCCCCTGAGGTTTCAGTAGCACATCAACAGACACATCCAGTACATGTTGCAAGGCCGCATGTGTAACCGGACGGGAACCAAACGGACACAGCTGAAGCTAAAATACTAAATTCAAATAAAGGCTTGTTATCACAGGGAATTGTTTCCAGAAATAACACAACACATGTCTGTGCATCTTCTCCTTCAAAGGAGGAAATTTATGAAGTCCCCTTTGCAGCAAATACAGCAAGACACTAAAGAATAAAGATGACTTCAGCTGCATTAATATTGATCAATTAAACTTTAATAGACAGCCAAGCATCCAAAGAAGTAAAAACTGGGTGAGATGCAGAATAAACGAAGAGATGGGGAGTGCCTCTGGGTTTGCTGGAGAGGCCCTGAGGACACAATCAATACTGTACAGGCTCTGTCTAATACATCAAAGTGAACTTTCAGCTTGAATGTTAAAGCTACATTCAACTGTAGAGCAGCATTGTGCTGAAAGGGCAAAATCACATAACTGTTCCCAGTAACTAGTGCAGGACATCAGACAACAATACTTTTTAAGAAAAGTTTCTCAACACAGAGGCATGAAAACCTGTTGTCTACTGAAAGCTGGTCAAATGTATGATTTTTTTCATGAATTGTTTGATCAGTCATTTCTTGATTTAAATCTAAATATTGCCCATTTTACACCATTTTATTTAAGAAAGGTTCTTAAGTGGCTGCTTGTTTTTAAGTCTGACTCCTTTTTTAAATCAATAAAAGCGTCTTATACAAAAAATGTTGACGTAGAGTTAGGTACCAAGAACATACTGCCGTCATATGGCTCAAAAACGGGTAGTTAGCCTAAGACTGGCACAAACTGTTGAATCAGAAAAAGTGATGTCAGCTTGTAATTGTTCTCATTACTCCCCCCACATTTTCCTGCAAAACAGTCACAGATGTGTGGAGAAACGTAGGTGTTGCTACAATGACTAATCTATAAAATGTGGTATGACACTTCCCTTTATGACAAAACTCTGCCTCACACCGTTCCTTAACAGGATTATGCTGCGAACAGGATTATCAATATCAATGACTTCTGCTTTTTGTTGAATGCTGGATACGAAGGGAAACATGACTAATCTGTGCATAGGCTCTCAGGAAACTACATCCTTCTCCCTCTTCTTCATACTCAGCAGCAGAATGGAGCATTTCCTCTCCTTTCCTGTGCAAGCGGTTAAGCGTCATGACTGTGATTTACGGCATCTGGTCAGAGGGATCGCTGACGTGGAGCGTGGAGAGGAGAGAGCTCTGGCCTGCTCCGTCTCCTCCTCCTCCTTTCTTCTTCTTCTCCTTCTTCCTCACACCACAACAACATGCCTGAACCTCGACTCCCCATCCAGTTTCTCAGAGCCATTCTAGCCGATCCCGTCCCCACCCATCCCACCCACCACAAAGCATTCGAGCCCCCAGGCCGCAAATGAGACACAGTTGGCAGAGCTGAGAGAACTTGAGCCCCGTCTGACTGCAGGAGATGAGAGGAGCTTTGTCTTGCAGGTTCCTGAGTTTTCCCTCAGATGATAACAAAAACAGTATTAAAACTCTGTAGTACTGTGCCGAAGCTTTGATGTCCCTCACTTGTAAGGTCCTTTGGATGTTGGCTTTTTGGATGAGGACTAAAAAGTGTGCTTGGCAAAATTTTCTCAGATAACAATCCTTTCTTTCCTTACGTAAGCTTCACATCGGAGCTAACGCTGGATGAGGCCATACTCTAAGAAAGCTAACTGGTGGGACTAAGGTTTGCAGCTTAAATTACAGCAGACTTTTGTTGTATTTTTCATCCTTCACAGGACGCTGTCTTTGAAGGTGTGGACTTCCCTAACCGTCGAAGACCGTGAAGGCCGGACCGAAATGAGACAGTCTGGCCAACGGTGGATTTCCACTTTGTGTCACCAGCTGTGCAAGTGTACAAAAACTCGAGGTTTTAAGGCCCGTGGCTTTAACAGTTGTACCATTAGCTGTTGAACTGAGCTGAAACTCAATACTTACATTTCGAAGTGTAATCACTGGGCTCCCTGTTAGCACTGTTTGCTGGCGGTTTGTTACTGGTGTGCAATGAATCTTGGGATAGGTGGGGCCATGAAGGAGCCGCCCGTTGGAGCCTTCGTTGCCCAGGAAAAGAAGGACGCATTTCGAAATGGGGCAGCCTAGTGGTGATGATGCAGTCGACCGGCCCCTGAATTGGGACACAGCTTAAGTGTCACTTTTGCTAAAGCACCATAGGCTACAGATGCTAAACTGTCATTGAATAGCGAGCTAGCTTTTAATGGAAACAGTCAATTGTTACAATCATCTAAAAGCGAAACTTCTCTGCTTCTTGCTTCTCAAATCTGAGGATATGCTGCTGTCATATCAATGTACTGTAATTAGGTTACAAGCAATTCCAAGATGTCATTTGGGGTTTGGGGAAATAATACAATAATACGGGGAAATAATCAGCAGATTAATCAAAATTGAAAATAATCATTATATGCAGCCCTACATGAAAGTAATTGAACTGTGTTTGTAGGCTGAAAACCCCAGACCAAGGTTACTTCTTTTCCTGAGTTTAATAGTGGAGGATGACTAATGATAGAGGCAAATCAAAAGCTAGTGGAGAAAGGCTTCTAGGCCAAAATCTACATTTCCAGGCTGGCTGGGATCTTGAAGGTGTGCCAAGAACATAACGTCAGCATGACTGGGGAAGCTCACAGGGCCAAAGGGAGTCCACGTCTCATGATTACTTCCACAGAGGAGTGTTTAACTCAAAACTCTGACTGCAGGGCAACGAGGCTGGAAAAGTTAGTACAGTTGGCAATGCAGATACTAGGAAAAAGAAGGAGCCGTATGCAATTTATACTCCTTTAGAGATTTACTGTCAGCAACACACAAAAAGAGAATTGTCTCAGCGAAGGAAGCCAGTGCCACTCCTACTGTGAGCTACAAACAGAGAGTCTTTGAACATGTCATGTCTTGGACAGGCTTGGTTTCACTCCAGCACTTGCTAAGTGTGTAAGAAAGGAAGCCGCTAGCTGTGTGTCCTCAAATAAAAAAAAAAAAAAAAACTCAAAATCTGGTCTTTTCTGTTCTTGACTATAGCATCGACTCAGAAACACCAGCGGGCACAAAAACAGACTCTGATTAAGTGGCGTAATGTCGCTGGTTGACTGGTTTCAGGGGGTATGAGGGATGACAGGGGAGATGAGGTCAGGAAGGATAAGTGTGTGTGTGTGTGTGTGTGAGGGGGAGGTGTTGGGGATTTGGATGGTCTACATGCATTAGGGGTAACACTGAAGGTCTGCCAACCTCAGACCTGAATAAATCACTTTGATATGGGATTATGATGCCATCTCACAGCTCTGGTTGGCTTTTCTTTCTATCTTTTTTTTTTTTTTTTTTTTTTTACAACGAGACTCAAAGCTCTCAGAAAGGAGTCAGAGAGAAAGAATGTGTGTGTTTATCTAACGCCCCTGCCTTTTTCGGCGTTTAGAATTCCTGATAACGTCACATGTTGATCAACCCTGCTGCATCCTGCGTGCTGGAGCTCTCTGTAGCCAGGCCCGCGACCAAAACACGCTTTGTTTTTCATCTCGGATCACTTATCGATGATTTGCTCCAGGACAATGCAAGCTGGTCCGGCATTTCAATAAACACACTACAAAGAAGAATTAACATAAAAGTCTCCTGATTAAGGTGCGTTTCCAGCACCAAAGGACAGCTTCAAAGTTGACAACCGTGACTGTAAAGCACACAGAGGATGGCACCTCCCTCCTGAAACAACCAGCATCCAGCAAAATCCTGACTCCAGCTGACAAAATGTGCAAATTTCGACCACTGTAAAGCACATTAAGAGCCCTTTATCACTCCCACAATAGGCGTTTTGTATCATTAGTGAGATAAATTGCTGCTTTTTCTTGTCTTAGTATGATAATAAACCGAATATCTTTGGGTTTTGGGCTGTTTGTCAAGTAAAACAAGCCATGTGTTGATGTTGGCTTCGGTTCTAGTAAACAGTAACAAACATTTTTCACTGTTTTCTTGTGTTTTATAGATCAAATAATTAATCTAACAAATTATCAGTAGATAATTCAAGTCTGAAAATAATTGTTAGTTGCAGCCCTGCATGTTTGTGCAGTTGTAAATTTGGCTCAGTATCAGTTTAAAAAAAAAAAAAAATCCAAAGAGTTTTCCTTCAGAAGAGACCAGGATCATGACTACAACCAAAAGGAGTCAAGAAACGGACCCGTTCTATTTTGGGTATTTCATATTTGGGCTAATGCTAATGTGAAGGCATTGCTATTAAAACTAGAACCATAAATCGCCAGTAAAAGGATCAGATTATTGCACATACATCTGTATTACTGTATATGTCAACCAATAGGTTTGAAGAAACTGACAAGTACAATTATTTGAGAGGTTGATTTTTCAATTGTAAAATGTCTCGCTCAGTTTGTGTCTCGGTCACAATGTAAAAGCAAAGATAAAGCTAAAGTATCTGAATCTGATATCAGCGTTGGTCTCAAAAATCCAGTGTCTGTTGTGCTATAGTTGCCGTTCTTCTTCTGTACATACACACACCCACACATGCAGCGAGCGAGCACCATGAGAGCCTGGCTTTGCAGAAATAAAAAGCTGCTGCTGACGTCTCTCCCTCCATCCAGTGCTCTCCACATCAAGAAGAACTGAGGGGGGAGGGCTGCCAATGAACACAAAGTCACCTTCTACCATTTACACACAGGTCAAGGGGAGATGTCTGTGGTGCAGGTGTGCTGCATGAAGCTAATATACAAGTGAAGTCCTTATAAATAAATACGCCAGGCCTGCATTTCATTAAAGCCAGATCTACAAGAAACACACAGAAATAAAGAAAATCAACTCGAACCACTGTGACGATCACATCTTCAGACCTTCATTGACTGGATTTAAAAAAATAACTGGTAAAAACATTAATTATGTAATATTGGAGAAATCAGAGTGAATACTACCCTAGTTTAAATATCTCTCTTGCATTCTTTTTGAGGCTTTTGAGAGAAAACTAACAAACCTAAATACATCAAAATTAAATACAAATCAGTGTGCCAGCGTATTTCAGGGTTTTGTTGGGACATTTCATGGAGAATTTATTACTAAATCCTAACAGTATCTACAGTACAAGGGGAAATGGGGCTCACTACTATCAGGTGCATTATTATTATAAGGATTGAACTGAAATGAAATGTTGGACCAGCTATAAAAAAAGACTGGGACGAGAGTTAAAGCTCTGCAGCAGCCAGGATCTGCTCTGCTGAAGTGCTCTTGAGCAACAAACTGAATCCCTGAACCAGGAGGAGATCAATAATATCCTACAGGGATCTGTTGAGTAATAGCCTGCATGGGTTAGAGCTGCACCAGCTCTCCCCTGTCAGGTCTGCCCCGGTTGTCTATGCGGGCCATTTTCCACCCTGCGCACCACTGGCGTGTTTGGTAATGGAGACCACAGCTCCGGCGCAGTGTGTCCAGGATCCCTGCTGGTCAGGACCCGCCTGGCGGAGACGCACACAGCCCGCTGCGCGCTGTGGAGGAATTACAGCGGGTTGCCAGGACGGACAAACATCCTGTTTTCTCAAAATTTAGGTGGCAGAATTTTTCATACGATGCATTACAGCAGCTGTTCAATCAAAAAAATTTCCAAGCATTTCATTGCCCAGGATGGTGCGTTGCATAAATACATAAAGACACAGATTCACTATGGTTGGTAAGGTAAAAAAAAAAAAAAAAAAAAAAAAGGTTTAGAGAAGAAATGGGGAAATAGCATAATCAGTAATCACCCTCATATCACCTTAATTGTACTTATTCATGAGCCATTTCTATTTCTATTGACCAAGATACTCACATTTGTCTGTGAGCGTCAGCTTCTCCTCGAAATTATTTCCAAGGTCCTTATAATCCATTGTCTCCATTCAGGCGGATCGCAGTCCCTTTCCAGTTGCTGTCATTCCTCAGAGTCGCACAAGTACAGGAGATGAAACTCCCGGTACAGCTCGCCCAAACACGCCCTTTGTAAATCCAACCGGAATAGGAGAAAAAGTGACCAAAAAATGGTGTGGAAATAAAACCGGATCCGGCTGAAAACAGCTGGAAATGTCTGAAATGATCAAGTAAAGTGAAACCGGCGTCAGTGGTTTGTTTAAATCTGAGACTAGGTCCAATCCAGCGGGTGAACGGATCTCCTGTGGAAAATGTACAGTGTGAGAATTAAAAGCTTCAGACAAAGTTAGAAAGAATGGGGAAACACACTTCCGGTCAAAGATTTCAAAATAAAATAACCCGGTATGGACTAAAATTCCATGGAAAACTCGGTCTTCAACACATTACCTACACGGGATCATCATTTACAACAAATATTTTGTGTCTGTATGATAACAATGACTGTATACGGTCACTGGTATACTACCATACATATAACCTCTTACATCAGACATAAACTGTGTGTTGGGATTTAGCTTAAAGCCAATTTTGGTTATTATTATTATTATGCTAATATCACACTTTAATTTATTTATTCATTTTTATTTATTTATTTTTATGTAATTCAGCTGCTCCCCACAGCAGATCACTGCATATTCTAGGCTGCCGGATGCCCTCTACGGGTAATTTAAAGTCACATCATACTTATTTAGAGTAAAATTAGAGTTAATATCATACTTTAATAATAACTTTGTATTTATTTATTATGATGAATCAATTCATTATAATTTATATGTATTATTATATTCATGCAAAACCTTTTGTAGCAGAATTCAGGAAAAAAAAAAGTGTACGACCACCCACTGCACAGTTTTTATCAGTCATTAACAATGATAGGTGAAGCAACTAATTAAAACGATCCATACTGAAAGTACAGGTCATTATGTTAGTATCAGCAAACTATTGTTTATTTGTTTTCCCCTAGATAAATAATAGGCTACTCATTCAGTTTAGTTTCACCTCATATTCACTCCCTGGTTAGAAGGGAAAAGAAGTGAAGTTATTTAACAAATGTTTAATTTCAAGTATTTATTTTATTTTTTTATAAATAAATAAATGACCGCATTTTATTTTGACGGTAATCTTGCTTGATTTCCGGTTTTAGTCTCTTTGACTTGTCACCGCGGATCGCAGAGGAAAACCGCATGCCGGACAACCGGACTGTACCAACTGTTTCTTAGGGGAAGAAAGTATTTTGCCCAGTAAAACCCACGACAAGTCGTAGATCGAAGACTCGTTCAAAACGTGAAACAATGCTTTTTATTTGCCGTGAGACTTCGCCACAATAACAGGACAGAGGCGTCCTCTCAACTCTTGACTCTCATGAATGGTTTGATCCATCAGATGATTTCAGCAGCTGAGGAGAGATGAGCTGCCACAACAGCTTCTTAAACCAACTGTCTGTGCACTTTATACTTTAACTCAAAGTAAACATTGTACCTTTTAGTCCATTATAATTATTTGTCACTTTTAATTACCTGTAAGTTTTCAAATGAACATTTTTGCAAATAAAACATATAAAGAGCTTATAAAATATGATGCTTTGTTGTAGATTTAAAAACCCAACAAGTATAGCTGAAATTAGTTTAATTGATTAGTCTATTGACAGCAAAATTAATTGGTTGCCTGACTGTTTTGATGATCATCAAAGGCCATTTTTCATGCAAAAATTCCAAATTTGGTGCATTTTCTTTTTAATAATTTCAATATTACATATAATGTTTAGTCACTTTGAGGTTTTTGGGCTTTTGGTTGAACAAACCAAACATTGTGAAGATGTCACTTCATGCTCTGGGAAATTACAATTGACTTTTCTTGGAAAATACATATAATATTAATTTCATAAAGATGCAATAGGCCTTAATTACAGGATGGAGTATTACTGGATAACTAATAAGATGCAAAATAAATAAATAAATAAATAAATAACACATGGACAAATGATCCTTTAGTTACACGGTAGAAGTAGTATGTTTTCTATATAAATGAGCAGTAAGGACAAAATATTGCACACTACATGCTTAAACCACATTTCTTGTGTATACAAAGTGACAGGACCCTATCTGCCCACATGCTGCTCAGAGCACTGGTGATGACAAGCTGATTAACAATTGATATGAGCTTCCTGCCACTGCAAGAGACAGAGGAGGTCCAAGAGGAAATCTGCTGCCCAGTCTTTGATAAAAAGAGAAGCAGAGGGAGGATGACAAACACTAATCCAATATGATGAACAAGACACCATGGCAGAAATAAAACACTGTTTTATTGTGGTAATTTGACCAAAATACAGCTTCTCATTCTGGGAACACCTAAATACTGTTACAGTTATTAGATAATTTGGATATTGTCAAAATGCTTTTGCATCAGTGATTATTATATCAAAATAATGTTCAATACGACATCTCCTCATAAAGATAGAGGAGCAAGAAGTGGCTTCTGCAGGGCTGATGAGGAGTGTCATTCATATTTAAAAAAGAGGCATTTTATAAATAGTCTGACCAGAAGCACATCCACCATGTTTTTTTTTTAATTTTTAATTTTTTTGATGCTTTGGATTAAAATTTCAGATTAATTACAGATGAGGTCATCATCATTTTTCTCTTGAACCTGCAGGACTTAAAGCGTGGCACCGAGAGCAAATCATTCAAACGTTCTTTCGATGTTCGTTTCAGGCTCTTGTTAGAGCAGGATAGAGAATATAACATGATGTTAGAGCTATACTGAATGCTGAAGGACCAAATGTATGTGAATGTTACCAGAGAGATAAAATATGCATGACCCACTTAGCTTGATGAAGACACTAAGGGCTTCACAGACTTCAGGACTCCAAACACTTGGGTTGCGGCTGATACTAGAGACTTGGACTTCCAGGTTATTCACTGTGTCCAGTTTTTTATTTCTCTTACTCCTGATAGTTCAGCCTAACGTTAAAAAGTGTCAGATGAAACTCAGGACAAAGTTACAGCTCAAAAATTCTCCTTCAAATAACTTCAGCAGACTTATGACTAAGCAGATAATGGCTGATGTATTCCTTTAAACATGGTCCATGGAGGCAAAAGATAGCCACAGCCAATCAATCCACGGGCTGCCCTGCAATGCATGAAAGGAAAGAGAGGCAGCTCTATAGGCGATAATGGATGGATTTCAACTTCTGGTGTCTGTGAACCAGCGAATGGCTCTGTTGTTGAGTCTGGAGTCTGTGTTAAAAATGATTTGTTGATGCAGTAATGGGATTCGGAAAATGCAAGGACAGGAAATGCAACACAGGGGTAGGCTGGGGAAAGGCGTGGAGCGTTCAATAAATCTTACATATCGTGTTTGTCTGCATCACAACCTCTGTCTCTTTCTGAAAACACACCAGACCAACAGACTACTGCTGCGTTTCTATGTCTGCCACTGCATATCTGCATTTCCTAGAGCTTTCTCCTGAAAAATCAGATCTCAGACAGGATTGGAGGTCCTTGAAGATGTGACGCAAACGTGTATTTGTTTTTCTAGAATATGTTGCTACCGTAGATCCATGTGCTATAGAACAGAGTGGGGGTGGGGTGTCTTTTCAAGGCTATAACCTCTAAATAAATGACCTAATTTATCAGAGCGCGTCTTGTTTAGTGAAGGATCTGATGCACTGCTGATGGTATTCGATAAAGACTACAGCTCTAAGTTCCCTCCAGGTTCCCTAAAGCTGCGCTGATAGCATGGCTAAAAAAAAACTGAATATGATGGACATACAGGAGAGGAAAATCCCCAAATGTTCCGTCATGTTTTTCTAGTGTGATTTCATTATACCATCATGTTCTGATTCTCAAGGTTTCCATTTATACACCATGTGTCTTTAAACATTTTACGCAAGACTTGTGAAATTGCAGCAGAACAAATTCTGCCTCCAATCCACTGATGTATTGCCAAGCAGCAGGCATAAGCTCACGTTGACATGATGATGTCTTCACTCTAATGCAGGCAGCATCACTACAGCAAGAGCTTTATTGGCTCTCTCAGACTATTATCAGTATAATTTAGAACTGGCCAGAGGACTTAAATGAAGAAGGAAGGATATTTAATAAGATAAAGTCAACAGGCGACTGATTCAATCTGCCTGTAGCCTTGAACAAAGAGCTTTCTCAATGAGACTTCCTTGCAGGGTGTACATGCCCATACTCGCCTGCACCTGACTGAGACATGGGGAGGTGCAGAGAGCCTCCCATAAACCCACAGAGGCATGTAGTTAATTTCCCCTCCCACACACTACCACAAAAGCACCAAAAAAAGAAAACTGGAACCCAAAAAGCCTGCAGTTACACTCAGAGCATTTGTCTGGATCCTCCCAGTGCAGCTCACCAGAGGGGAGAGCTCAGTTCTGTCTGCAAAAGGGGAGTTATACAATCCTCTTTCATTGTAAAAGCCCCCAACTACACAATGGTTTGGTTTTACAGGGCGAGTACACATATTTGGAGAGCACACTGTTGAAGTCAGAGTCTGAATATAACTACAGCTGCTGCAGTGTGGGAGTCAGGCATGTCTGCAGTTGTTGTGGTTATTGAGAGCAGAGCTGGGGAAAAAATCTCCGGCTGATTTTCTTGGGAGCAGGTGACGCTGTTGCTTGCATCCTCAGCCTTTGCAGATGGAAACAAGCATGAGGCATAAATAACGACTGTTTGGCACCATGTTGTTGTTTTGTTCACTTGTTTCCAGAGAGAAGATATATCTCCCTGAGATGAATTTCCATGTAAGCAGCTGCAAATGCCACGTCAGCTCTGCAAAGCTGTATCTGCTTTCCAGATTAAAAATTTCTCTCACAGCAAAAGTTCAACATGTTGGAGAAATTTGCTTATTTGCTTTCAAGTGGAGATTTGAGAAGATTGATGAAATTCTCATACCTGTATCATAAATATGAAGCTGCAGCTAGCAGGCTGTTAGCACAGCTTAGCATAGTTTAGGAAACGGGGAGAAACAGCTGGTCTGGCTCTGTCTAAAACCCACTTATCAAAACATGATATCTGTTTGTTTTTTTATCCATGCAAAATTGCAAGTTGTAAAAATGACAACTGCATGTGCCAGGCAACCAGCGTGAAGTTACAACAGTCTCTTTTTTGTCCTTTTAACGTATTGATTTTGTTACAGATTAAGGCAGGGAGACTGTTATCAATAAGATAACAACGCATGCTTTGACGTGTCTTGTGTGTAAAGGCCACTTAAATCCCACTCTAGAATGTCAGAGTACTAAACTAACAATGACAACTACTATACAGAGAGGCAATTACAGAATATAAACAAACTGAATTGAGATGTCTAATTAAATGCTGACCATAAGTAGTATTCAAAGCAGGTTTGGATTTTATGAAAATCTGCAATAGCAGATTTTTTGACATGTCATCACCTTATAAGTTGATCTAGTCAACTTGGTCTCTACCAACTCCTGAGGGAAATATGTGACTCTCTAGCTGCTAAATGCTTCAATACATTCACCAGCTAGACGCTAACTCTTTCTATCTGCTGTTTGGTGCTGAGCTGGTCGTGTACACTGGGTCTCGAGGTTTTTTTTCTGAAAACGGCTGCCTGCTGCCATGAGAGCTGTGAGAGTTAACCAAAATATTTGTATATTTATTTAATTCTCATATAAGTCATTGCCTGAAAGAAAAACAAGCAAACTTCCCAGTATGTTGAACTATTGTTTTGAAACAACACAAAAGTCGGGTCAGCAAAGTGCTATAGCCTCTGTTCCAGCAACATAATGTCTGACGAAGGGAGTTACTGATGTGTCCATTTGTCTTTTGGGTTAAACACCAGCCCTGCCTCATGCCCAGTCAGTCACATTGCTCACATAGAGTCACTCTCCACCCCTCTGCCTGCCCTCCAGCAGTTGGCACAGTGGTGTCATCTCAAGCTGTCAGCTGTTACTGTGGCGTACCACTGACTGGACCAGCAGCTGTCGGGGACTGCAGCAACACTTACTGCTATATCATCTCCACATTAGAGCATCAGGAAACTAGGGTGAGGATAAAACATATGGCTTTTCAAGTGTTTTGGCATTCCCTTACATCACCACTTTGGATTAATACTGAATATGATTCATCTTATATTTTCGTCTTATATCTCACTCGCCTACTTTGACATAGAAATAGAGACTAAGTGATTGCAAACTTGTAATTTTAATCCTTCTTTTCCAGTGAATACTGATCTAAATATATATGAACCCATGTACATTTGTACAGAGACACATACCTTGCACATAAGGATAATCAGTTTATGTGTGTGAAGAATTTACAGTTTCTGCAGTGCAGTTTCCCTTGAAAGCTTCAAACAGGAATCCAGACTCTGGAATCGTTGTAAAAGAAGGACTGCTTTGACAAAATCAGTGGATCATAGAAACCTGAAAAGACAAAGAGAAAGTCCACTGTTACATTAAACAATAAAAAAAAAAACTGCACCCAAAATGACTTGTGCACTTATTGAACCATTTGTAATTTTGACTGAAACTTTAAAATCAGGGTGAACTTTATGCAGTACGACAGCTACCAGTTGCAGTGGAGCTCTCTTTACTCTTGCCTAAGGCGATAAGAGACAAAGATGAATGTTAAATGAGCAAGAGCTTGGTCACATGCTAAAATCCTAAAAGTCAGAGGTTCCCTGTTTAAACATTGTCTAAGGGGAGAATTTACCTTTTCAGCTCCAGGCCAAAAATGCATTCATGTTCAACTTCTGTTCATCTGCCTCTTAATATCACTTACTGGTTTTAAATGTGGACGTCTTACACACTTTCTTGTTCAGGGTAACCACGGCTATTTAATAATGGAGAAATAATTGATGTGTCTAATATTCAAGACTTATGATGGGATGTACGCAGGTAGAATTAAGATTAGGAAAGAAAAATCAAGTTACAGTTAAAATAAAGTTGCTAAATAAGATACTTCATTAGATTTCAACTAATCAGGGAAATTTGTGCAGTTTGTGTTGGAACCAATGGGCAGATATATATTTTTATATCCAGTCCATGGCAAATATGGGCTTAGAACAACAATAATAATAACATAGGTGAAAGTACAATAACAAAGCCTTGCTTAAAGTAATTTAAGTGACCATTCAGACTTTTCATGTGTCTTTGGTCAACATCTTTAATATAAGTTATTTACAAGAGCATGACATTTTTTCCAACTTCTTCTCTGACTTTGTAAAGTTATACACAACCAAACTTGACTATTTCAAAGCCACAGTCTATAAGGACCAGGACTATTGATGCGTAGATTAACAGTGAAGTGGGACCGATGTGGTTGAAGGAAAAACCCTGAGCAGATTCCAGGAAGTTAGTTTATGATGAAATGTCATTAAAATGTGCACCTACTTTTCCTTACACTGCCTCATTTACATACACTTAAGTCAGCAGTTTCCACCAGTTCCCCACTCTCAGTTCCCACTGCTCCAGTTGCAATTCAAATTGATTGCAAATTTATTCTAATCCCAAATTATTTATGTAAAGATGTTAAAATTAGCATATGACTACAAACTAGTGCGTGACTGCCCCACTGCAGAAGTCAGACACAGACTCCGCCTAATCTACAACTCTTTGATTATGGATATTGTATTTTATGGAGTCTTAAAGGTTTTCTGTATCACAACATCACACAACCTGCCTTTGTGTAGTTATTCACAGAAATAAGAATTATAAGACAAATAAAAAATATTAGTTTTTTTAAACATTACCTGGACCCGGCCTCATTTCGGCCCCTGAGTATTGAGGTAATCTTTCGGTTCTGGATGCAAACGCAGCAGTGGGGATGGGATGCTTGGACGTGCCATCATAATTTCCTATGTCATACTGTCCTGGGCCTGGCAAGGGTGGATCCTTAGGAACAACCAGAGGCGGTGCTGATATTGTCAAATAATAACCCCTCCTTGAAACACAGTCAACAGAATTCACATTTTTAGACCATCGAAGAAGAATTAAGAGGGTAACACATACCCAAAGCCACAAATATTCTGTGTTTACTCACTTTAGGATGGTCCTCTTCACCGGTGCGGGGGCCTGATGGGGACTGTAGGCTCCTGGGCCAGGCACATGGTTTTTTGCTAGAGCCGGGATTCTCTGAGTTTTTGATCTGAAGGGGGACGAGACTGCCTTGGAGCTGTGCTGGATTAAGTTGTTGTTCACCTCATAGTGGCCTATGGCAAATTTATAATGTAATATTAAAACTTTAAATACATAAGAGAGCTGTAAAATTTGAATATTTGTGAACAGGGTGAGATAATTACATGGTGACGGCACATTTTTGTTTGGGTAAGATGAGTCCCGTCCGGTTTTTGAGAGAAAAGCTGAAGTACCAACCACTGAGGAGATTCTCTCTCTGCTACCGCAACGGATCTGTACAGAAAGAAGCAACAGAAAGCTGCACCGTAACTACAGGATACACAACACAGTCAGAGAAGAGAGTCCTTAAGAGCAACATGCACAGTTCACATACATACATCATATTGATTTGGCGCTGGAGTTTTATACTTCGGATCCTCCAGCTGCACAGCCACAGGCAGCCTGAACACCCTGGAGACTCCAATATTGAAGTCATACTTGTTTATAAAGGAGCTCTGTATGTTGTATACATTTGGTCCTGGCATGGCTCTCTGTGGGTTCCTATAACCCCTGGAAGTCTATTGGAGAGAAAATATGATATGATATGATATGATATGATATGATATGATATGATATGATATGATATGATATGATATGATATGATATGATATGATATGATATGATTAATGCACCAGGAGCTAAAAGTTGCAGAATCTAAACTCAGCATCAGAGCTGCAGCTGAAGACACTGAGGTCATGTCCTAAATATGAATATGAAACAAAACAAATTCAACTGAGAGCAAATTAACATAAATTAAAGCAAAAACATATCTCAAAGGAAAAAATCCACCATAATATTATAAAATAATTCCTAATGTGTTGATAATATTCACCACTTTTATTATGACTTTGTTGTGATTTTTTTTTAGTTTCAGTTTCTAATGAAATTTTGTTCAATATCTTTTGACAAAAAAATAACTCCTCACTATATTCTACAATATACTGAGTATGTTGAGCACTTTATTTGCCAATTCCAGTATTTTTGGAGATTTTAATTTGATTACTTTTTGCCCCACAAACATGAAAAAAACCCACCATAATTTAATTCCAGGAAGTGTGCGGAAAATAATTTGAAATTTAAATTTACTGAAAATATAAGTAAATAAATAATGAATAAGAGTGTACAACAGGGGAAAAAAGCCCAATAATAGGTATTTTTGGATGGAACACATTTTGAGAGGTCACAGAGGGAAAAGCACAGATGTAAATAATAAAATGAACGATGGTTGAATTTATTGTAGCTGATTTGGTTTCAAGGTCCTGGTATTGTGCATGTATTGTGGTTAACTGTGATACTTTGGGAATGACAGAGTAAAACAAAGCCATTGTTAATTATACTAGTAACACCTCTGGTTTTTCAAAAACCTGTTAAGACATTTTTAACACCATGTTGGGGGGGCTGAGTTTTAGTTCCCTTGATGACCTTGTGCCCGCTCAGCATGCCCCTGAAATCAGCGCCAATGGACAGAAGACCTCCTGACCTTGGATGCAACAAAGCCTGTGGTGCCTTTCTTTGAGAAGGACGGGCTTTTAACCTCAGCACTGGAAATACACTCATAGCTGCCTGGTCCTGGGTTGTCATTCTGAAACAAATGCACATCACCATGTCTATGTTTAGCCTTTTAATTGCTTATTAACAGCTGATGTAAGATGAGTTAAATGCCCTACCAGACAGACTTGTGAGGGGAATCTCTGTGCCTTGGATGAAAACCCCTTCTTTTCTTGATTTGCTGTCACCGCTCTTTGCTTTGTCGTTGGTTTAGAAGATGAAGCCGGAATCTTATCTGCTGTAAGATCAAAAACAAAACAAAAAAAACAAAAACAACAAAAAAAAAATCATGTCACATTATAATTTTTTTTTTTTTTTTTTTTTTAGCTCAAAATGAACTTAAGTGTTATTTAGACTCACTTTTATTAGCTCCTCGGTGCATGTTGCTCATGGTTTATTTGGATAACAGGTAGAAAGTTTATGATGAAGTTAGTAAATCTGAAGCCATTAAAAAAAACTCCTCCTGTTGCCACGGCGACGCAAAAACAGTGCGAGTTGCCAGATCGGACATGAAGGTACGCAATTTAAAAACAAAACCGTGAGAAAAACCCACAGTCATAACTGAATACACAGACATAATAAACATATTTTCTTTCACATTACGCTTTCCGATTATACCATTATCTCGGATAGGCTTAAAAAAAAGCGAGGGAGCTCTCCTGAATGAAAATTAAAAACTGGACCACTTTTTTTTACGACGATGTACTTTTTTTTGGCAGTCGAACCTGGCAACACTGGTCCGCCCCGCAGTCTAGGAGCGGGCCTTCGGCGACATCTGCCGGTAACACTGCGGCCCATCGGCCGCTTTTTACAACCCGACCCGCCGCTGTTTTGTTTCCAGATAACCTCGATCCATCATGGCGATGCATGCGAAGGCGACTCCACCGCAGATCCCGGACACCCGCCGGGAGCTCGCCGAGCTGGTGAAGAGGAAACAAGAACTTGCTGTAAGTTAAAGTTGCCTCAAACATGAATGAGACACTGAGCGTTTTGTTAATTACACCAAACTGTAACTTTAACGTCCGCCTCGAACTGGGCGCACTGCTAGCCGAGGCCTTGCTAAGTGCTAAGCTAACCATGGTAGCATTAGCGAATCTGTCGGTTTGTTTCTCCGCATTTCACTCGGGTAGTGACTGGGTTTTTCCGGATATATTTAAATTTGCAAACATTAACTCGTCGTGGAGCCCAGAAAGCAGCCGCAGCAGCGTTTGTTGGCTGTTTGTGCCAGTTGGTTAGCAAGCAGAGCTACATGTTAGCCACCGCCCGGTTTGGCTCAGTTCTCGCGTTGTTTTGTTTTTACAGGTGTGCCATGTACCCATGGTTAGTTTGGAAAGCATCACAGGGAAAATGCATGGTGACATAGAAACTATTCACCTGTTTTTAGTAACATAATCATTAATAGTAGTTATAAGTGTCTTTCCTTCTCTTCAGGCATCTCATTTCTATCCTGTTTGCAGCTAAGAGAAATTACTTGTCTGTGCATCCCTGACAGTCAAGTCAATCTTGAGTCTGAGAAACATGCTTACACATCTGTCTGGTCATTTGTGCACACAACCTGCGACATAAATTCAAAATCCTACTTTGTTTTTTTTAAATATCCTAGGAGACGCTGGTGAACTTGGAAAGACAAATATATGCATTTGAAGGCAGCTATCTAGAAGACACCCAGATGTATGGCAACATCATCAGAGGATGGGACCGATACCTCACCAACCAAAAGTAAGCATCAGATATAAAACTGCTGGGCTCTCTACATGTCTGTGTAAGTGTACAGAGGAAAAAACAAATAAGGATAAATGTTTAAGACTCAGAAGTTATGAAGGATTGATAGATTTTATAGGATCTATTCAGTATGTTGAAATGATTTACTTTGTGGTGGAAACCAGATAGTTGTTTATCCATCTTCTTTGCTTCATTAAGATTTAAAAACACAACCTTGAACCATTTTCTGACTAAAAAGAGTTTACATTTTCTTTTGTGATGCCTACAGGAACTCTAATAGTAAGACTGATAGAAGGAATAGGAAATTCAAGGAAGCAGAACGTTTATTCAGCAAGTCGTCTGTCACATCAGTTGCAGTAAGTCCTTCTTTCTCTGTACTGATTTACAAAATTTTAGCGGATCATGCATAAAAAAGCCTAATAATCCAACTGTATTCTCTTGATAGGCAGTATGTGCTCTTGGAGGGATACCAGATCACATGAATGAAAAGCGTGAGTTGTTTTTTGTAACGTTCTCAAGCTAAGCAGCAATAGAAACGTTTCTCCTCCATGGTCTTTCTTTGTTAATTTCTGACGCTGTTTGGGTCACGTCAGGCGAGGCAGGCAGCGGCACAGAAAGCGACACCTCTCCAGATCTCCAGAACCAAGAAAATGAGCCCAGTCAGGAGGACACAGAAGATGTGGACTCAACGCTGCAGGACCTGAAGCCTCAGAAGGCTGCCTCCTCTTCCTCCTCGGGCAGCCATCATGCAAGCCACAAAAAGAGGAAGAACAAAAACAGACACAGGTACAAGATTTCTCTGACCTTATATTGGTACCATGGTTTAGTCATTTTAACCAATAGTGACAAGAGATGCTACTTTCTGATTCAGATTTAGACACTTTGTGTGCAATTTTTGTATTAAATTTTGAATGCAATCATACCCAGTTATGCATAATGATCAGGCACATGTAGAGTTTGCTTTTTGAACCCAGGCTTCTCCTGTCCACATATCAAAGTATTAAGATCTTTATAAATACAATCTATCTCTATATAAATGAACTTGTCTTTCATCCTGCTGTCACAGTGATATCATCTTTGTCTGACGCCTTTGTCATACTTGGTAAAAACCCTATAAGAAACTCACTCACAAGAAATAATTTTTCTCCTGCAGATATCTAGCTAGATGATCCAGAGTTTCTGTGATCTCCTAATCCAATTACTGACTGCAGGTTTCTTATAGGCATGAGCTTTTAAAAATTCAGACAATAACATAGAAAGTTAAAGAAGTGGTTCCCAATGTTTTTGGCTTGTGACCCCTGAAAATAAGCAATGTCTACTCGTGACCCTTCATCAGAGGTTACAGGCTTAGTGTAGGGATTTTCATCCTCAGGCTGTTCCATTTGAAGGCTCTTTTTAAAATCCCTCAGGGGTCAAAATATTTTAGAAAAAGAGAAAAAATTCCAGCCCTAGTTTTGAAAAATATACAAAATGCTTTCGGACAGGTCCTTTAACTTTCCCCAAGATGATAGTAGTAAAGGGATAAAATAGTGCTCATTCCTTTTCCTCGTGTTGAACTGAAATGAATATCTGATTTTGTGAACATGTAAATATGTGGTCCATTAAATATAACACAACTCCAACTTCCAACGTCTAATTTTTGGGCCAATATTTTTCTTTCTCATTCCTTTAAACATCTTGGCAACCTCTCTAAGAAACACTGACTTAGGAGCAAACACAGTGATTGTTTATTAGCAGTTCTAGTTTTGTTATTAGAAGAGTTGTTGTTGAATTTCTGCTAATACCAGTAGTAACACAAAGAAAGTTAATAAGTTGTTTTTGCAGTGTGTTAACGTCAGTGTATTATTACCCACCAAATTAAGGTCAACCTGTTTTTCCTGACTCAGGCTTCACTGTTTCTAACCACATATTAACACAGCAGGTGCTCCACCTAACACACAGTGATGAAGTGGTTGTGTCACTCTGTAAAGTCGGGACTGCAGTATTATGTAGACGTAGGGCTTTAGCCTCAGGTTGGTGAACTAACAGCTGCTGCTCTCTTCCTTCCCCTAATGCCGCCCCCCTCCCCTCAGCCCTTCTGCCATGTTTGATTATGACTTTGAGTAAGTCTGACTTTTACTTCCTGCTCCTGTGGTGTTTACATCCTGCCTGCTGTAAACTCCCATCCTCAACTTTACCACCGTTTTTCCTGCTCTGCTTGCTCATGTAGAGTTTGATTTGAAGCTTGCTAGTTATTCAGTCATACTGCATGTCCAACACTTCATTCTTTAAATTTGAATGCATATCAGCATCCAGCACTCTAAAACTCCCAATAGATTTTCTTGCTTGTTAATCGGGTATTTTCCATGTTTTTCTCACCCCAGTGTTTACCCAATTCCAGCAATTAAATAAAGCATAGCTGGTCTTGCAGATGATGGGTTGGCTATAGATTTTTGCACAAACAAGAACAAACACATAGTCATTTAGCATTCCTGTTATGGGCTTGTTTTTAGGCTTCTTCATGGTACAGTAGTGGCACCGCTTTTCACCATAACTCTCGACAGAAACACATCTGCTGTCTGATCATATCTAATGCAGCCTGACTGTTTTTTGTTGCAGGTTTGACATGAAGGTTAACAAGAAACCACGAGCTGTAAGTGGAGTTTTTCTGTTTTATTTATCTAACATATACTGTGTTTAGAGCTGAGACTAATGATCAGTATCTTTAGTGATTTGTCTGAAGATTTTCTCAATGAATCATCAATGAAATGTCAGAAAATGTGGCATCTTCAGATTAGAACTGAAACATTTAGCAGATAAAAAAATAATCTGCTCAACTGCTTTGATAATTGAATAATAATTTTGTACCATTTTTGACATTTCATAGATTGAACAATCAAGCACATCGAAAAAATAGTCATCAGATAAATTGATTTTGAAATCAAATTTTTCTAATAATATAATTGTTGTACTTCTGCTTCAGACGTCTTAATTTTCTATTAACTTATCATTGTGATTGAAACTGTGATCTCTGTCATTTTTCTCATTCTTTGTTCCCTGACCTCATGCAGGATTATTCAACTTAAAAAAGATGACTGGAAAACCTGGACACACAAGGATACGTGTAGAGAAACACAAGTTTTCTGGACTTTGTGAAATTTGTATGCCTTTTTTGATTTTTTTTTGTTGTTTTTTAGGTTATCATATTTCAGCCTGTACTGTGTGCATTGCTTGAAACATTCCCCCTGCCACCTACAGCTGGTCATGGTTACGACTCTGACCTGCCGATTAAAGTAGAAATGTTGCTGGAGGCCTGATGATGCCACCTCCAGTCACACCATCTTGTATAGTGTTTAAAAAAAAAGACTATTTATTATGTAGCTGATTTTGATGTTTTCCATTGTAAGAAAGTTTTGCCTTTTGTTAAGCGTCACATAGTTGTATAACCCCCAACTTCCCTGAATTCTTTTATTACATGTTCTGTTTTCCAAAAAAAAATAAAATACCAGTAACATGAATATGTTTTGGTCATTTATTATTATGTCCAGGCCTGTGGCTCTTCATGGAGGCCATGCTTTGTGTCATTCATCACAGCTGGTTGTAATAATTATCCTGAATCTTTATTGTTTCTTATGTCGATCACTGTCGGATAGATTCCTGTGAAACTTTGAAATTGACCAGTTGTTGGATGGAGTTCCCACACAGTGGTCCATAAAAAGTCACAAATATTATCAGTGTTTGGTTAACTATTCTAGAGAATAGCCAGCACATTCTCTTGTGACAGCTCTTAGTTATTTTTTATAAAAATAGTTGCTTGAGTAATCAGGCGTCTGAGAGTACGAGCTGATGACATCCCTCTGCTACACACAGTGTTGCTTGGTGTCTGTCGGTCGTAAACTTGAATATCACAATCTGTTTTAACACAGATGATTTAAACAGCTGGGAAATTGTTTGTGTTACTTTATGTACTATTTGATCAACAAATGTGTGTGAAAAGTTCAAGCTTTTAACATATTTTACGTGTTGTCAGCTTGCAGTATCTCAGTTTTTCACTAGGCAGCGCCAGAAGACATGGTTCACTATACTGACACAACTTGTTTGATACTTGACATTTTCATATTTATTCTCTTGTTCATACAAAGTTATTACACCGGCAGTCACTATTGTGCAAATCTTTGAATATCTTATTTATTATATGTTGACAACAAACTTATCAAATCAATACATAAAAATCTGAATGCAATCAGAAATGTGTTAGATCATCAGTATCAGCGTTTACACAATACAATAGTACAACTTTAGTTATAATGTTTTATGCAAAAGGAAAATGAAAACAAAGAATCGGAAGATTAAAAACAAAGCAGACAGGATTTTTATAAGAGAATATGAAATATATTTAAAAACATGAAATTAGCTGTAAATAATGCTGCAGGTGAGGTGTAATGTGGCTTTCAAGGTGAAAGATGTGCCAGAGTGTAAATGAAATGCAGCATCGCTGTAATTTTTTTGTCCTGGGGCGAAGAACAATTAAAGTGAGCAAACCAAAAGAATGCAGCGATCAGTTAGGAACATGGTGTGAGTGGGTCACTGATGTAGTTTGGATCGAGGCCGTTAAGAGAAAATGAGACGCATCTTAAAGTCATGTCTAAAGTTTACAGGCAGCAAACAGAGAGATTTTGTGAGTGTGAGTACGTTTTTTTTAAAGTTATTTCAATCAAATGAAAATAGAATGGTATTTATGATTTCTCTTTATGAAATTACTTAAAACTGTAGCTACTCACTAAGGTTTCTGATGTTGTGTCACTACATCAATAATCAGGGATTTCAAAGGTGAAGGGACGCAGTTTGAAGAATGAACACCGAACCAGTTCAGTTCATCACAATTTCATTTCCTCTCGGTGCTTGTACAGTACTTCAACTGAAACATCCATCTTCACTCACACTTCAATCAATCAATTTCTTTCAGCATTCTCATTTTAACGACCATTCCTGCTTCTTTTTCAGATTTTATTTTTTTCGCCACTTCAACGTCTTTCACTATTTCAACTATTTCAAATGTTTCAGCTGCTATTTTTCCACATAAGGGAGCTTTGTCGAGTTGTAATACTCTGAAATGATATGATCAACTGAACAAGAATTTTAAAGGGGGGGGATGAGAAAGGAATGCATCAGTACTGAATAGTTTAGTTAAGGTTAATCACTACAATTACCTGTAGTGTGTCTTTGCATTTCTTAAAACCTGACTATGTGTGTTTCACTGAACCATAGCTGCCTCCCTCCCTATCTGGATTTGTGGATTAAAAGCACATAGTTTACAGCTCCCCTAGTGTAACTCAACAGCTCAAGTACTTAAATGTTGCAGTGACTAGCTCATTAGTCACAACTGGCCTGAAACTCCACCACCACATGGGGGGATGGAGACAGACGAGCTGAAGAAACAGCCCCTGACAAACACATGTGATGGAGAGACTGACTGGGAAGAGTCCGTTCCTGGAAACGAATTGGCCTGTTTCATGCTGCTTCACCATCGCTGCATCCCAGAGTCACATTTCATCCTGTAATGAATGACACAATGATTTTACTTTTATTTATTTTTTTTACTGCTCTGTTTCTCCAGCATACACTTAGCATTTTTTTTTTAGCCGTGGCATGTAAGTCCACCATTTTGGTCTTTAATATCTCAACATGTGCTGGATGTATTGCAGTGAAACCACCAAGGGCCTCAGAGGAATAATCCTGTTGAATGTGATGATCCTCTGACTTGTCCTTAGTGCCACTGGGAGGTTGACAGTATTTGTTTTTAATAAAATATCTCAACAAATATTAGACGGATTGCTATGAAGTCTGGTAGAGAGATATTCATGGTGCCCAGATGATGGTTCCTCATGACTTTGGTAAACCCCTGGCTGTTCATTTAGTGTCTATGAAAACCTACAAATATCAACATGTCAGCCTTCTAATGATAGCATTTAGCCCAAAGTACTGCTGTATTTAAGTGCAGCCTCACAGCCCTGTTGAGTTCAGCTGGGCCATGTTAGTAGTGTGGCTCCGGATGGTCTCATTCAGCTGGTCCGACACTTGGTCCTTGTTGAAATATGAAGAATCCTGCTCACTTTGATAATCCCTTGAAATTTAATCTATTCACCTCCATTTTCATTCATTTTTGCTCTTTCATTCTGAGAGATGTTTGAATGCTTTCCCCCCCCCCCACAGACGTTTTGCTGGGGCCTTGACTTCTTTACCTGAGGTGGTGATTCATGACTAATGACAGACTATTATGCATTAACACAGGTCTGGAGACAGGTTTCTCCAAGCAGCATTAACTCCTCTTCTCCTCCCACGTCTGCTTCAGCCATCCAACACAATGCAGAGGCTGCGGTTTGGACCAGATGTCAGCCCATGACTCAGTCACAGGTCACATTCAAAATGCTCAACTACGTAATGCAATCTGGCTGGAAACTGATACAAGAACGCATTCCACGCATTTATCCCTGGGCGTGTGAGTAATGAGGCATGAATGTACAATTTGTGTTACGCTACTTAACAGCAAATAGTTGTTTCATTTCCTGTAACTTCAGGAACTTATCTGGAAAGAACTGACCGAGGCAAGGCTTTAATTGAGCTTTTGGGGACCAAGCAGGATTCCTGAGGTTAAACTTGAATGACTCAGGTGTATGGTGATAGAATGGGAGATACTATAGTAATTGGCTGTTTTTGTACCTTTGAGTCCAGACTGGAAATTTATAACAAATTAGGATGGAGCAAATTGTGGCCTAGGGTTTAAAAGAATCTGGTTTTCTGCCAAGTGCTCTTGAGTTTGACTCTTATCCTAAAAAGTGATCAATATGGGAGACTCAGTGTCCAAAAGTGGAGCACCATGGGAGCTCCCAGATCTGTTGCATGCATGTGTGTTGCATGCAAAAAAAAAAGTCAATTTCAAACCTACTGATCTTTACTGGAAATTAAGCTTTTCTAATCAGTTATTTGTCATCTCTTGTGATGTAGTTAACACATCCCGATGAAGGCCAGACAGAGTTGCAAAAGAATCTCACACAAGGTGCCTTCAGGACCTTTTGACCATAAAACACTATCTTCTTCAGCAGATGGAGTTTGCCCAGTTGTAGAAGTTCAAATTTCCAGTTCGGCTTTTGAGGCAACTGGTCAAACTCCATTAAACACGTCTGCTGAGGAAGATCATGTGATGCAAATCTTTTATCAAAACTGATATGAGCATCACAATAAAAAAAATTATATTGAGATAGAAGATTTTCCCCTACCATATATAGTGAATAGAGTGTAGAGAATAAAGAAGATAATCTGCAGACCTCACTGAACAGTTTTCACTGGAACCGTCTTCTACCAAAGAAATAGTCCCCATGTAAACTGTTGACAATAAGATCCGTGGATTAAACAAATTAACATGGACGCTGTTTCTAAAACAGATGCTACTGTTCAATATCTTCAACTTTGAATGTTGTGAGCATCACAAATAAACTTCACATCTACTTCTTTGGTATAGAGGTGGATAAAACATAATAAACAAAGTAATATTAGAAATCACTGGGGTAAGTGACAAATGTGTTTTGCTAATTTCAGTGACCTGGCCCTCTTAAAAATTGTCCTCATAAATCAGAAGTTACAACAGGCCAAATCCCAAAGAAACAAAGAATGTATTGAGCTGGCAAATGCGCAGATGTGAGTCCCTGTCGATACTGTTGATGACACAGTCGTCTAGGGACCTTAGACTTGAGGAAATGTTGTGTAAAAATACTGTAGAAGCTGCGGGATTTTGTGCGAGGCTCTGTCTTCTTCTGTGGTCTGTCCGTCAGAGTAATGTCGTCTAATTACTTTAACAGGCTCCACCAGCTGAGTTTGAGCCTCCTCAGAGGCTGAGGGGGACAACATGAAGTCTTGAATATTCACTGAGGAGCTTCGGCCCCATCCTACCTCCTCTTTCTCCTCCTCCTTCTCCTCCTGGGACCAAACAAGACTGCGCTCCTACATCCCCGCAAACAAGGTCAAGCATATTTCAGGAAGAGTCATGGGAAAAGCTCAAACAAATAACGGCACCACATGGTCCTTTTATTTTTCATCTGGGGTTGATCTTGTGATAAGATTTCAACAGCATGTAAAGAGCAGGCTTGTTGCAGCGAGTCAACACAAGCGCTCGGTCATAAATGATGATCAAAAGCAGGAAGTTACAGCGAATGTATATCACTGCTTGACAGTTAAATTTCTCAGTTTATGAGGGAACACCAAAGGCCTAGAGTGAGAAGAGAGGTCATATTTTTACATTAGCACCTGTCAGGGCTGACTGCACCTTTAAATCCACTGTATTCTGGCTTTTTCATCTTCTTTTAAAATTACGTTAATGTAATATTCTTTGGGTCAAAGCCTAGCTATTTGTGGAGTTTGACTCAAGATTTCCTTTATTTCTGTCTAATTAAGAATATTTTCTGGACACATTAAAGCTAAAAAGACCAGGGTCAAGCTGTTTCTGTGAGCAGCGGGCCCAGAAAAACTAAAGAACTATAAGTCCAAAAAAACTTTGTCCTTTTAGACCATTGTGTCCTAAACTACATCATCTTGTCAGCTGGTCCTCTGCTTCCTCATGCTGACATGGATACTAGCCTGGCACAGCCTCCATATAAACACAATCAGAGCAGATCAGTACAGAGGTTCTGAACTGTAAATATTTATGCAGATTATGTAAGTAATAGTAAGGGAAAGTCTTCATGGGACTACCCTCAGAAAGCCATCTTTGGGAAAAGGTTCTCAAAAGAAACTTTTTTCCTGATTTTTTTTTTTTCTGGCCTTTTTAAGAGAGAAGTTGTTAAGATAGTTAGTGTGGTTTATTAATTAGTCTCTTGGTCAAAGCATGACTTTGAACACTACTGTGCAACCAGGGATAGTTTGCCATTTTAGGAAATACGCTTTTGCTTTTGCTTTTGCTGCTGAGAGCTAGAGAAGAAGATAGATACCATGACGCTGCAGCCAGCAGCGGGTTAGCTTAGCACAAAGACTGGAAACAGGGGGAAACAGCTAGTCCAAAGATAATAAGATCCAGACACAAGCGCCTCTGCAATGTTGTATCTTGTTTATTCAACCAAAACAAATACCAAAGTGTATGACAGATTGTGGTTTTACAAGCTGTTATTGCCCCTGGCCATCACATAACTCCTGTAAAACCACAAGCTATGCTGAGCTAAGGTAAACAGCTGTTGACTGTAGCTTTTTATCAAGTCCTCCAACCTCAAACCTAGCGCCCCAAGGTGGAAGGAGTACCGCACCTTGGTTGTCATGGTTACAATAATAAACAATAGATTGTACCAAGAGTGGGGTACCTACCTTTGTCACCATGGTTACAATAATAAACATCACTGCTAGGTTAGATTCAGGAAAGGATGGTGATTTGGGTTAAAATAAGCACTTCCTCAACATTAGACGACCTTTGTTGTCATGGTTACAGTATAGCAACGTGGTTAACTTTGTCTAGTAATAGAAACAAGATAACATGGGCTTTACATTCTGTCTCCACACTTTTCTCTTTGCTCCAGTCATACTTTCTACAGCCTAGATGTACTAGATGTCGCCTGTAATAACCTGCTGCACATACGACCTATGGGCTCGTTTTTTTTATAGGGGGACAGCCTCACTCCTGCTTTAAGCTTTTGAAACAGACAGCATACTTTAACAAATCTTTAGCACAAATTTTTGCCTTTCCTGAATATGCCGCAAAGCAGTTATTTCCCAACCTTCTTGGCTTGTGACCCCCTCAGATGAAGCAGTATCCACTTCTGATTCCTCCTCACTGTTTGCATATGTTGTTACCACTATAACTACAACTTTCTCAATTTTTTTAATTTTATTATTATTTTGAGAGGCCTAAAATTAGTATTTATATGCACAAATTATGCATAAATATGTTGTTTTAAATTTCCTCTTGCGACCTCCAGGTGTGTAACTACTGCTATATGATAATTTGCTTCTGCAAACAATCTTTAAGGTCAGTGGACTTACCGACACCTGCTGTACATTATGAGATGTATGATGCATGTTCAGTTCATATAGACAAATACACCATTCATTAATTCATTCACACACAACTCTTTGTTTTATGACAGTTTTTATTGCATGTACACCAGTGACACTTGATTTCAGCTCAAAAGTTTGTTTTTGACAAATAAGTTTACATACAAGTAGCAAGTAGCAGGAGGAGAAGAAAAGCAGTTTTATAAAATATGGAGTATTTCTTTTACAAAAGTACAATTACGTTTCAAATGTTGGTGTTATATAAGGGTGGGTTATCACCTTTATGAATAAACAAACAGCTTAATTTAAAGGTATATATTTTGAATATTTTATTAATTCTTTGATGTGCAAACCATATAAAATAAAGAAGAAGACATACACAGATATCACAGGACATTTCTGCAGAATTTATACAAACATTTCAACGTGCTAAAGGCTGATAGGAGTTTTGATTTGTAAATACTGAGCTTGGTATCAGCTGTACACTGTGAGTGAATTAGTGATACTGAAGTGTTCATGTGCAAAGCTGAGGTTTGGAAGTTTGTCTGCTGGTGTCAGCAGTGTTTGACATTTTGCTGTTTCAGGTGCAGATGTTGCCGGTGTAGTCAGTGGGGGTCAATCGTCGCTGTTGCAGTCTGTACACAGAATCTGGCCGCGGTCGGGGAAGAAGCCGGAGCCCACCAGCGACACAGAGCATCGTGAGCACTTGAAGCACGGCTGGTGCCACTGCCGGTCCTCAAAAGAAACATACTTTCCATCTCCAAACCCTGCAAGAGGAACATACAACATATGAGTAACTAATGAAGGAATGTTTTACTGGGGGGAGGGAAATACAGTTTAATAACAGCCTAGCAACATTCAGGAAATACCATAAATGAATTCCAGATAACATCAGCATTTGGCAGTAACAATAAGAAAACACTGCCAGCCCTGTGTACCTGCTGGTATTCTAGTTCAGAGCTGTGGTCAAAAGCATTTCATTCAACTCAAGTTTCTTTGTTAATGCTATAAAGTTGATCATAGACTTTGTCTCGTCTTCATTTCCTTTGTTCTTCTTCTGTGCTCGCTTGAAGCCGCCTTGTACAGAGTTTCTTATGTTCTTACAGCATCTTTCAAATTAGTCTGAAGGTGTACGTTCTTGTCAGTATTAATAGTGCTCATTTTTGTGTTTGGCGCCATCTACACACAGTGCATATGATCAAGTGGTTATAATCAATATTTTTATAATTTCATCATATACATGAGAGTGTAATGATGGACCTACAAAGAATTATTACTTTGGCTTTATGGAGCTTTACAGCGACTTTCATCCAATTGTTTAGCAGTTTAATTCACTCTCACAGCTCAGATGGTGATATTTAGCGCTACAGCAGCCACCTGTTTTGAGCTTAAAATCTTTAAAAACCCATTGTTCGCTACCTGCTCAGCACCAAACAACAGACAATTAAAGACTAGCTGGTGAACATAGTGGAGGATTAAGCTGCTAAAGAGCGAGATATTGGAGTGGGTGGAGACCAAAAACAGAGCAAAAAGAGAGTGAATACTGGACTTACATTCATTAGATGCTAAGAAACACAAGTCCAAATGAAAGCTAATGTTGCTCTGCAAGTTCACCATATCAACTTAAAGGTGATGATATGTCAATGTTGTGGTCTTGACTTATTTACTAATGGCCAAAAAAATCAGTTGTTGCAGGTAAACAGGAAACACCATGGCATGTAAATTCAGCGTTGCTGTTTGTAATTTTCTCTCACTGATATCAGCCTCACTCTTTGACTCTCCTGACTATATCAAGGCTGATTATTTTCTACAGCTGATGCTCCACATTAGAGTGTATAACTGAAGCACTGCTTTTATTGTGAAGTCCTTTCTTTGGACGATAGGAAAATGCACAATACAAAGAGAGGACATATGGAAACATGCAACTCACAGAAAGGATCAGAGCCACAATTTAAAACCTGAGTCACCTGACTGCCTAAACCTGTTTGTTACAGATAACTGCTTTGGCATTTTAACCTTTACTGATACTGATAGATAATCAAGGCAAACAGGATTCATAGGGAGAACTGCCCAGTCTAAGATCAACCAGGAATATCGCATTTACAACCACTAGGTTGGCAGGACACCACACCCTGTTGTGTTAACTCTGGGAATTTACCAGGTGGTCCAGCATATTTTACTGACCTGTGATGGCTGTGTTGCAGCCGGCACACTTTTTGGCATAGAGGCTGCTGAAACACTTGACGCAGTATGGACTTTCTCCCTGCGAGGTGAAGGGTTGACCAGCCAGCGGAGCTTTGCAGCCACTGCAGAAAAAACACTCTTTGTGCCACACCTTGTCCTTGTAGGTCACCCCTCCTTTAGTGAGCGCCTGCAGGACACAAACACAGACTGTTAATGTAAAATGTCCCAAGTTAAGATCCTGCTTTGGTTATTCAGTTAAACATCACATTCAGGATGAACTGTATAGGATAGTTGACCTCATGTTTTATTTTTAACTTGTCACATTTTTGGATTTTCTTTTATATATTTATTTTTACTGTTCTAATGATGTCTGCAGATGCACAAATAAAATAAATAAAGACAGATAAAAATAACATGGTTAATCATCTTTAAATACTTCACATGTTGATTAATCAATTAGTCAATCAACAGAAAATGAATTGCCAGTCATTTTGAGTAGTCATTTATCCTGAAAAAAACATCACCATCTCTAAATTTCTATTTCTAAAGGTGAAGACTTGAAGCTTTTCTCTGTCAAACATCAATGTAAATTGAAAATCTTCAGTTTTGGACAAAACAAGACATTTGAATCTGTCGCCTTGGCCTCTGACAACTTGAGACAGAAATTTAATTAACTAAAGAATGAATAGAATATAATAAAAAGTTAATAATAATGAATAATAGTGATAAAAAGGTGCTGTGTACAAGATTTATGGTCAACATCGGCCACATTGAGGCCTGGTTCACCTTTTTGCAGTGGCTGCACTGAGGAGCAAACCTGCCCTCGTAGCACGGCACACAGTAGTAGTTGTTTTTGTCTGGGATGAAAGCCTCGGCACCGATCGGCTTCTCGCAGCCTTGACAAACAAAACAGTCCTCGTGCCACGTGGAGCCGCCGTACTCCAACATCTTTGATCCTGTCAGAGAAAAAGAGAGGAAGTGAGGGAACAGATGGAGGTGGAAACTGAGACGTTTCTGATTGTTTGTTGATATATTTCCTGACATTTTGAAACTTCGCTGTCACTTTAGGCGTTCCTTTGATCCCTGCCCTGCTGTAGCTATAAGAATCTGATAGCTTTCACACGAACACTGAGGAGGCCCAAAGTGATAATTCAGTGTGACGGCTAAACCTGTTCTTACAGAGGCCTCCTGCACCATACAATCACTTCAGCTTATCTTCCATCAACCCAATCTGACAAGCTGTAACAAAGCAATGCTCCAGCTGGCATACATTGCTGCACAGCATCCGAACACCTTTTAACTATTTCATAAGTGGCTGTTAGTCCTCTCCCATATAAGTATGAGAAACACACGTCTCACTGGAGAGGTTTATAGAAGTTAGGAGCCAGTCATGGTTATGAAACTGGATGTCACATCCTTTAATCACTGGCCTTGTTTTACAACTTTCGGGACCTCAAATGAAGACCAAAGGCATGACGGTGTTTTGAACTTGAACTTGGCTGCACTTTTACAAAAAAGGGGGAGAGAGGGCAGCAGCTTTTTAAAGCATTCCAGGCTGAACAGAAACTGAAGAAAATAACCGCTCAGTTCAGAAAAGAACTGGTGAGTTATAATAATCCCACAGTACCCACAGGCCCGGGTAATTTTCAGTCATCCGACACCACTGCTGCACTCGTGTCGTCACAGCGGCCAGAGCTGAAAACTCTGCAGGAAGAAATTTTCACCAGAGCAAGGAAACAATCACTCTGTCACATCTAAGCTGTCACACCCCGGTTAACAAAAACCCATTGGCCTCTTTACCCCTGCAAAGACAGGGTGTGAACCTCCTGACTGTTGGCGTGATTACTGAAGGCTCTGTCTGGAAGGCGGTGTTTCAGTCTTTCTCGTCCCTACCTGGCATGACTGTCTTGTCGCAGGCCACACACTTGGAGGAGAACTCATTGCAGAAGCAGTCACTGCACACGAGTGCGTCTTCCTGGCTGGTGAAGGGCTCATCTGCCAGAGAGCGGTCGCAGCGGAAGCAGCGGAAGCAGTGCTCGTGGTAGTGTCTGTTCTCATAGATGAGCTCCTGGAGGAAGAGGAAAGGGAGGGTCAGGCTGAGAGAATAGAGATTGTAAAACCTGTCAGGGTTTAAGTGCATCCACACTAGATACCCATCAAACATATCTAATAATTATTATTTTCACAGGGAGGCTGAGACTCCATGGGTCACTACCTTGCTTCCTAAATGAAGACATCAGGGTAAGTGGATATGTGAGAGGAAGGAAGCCAAGGAGGATTATACAAAGTCCTCCCCAATGTGAAAACAAAATCTCAAATTAAATCAAATGTAATCATGCACATCTGGAAGACCAGATGAAACAAAGAGGAAAAAGAAGAGCAGGTAAAAGAAACAGACAAAAAACATACAATCAAAGACAAATTATGAGTAAAAAGAAATAGAAGGTTTAAAAAAAAAAAAAAAGGATCTTGAAACCTGTAATAAAGATGGTGGCTTTTTCATTTAAAGCACAGCGTGGGAGAAGAAATAAAACAATTTCAACTTCCAAAATAAAAAGTTGGATTCATAAGTAGTAGTTTATGGTAGTTAATGTCAGCAAATGTTTGCAAAATCAAGCTAGATTTTCCTTGAAAGCTGTCATTACTGAACCGACCAACAACTCTTCTTCTTGTGCTACTGTTTCACTACAATCTATTACTTACCCAGTTTACTTTCCCATCACTGTAAGTTGTGGCCACAGATGTCATTGTTAAGTAAATGTTATATAGCCTCACATAATGAGCAGTGTGGCAATAAGATAAATGAAAGTCCTTTGAAGACTTAGGAGAATATGAATAATAGTAAATTTGATTTAAAACTTTTTGAAAACATAGGGAAGATGGCAGATACATTTAACTCAAAACTAAACGTGGCTTGTTTGGCCGCACAAAAAGTGATAAGAATCTTTAAAAAACTAATAAAAACAAAAACTCACACTACTACTACCATACTGTTACAGTTTCAGTAGTTGGTTTTTACAGTGTTTTTGGGTAAACTGTCCTGAGGATTTTACACAATCTTAATTTTCATTCAATACATTTTTTTGTGATTATTACCATTATTACCATTATTGTTGTTCAAAAACTAAAAAAAAAACATCAGTAAGCCACAAAATTGTACTGAAATGTTCAATGTGCACTGCCCCATATACACTTCCCAGCTGTTGTAAATACACATCAAATGCATGTTAATTCACACCTAAAAATAGTCCCTCAAATATGCACGATTTCCATGTTTTTGAATGACGGAGCCTTTTTAGAAAATAAAACAAAATATTTATGAGTGTTTTTCTACAGAAGTGTATCTTCAAAAGGAACCAATTGACTTAGAGCTGAGTGCAACAGACAGGGTAGGAAATGTGGAACGTAAGACAACTAAGATATGGTTTTATTATCATTATTATTATTATTGTTGTTGTTGTTGTTGTTGTTGTTTATGGTTGGTTTTGGCCCTTTCAGAAGATTTAATGACAACAGGAAACTCATAGAAAACGCTGCTTCAGGGTTTTATTCAAGAGCAGAACACTGTGCCCTAAACTGAAAGTTAATAAAAACACTCGATATGTTATTGTTCCTCACAGGAAGACTCTATTTGCTGCCCCCCATCTGCTTGGAGGTCAGAGGTCACGGCCAGCCACAGGATTCAGTTTCCCACACAAGGACACTTCAGTGCTTTGGATGTTTGCTGACATGGGAGCCTAAACTGAAAGTTTCCTTTTCCCTACGATACCCTGCTGCCATCCAAACATTAAAGAGGTAACATGGGAGATAAACATGAGAAAAATCAATTTTTTTCTTCACTATTTCCTTAAAAATTAGAATAATGCACTTTGTGAGTTTTCTTTTTAACAGCTGCTTGTGTTCCAGTTCATCTGCAGTTCAAGCAAACTCCATGATAAATGGTCCCATTGAATGGTGCGTGAAAAACTTATTTTTGAGGAATTAGGCTTTCACAGTAAAAGAAACAACTGACGGAGCAGGGTGAGGATGGATGAAGGATGAATGTTGCTACGTCTTGGGCGGAGGAGGGACGGCCAAAGCAAGCAGTAGCATAATTCACTGCCAGTCCCTCACAGGGAGTCCATAATTCACAGGACAGAGTGGGTGTTTCCTTTAGGACAGTGTTTTTCATTTTGACTAACTGAGGCTTTCTGGAAAGCTAAAGGGGATTACAGACAATTTGATGTTCTGTAAGAAGAGTTATGTTTTCCAGGAACACCAGCTCATCTGCAGCACTTAGAGCAAGAGTGGAAGAAGTACTCAGATCCTTCTCTTAAGCAAAATAATAGTAACTGTTATAATGCAAATGTACTTAAAAGTATCAAAAATAAAAGTACTGATTGTGGAGGCAGATTGGCCCCTTGTAAAATCATATCTTTATACATTATTTGATTATTATTAGTGACACAATAACATATAAGCAGCACTTTAATGTTCTGGCTGGTTGAGGTTCATTTTTAACAATTTTATATAAAACTTTGACATGTATTGTATTTGTGGTAGAGCTGACACAAACATTAAGAAAATGTTTGTCAGATTAATCAACAAGGAAAAACTTGTTAGTTGCAGCCCAAATTTATAAAAGCTTCTCAAATTTTGCATAATGGTGGAGAAGCATAAAGTAGCATGAAATGAAAATGCTCAACTAAAGTACAAATACTTCAAAGTCAGTAAATGCATTCAGTTATTTTGCACCACTGTACAATTTGATCTCACCTTGGCATTGTGACTGATGATTTCTTTACATTCCTGGCAGGTGTTGGCGTGCAGGCGGTCGTAGCAGGGGATGCAGTGAGGGTTGTCCTCCACCTGGATGTATTTGCGTCCGTACAGGGACTCGTTGCAGTTTTTGCAGTCGAAGCGGTCGCTCATGATGTCTTTTCTCAGGCTGACCACCTGCAAAACAGAGAAGTCGCAGGCGCAGTTCAGCATTCGGTATCAGCAAGAAGACAGAACAGGAAGAGGGAGGAGGAGGAGTGAGATTAGCAGGACAGAGAGAGAAAGCAGGAAGAAGGGAGGCAGAGAGTTTTTGGATATAGAGCTGGGACATAGCTATTTTATTTGTAGAGCCCTACACAAAGACATTTTACACAGCAGGTAAAAAGAATCGTAGATGACTCAAAAACACAAAACACACTGAACTTGTGTCATTTTTATGTTGATGTTCATTCGCTTTGGAATATCTGTGGTCCAAATCCTATCCCTGTACATGAATTATGAAATACCACAAAACTCTATTTATTTATTACGTACTAATACACATGAAAAGTGGAATTCCTGTGATAAAATATATTTCATTATATCTGTGCCTAAACCTAAACAAACTTTAAACTTTACTATAGCATTGTCACATCACAAAAGGGCTGGTGGCTTTTTTTTAAAAACCAGAAACATGTGTCGGAAACGATCGAACCAAAGGACTTTTTGAGAAAAGAGCAGAAATGTGCAGAGGCGAGTTCATCTTTTGTCGTGGGAAATTAATTTTTTTAGTAATGAGATTTGCATGGCGTTCAAAAAAGAGGCCGAAGTTTGCATTTTGTGAAGGATTTGTGACCGAAGCTGATCATATTGGATTCAGTTCAGTTTGAGTAAATTGGTGGGGTGGAGCGCGCTGCACAGACGATGGATTTAGTGGAGATGTAGAGCTGGATCTCATTGACGTAACAGTGGACATGATGAGCATGAAGACAGATGATGTTACCAAAGGGGGAACATGTAGAGAATGAACAGGAGACGCCCAAGCACTGAACCCTGGGGGACACCTTGGAAAGAGGAGCAGCGGAGGAGGTGCAGTCATTAATGGTGATGAACTGTGGTCTGTCTTTGAGACGTTAAGAGAGAGACATGGGAGGATTTATGAGGGGACAGAGCACTGTTGAGGTTAATAATGTCAAGAGAAGCAGTGAGGTTGAGGAGGAGTCTGAACAGAGGAGGCAACTTTGGAAAAAAAAGTGCCTGACAGAATCAAATAGAATCCTGGAAGAAATAATATAATTAAATATTGTTCCATCAAATGTTCCAGATCCAGAAAACCTTTTCCTACAACTGCAGAAAGTGCTGCCTGAACACTTTAACTCAAAGAGTTATGGCTGATTCATTGAAAAAAAAGAGCAGTGTAATGATATAGCTGCTTCTCCCATTTCATCATTACTCAGTAACAAGTGAAAGCCCATGATGTCAGTCTCTCCCTCCCTCTCATTCTTGTACTGAAACCCCCTGTGGCAGTTTGACATTGAGAATGAAAAACTAAACAATATTAATTGTTGGGAGCTGAACTGAAACAGTGTTCTCGATTTCAAAGGCTCTCTCTCGAGAGCTTTTTCATCTGTGTTTGGCTTGTGTTTAAAGGGCAATATCACTCGTTCAGCTTGTTTACTTCTTTTGTCCACAACTTTCTCATGAATGCATGACTTTCTTTTGCTGTTCAAAACAAGATAACAACGACCTCACCGTGTAATGCCATCAAGATGTGTTGTGTTTGCTGCAACTTCAACTTATTTTACCCCAAAGAAATGACTGTGATCTTATCAAGTAACTGTTTTCTATAAAAAAACTTCATCAGCCGTGAACATGTTTCCGAGAACAAGGTAGGTCTTTACAAAAACTGATTCTCTAGTGCAAACAATACAAAATATCTCCCAGGACACTTCACAGTTTCAGCAGCATTGCCTCCAAAAGCCCAACTTTGTCCTTTTTTAACTGGCCCACATTTTCTCATAAGAGTCTTTTAATGGGAGCAATTGTGCCCCAAATCTCAGCTGCCTCATTATGAAGCTTTTTATGTCTTGCCTGCCTGTGTGCTTGATACAAAACACATACAGTCCCACTGGGGGAAATGGGGTTGATCTCCAAACATAAACTTCAAACTTGTCTTTCTCATTATATTGACCTTGAAGCTGCTGTGTAAATATATTTTTCTGCTCATCAAAGACCCATCAAGACCTCAGTGAGAGGATTAGGAGGAAAGTAGCATCTAAAGTCTATGAGAAGAGCGTGACTTAATATAATCAAATAAACTTTTCTTTTTTTTATTTAGAGACGTACTTTGGTACAGATGTAGGATAAATAACGACTTAAGGAGATGTTTTTGATTGTTTTTGTGGAAGATTTTTTGGCCTGACACAACTGTAATTGAAAACCACACGCCAGCAATTGAGATATAAAAAGCACATCTAACACAACTAATGACATTTTGATTGAAATTGATTGTTATGATTGAAAACAACAGAGTCACAAGGTCTGGGGTAAAATGACAACACCCAGTAAGCATGGTTTCATCATAATTGATAGGTCAAAAGATGCTGATGTGTCCAGTTTAAAACTGGGCTAAATTTGTAAAGTTTGTTTATATAACTTGTTTCAACAGGATTTCAGTGACTGCAGTTCAATGTCAGGCCCTGCTTCACGCTGAGAAACAGCCACTGAAATGCAGCTGAGAGAAAACATTTATGCGACAATGATGTCAAATAAAGGTTTTTAACTCAATTCATCCCAGATTTTACTTGGATGGATGACAATTTTAATAGATAGGTGGTTGGCTTGTTAGTATTGGGGGTAAGGGGTACAGGCCCATTGGCCCCAGACCAAAGCCTTTGTACATAATGTCTGTTACAATTTATTTTTTATTTTTGGAAAGTCAATCAAATGACTATAAAGAGACGTATAAGCACCACAAAGAGAGACAAAGAAAACCGGACCACAATACAATCTGCGGCTTGTGGAGCAGAGGAAGGACAGGTGGAAATTAGACTGGGCCCATAGACAATAACATCATCTCACCATTATTAACTGAAGACAGTGAGGCATTAACGGAGTATGTGACCCTATGTTCTGCAGCAGCAAAGGGAAATGAGCGAGGAAATGATGTGTGGGAGGTTAAAATACCCTCCTGTGGAACAGTTAAGACCTGGCAGGGCTAAGCAAGACACATGCAGTGTGGGTATATGGTCACGATCAGGACGGCAGTGTCTGGAACATTGCATTTACAAAGGCAGACACTTTAAATATTTCACTTTGGACCCTCCGCGCCCCCCAACCTTATTTTAAGCTAAGAGTTGCTTTGACATGTTTCTATAATGTCAGAATGTCAGAAGAGAGGAGGTCAGTTCAACGAAGAGCAGCTGAGAAACCGTGTGGCTTTGAAATCTCCCTGAGGGATCAAGGAATGAGCCGAGACCCTACCCCACCCCCACCACCACCCCCCAGCAGTGGAAGACGTCATCAGACTGGGTTGAAATGACGAGAGCTCGGTGCAAACTAATGAAAGCCACTTGTTTTCACAGAAAAACACCATTTGTGGTCTGTAACGATGCTGGTAAGAATTAAAACGCCGATCATGATGAAGTTTCCCGCTCCACAAAGTTTTTACAGGTACCGCGCTTCACGCTCTATAACCTCCAAGTATTTGCATCTGGTCTGTTAAGGAGTCATCTTGAAAGTCGGTTTACATTCCTCATGTCTGACTGCTATCAAACATTTTGTTTCTAATAACCAATGATGCAGTAATTTCAGATAAACATAACAAAGATAAACACAGTCTGCTCTCAGTCATGTCCTCAAGCCGATGCCAGAAGCACAAACTCCCTCTCCTCCAGGACTCGGCAGACTTCTTCTTCCAATGCCATGTTAGCACAAAACCGAGGACATCCCTCATACATCCCTCCCTGCAGATAACAGCACTACTTCCTCCTACAGGGAATCAACAAAACATGTAGGAAAACCAAGCTGAGACAAAACATCACATCCCATGTCTGTTTTCTGTCAGATTGCTGTCTGGATGGGGAAATCAGCCCAACTTCCCTCCTAAAATTTCTTATGAGGTTCGGTTTCTATTCTCGTCCGTCCATGTCCACGATGAATGCAGTGATAGAACAATGGTTTTCCTTCCGGACATAGTCTTCTTGCATTTGTGCATTATGTTTCTCTTCCTGAGCCACAACATCTGCGAACACATTCTGTGGTCTCCAGCTGTTCTCTTTCATCCAGTTGTCCTTCAGGCGTCTAATACAGAATTTCTGTCGGACTGGTGCCATAAAATAACAGCATCTAATTAAACTCCAATATTTTGCGGTTCCTGTAGGAGAGTCCATTATAACTTCACAGTCAGCTACACAGTAGGTAATTATGGTTAAGACTCAGAAACAGTGGAATAAAAACTGTGTCAAGTCCAGATCTGGAGTCAGGAGGCTAATTAGCTTAGCTTAGCATAAAGACCAAAAGCAAGTCCAAGCCTAAAGCTAACTTATTAACACACTATATTCCCTAACTTCAATCCATACACAAACCAATAAGTGGATTTTTGAATTGTGGAGACTTCCGGGCTATATGTTCTCCCCTTTTTCCAGTCTTTATGCTAAGCTAAGCTAATTGCTTCTTGGCTCCAACTCACTACCTGACACACAGAAGAGTGATAACTATCTCGTTTAATTTGTATCTAATTCAAAGTGGAAAAAATGTCACTAAAGTAAGAATACTGGGGTCAAAATGCAAACTTTGCCCTGGCCTTCAATTCCACATATGATTCTTAAAAACTAGTAGAGAAATCTATTGAAAACGTTGGTGTTTGTCAGTTTTTTAGGTTATTTTGTGAGCAACATTATAAACAAACTCATTGGAAGTCCATTATTTTCCCAAATATCAGAGGCACCAGCAAAATTATGTTGTTCAATTATTATATGTTCAATTATTATACTAATTATTAATTATTATATTATATTAAAATTATTATATTAAAATATTACTGAGCCACTTTGCTAACTATGACTTTTTTTCCATTTCTGATACTGTTAGCATTTATCTTTATCCCATAATATTGATTTGTGGCCACACTAGCCGCTGTTCAGTAAAAGTTACCTGTTACTTTAAGGTTACAACTTGCTTACGACTTGCTCACAGTGCAAATAAACATCTGGTATGAATTTGTTCATCTTCACACATTGTCTGACATTAATATCAACTGTCCAAAACACTGACTCACATCGCAGTCAGCGGCTGGTTTAGGAGGCGTTCACCGTACAGGTGTCATCTTGGACCGCACCCAGGAATACTTGTCGCCCCTGTTCTCCTCCTCGCCACAAGACATTAAACCAAACACTCATCCATCCTGTCTAAGTACTCTCTCTCTCTCTCGTAGCACGGCGGCTGAAACTATTTAAACCCACAATTCACCTTGATGAGTGGACATGTCGAATTCCTCACTGATACACTGTCTGTCCCGGTGAGAGATTTACCACAGTCACTTGGCTGTGAGAGCTTTGTAGAGGCAGCCAAATGGCAACTGTCCCCCAGGAATCAGCCACCGGGCCTCCTGTCTCATGTCCCTTCATGGCTCGCTGCTGCTGTTGTTGTTCTCCTCAACAACCTGACAGTTTCTTACGACCGGAGCCAGGAACTCTGCGAGCCATCAGAGCTCTGCAGGGCGTTAGAGTTTATTTTCCCCGTGGAGGAATTTAGACTTGTGTGTGAGGTTTACAACCCAGATTATTCCATGATGAAAACCGCTGTCACACGTAATAAAATGCAGTGGGACAAATATGAAGGTAAATGTTAAATCTGTCAGAGCCACAAAATGTTCATTCATTCCTCAGTTCCTTTTTTGGGGTGATGTAATTGCATTCACGCTCTGAAAGAGGCACTTCAATCTGAGATACACAAACACCAAATCTGTTTTAAGAACGACTTTTTTGTTTTTACTGTTTTACTGTTGTTTTTACAGTCTGTCTAATGCTTAAACTCAAAATCATTGCTTTCTCCTATAACACCCACTAAGGAACTGAGACTGTTTGAGCTGTTAAAACAGGAAAGTGAGCAACAAAGTCAGCTTTTAGTAACACTAGTGGTCTTGACTGGTCCAACACCTTGGTCCAAACAAAAATATTTTAACAACTATTTATTGGAAATCTTGTACAAACATTCATCCACCCCAGAGGACATATCACAATGACTTTTATGAGCCTCTATGGCACCATAAGGTTGACATTTGTGGTTATAAGTGAAATATTTCAACAACCACTGGATGGATTGTCATTAAATTTAGTACAAATGTTCATGCTCCCCAGTGGATGAATCCTACCAACATTGATGATCTGATGATTTTTCATCTAGCGACACCACACGGTCAAAGATTTCACTTAGATGTCTGAACGTCTACACAAAGTTTTGTAGAGCATTCATGGTTCCTTGAGAAACTGCACTACAAAGAAAAACATCAGTCATTTAAGCAAGTGTCCAAAAACAATATGTGCTTACGTTGAAGTGACAAATCTCTGTGGAGGCGGTAATAATCATGATTTGTGTCTGTTCGGAGCAAAAGGAGTAAATTGTTTGACGTTATCGTAGAGCCAGTAAGTCTGCAGAGGGAGGAGGTCATGGTGAATGATGGGTCAACAAAACATCGAACACAAGAGCGCTGTTTGTTTCTTTGATTTGTGACTCAGGCAGTGATTTGAATGAAGGATTTTTTCTCTAAACCGAACCAAGTTGTTTTGGTTTTATTTTTCCGACAGTGATTCGAAATGGATTTGGAAGGAGCAGAGAAATCATGTTGTCCTGTTGATAGTGGTGTAAAATCAGATCAACGCTTCTACATATGGAGTTTAGAAGATGTATTTCTTCATTGGCTAATTAGCAAAACGAGCATGCTAAACATAGATGGTGAACATAGTAAACATTATACCTGCTTAACATTAGCGTGTTAGCATTGCCAACAGGAGCATGCTGGTGTGCAGTCTCACAGAGCTGACTCTGGCTATGAAATCATGCCCTCGTTAAGGACACTTATCAATTATGACTTTGCATCATCACTATTGAATGTGACAAAACATATTGTAAGATCATTAGCAGTAAGTAACGTACATGCCAGGGACATTTTGAGTTTATATATTGACTATATAGCATAAATTTCACACTCAGAATATCATAGGAAACACAGCCTTTTGCCTTGTTTTTGTAATGCTTATAAGAACTGCTTTCTTCTGTAGAGTAACAGCCACAGACCATGAGTGTAGTGTTCAATTAAAACAGGAAAGTGTGGAACAAAGTTGTTTTTTAATTACCACCCTGCTTTACTGTTTATTCCCCTTGAAATGAGTTAAGCTGCTTTAATGGCCTCTCCAGCTCAGAACAGCCCTCATATTGTGCGACTCCTGAGTTACACAACCTGGATTTTGGGAGGTGAACGAGAATATTGACAGTAGCACAATAGTCTGTAGAAAGTGCTATCAAGAGAGGAGCCCTGCAGCACTGGAGGAAAGTGACACCCTCTTGGTCGCAGCTATAAACTGTTACAGAAAAAAAGAAAGAAAAACAAGGCTGGTCTCTTATGGCCGTCAGATGACCGGCTCCCTTTCATCCCCCGTACAAAGACGCTCAATGTGGTGTGGTTTCCTGCAGATCACAAGGCGAATTTCAGCTGCACGCACAACAAATCAAAATGTACACACAATGTACGTTTTGTTGTCTCTGATTAAAGATCTCATCAGGATAAATTAGTCCTTACTGAATTAAACAATGATATTCTGAGATACTGAGCTGGCAGAACTGTAACATCAGTTTTAGTCAGATCAGTCTCATGGCTCAGTTTTTTTGCTCTGAATTCAACTGAAACAGTATGACGATCACTATCATTGGATATTAATGAGACATAACCTGTCATATTAAACTGATAACATTAGGAGTAAAGTGCTTTTAAAGATGCAGTGGATGTCTGGCTTTGTTTAATAAAACTTCCTGCAACTTACAAAGGTCTATTTAAGCTGCAGACACAAATTAAAATGAACACAATGTGCATTTTGTTGTCTGTGTTTACAGATCTCATCATTTTTTTTGGTTGGTTTTTGTATGGTTGGTTAAGAGTCAGCTTCATTTAATTTAACTTAACGGAGTCTTTTTGAGAGAAATCAATTCTTTAATGCTAAATTCCACTAAAACAATAGCATGTTCAGTATCATTGGATATTAATGACACATAACCCATTACACTAAGCTCATAACATTAGGGAATAAAGTACTTTGAGAGAGAGACTATGCGTCTGGCTTTGTTTTATGAGTCTCCAGCTGGCTGTTTGTTTACTCTGTGAAACAATGTGGTCTCCAGCTGCAGCTTCACCTCTGCTGCTGTTGACTGAACTGACAAACAGCTTTCAGTCAGACAACAAGTAAAAAAAGTCACCACCATCATCACCACGCCACGACTTAAACCCCCTGGGACTTGAAGCATGGTTCCCAGTCATAAGGTCAGGATTCAGGTACTCAGATGAACCTTTCCAAAACTCTTAAACTGCCCCTTCCTGTGATTCCTGAGATTTTTTTTTGTAATTTTCTGTTGATTTTTTTCTGTTAATTTTCTGTCTGTAATTTCCTAATAATTTCCTATAATAATAGTTAATAGTTAATAATAGTTTCTTGGAAAGAACAGTGTAATTTGAGTATATATCACAGGGAAAACATGAATTTCCTTTAAAGAAAAACTCATTGTAAACTTGTAAATATTCACTAAGCACTCATTTAACACTGGAAACTTTACTATTCATTTGATAAAAACAAATCTTTACTCAAACTCTACTACAGTTAACTACAGTTTTCATCCTTGGCAAATGAGTTTGCTAAGTTGCCATAGATACGGTCCTGTTGTCATCACATGAGCTATATGAAACTTTAGTCACGTAAAAACAGCAAACAGCATCTGCTGAAGGAGAGTGAGACGCTGCTGAAAGCTCCAGTTTGGAGTAAGTGAACCTTTAGGTTAAGAAAATGTTTCCACAGTCAAGAAGGAACGTTCATGTTCAATCTTTGCCTGTAGTCAAAATTTGCAGGTTTAGCTGATCTGCTGTGCAATTAATTGTAATTAATTAATTGGAAATGTACCAACTGAGTGTTTTCCACTATGATTATTACCAATCACATTATAATGATGATGCTAACATACAATGATAATGCTAACATGCAGCTTTTTAATGTTTACCATCTGAGTTTGTCATGTTAGCGTGCTAACATTTGCTAACTAACACTAAAAACAAAGTACAGCTAACTGGACAAATAAGAATTGTGACCAGATGATGGTGCTTGTGCTAAAGTCTGGGATCATTTGGATTTATCCTCTGGGGACCATGAATGTCAGCGTGAAATTTCATGTCAATGCATCAGTCTGGACCAAAGTGGCGGACTGACCACCAGGCTGACATTGCCACCCAGAGCTTAGCTACTAGCATTGCTAAAAAAATATTAGAAATGTCTAAATATTTTTGCAAAGGGTGGAGAAAACAAGAAAAGTGGGAAGATTAAAAAGTTTATAATCAAGTGTATTTATGGAGTCTCTGAAAATAAAGTATCTTCAGTGAAGTTACTTTTGGCAACTAAGTTATTGCACTTGGATTGTACTTAAAGGCAAACACTGACCGATGCAAATAAACAGTCGGCCTGATCTTAAACACTGACAACTACTATCCAGAACAAATACGCAAGTAAACATATTGCCAGCTGGCAGCTGTCCAGTTCAAGTCCTGGTGTTAATGGTAACAAATGTTTATTTTCTGAGAAAGTGCTGGGCCTGTTGTCTCTGTTTTATGTTTGCTGCTGCATTTATTTGTCTTTGATTCAGCGCTTCATCTTTGTGTTGGAGGGAATCAGAAAGGCTGAGGGCTGGTATCACTCAACTGAGCAGTCATGGGAATCAGATTGAAACTAAGAAAAGGCTAAAAGTACTGGTCAGTATTGTTCTTTCACACCTTTATGTAGAAATGATGATTGATTGTGATGTTTTGAGCAACTGGAGATGTGGATGTAAAGACATGCAGACTTTTAAAGATTTAGTTCAAACTGGAGTGGATAGTGTAATACAGACAAATGTGAGATCTTTCAAAAAATAGTTATATATAATGGAAATTATTTACTTTGTTGTGAGAGTTAGATGTGAACATTAATACCTCTCTCAAGTCTGTACAATAGATATGAAGCCACATCCATCAGCTGGTTAGCATAGCTTAGCATAAAGACTGGAAACAGGGGGAAACAGCTAGCCATGCTCTGTCTAAAGATAACGAAATATGCCTACTAGCACCTCTGAAGCTCACTGATTACATTTCTTTGTTTAATCTGTAGGTGGTGGAGACCAAACACAGAGCTAAAAGATACTGAATATTTCACATACATGCAACAGGTGGACAGAAACATGACTTTAACTGAATGACAATATTGCTCATTAGTTAGTAAATAAATAACTGTTTGTTAACAACTTCACCATATATGTTAGAGTGATGATGTCAATGTTGTGAACTTATTTCTGCTGCCCCCAAGTGGCCAAAAATTACTTATTGTGGCTTTAAATTAAAAAAAAAAAACAAGATTTAAGATGTTAATTAAGCTTCAGTCAGGTTTTGTTATGTTCAGCTAGAGCCGAGCTACAGCTTCATTTGTTGTAACAACAGCAACCATCTTCTCATTTCCCAAAATGTCAAACTATTCCTTTAACTCTTCTCAGGCTGTGCAACAGGAATAGGAAATGGAAAAGACAGCGATGTGAGTGAGACTGACTCATGAGACTCACGTCCCTGACATTCTGGTTTTATGACTGTCAGTCATTTGGCGATCCAAAATCATCACCCTGTAGCTGTTTTATGTGTCTGGCTCGTCTCCAGTGATTGTACACAGGCCCAACCTTCGCCCAACGCAAGAATTTCAGAGGAATGTGACTGTGGTCAAAACGTGGCAAAACCGTACGGTTTCAACACAAGAAGAAGAAGAAGAAAAGATTTTTCTTCCACCCTCTGTTTTCTAAAAAAAGACAAAAGTCAGGAATTCCTTTCTGTGTGAAACAAAAAATAATGCACGCACACACACATTCACATTTGTCCTGGGGGAGAAAGCAACCAGAGCTGAATTGTTTCAATGAATGTATTGATTTCACCCAAATGGATCGGAACATTGTGGTAGTACGGGGATGGTGTGTGGTGATGGAAACTATGAGCGGTGCTGGGGAGGCGGGGGGTGGGGGGTTGGGGGTTTGCTGAGTCTCCGGAACAAAATTTGTAATCTCTAGACATGACATCACTTTTACTCAATGAGACTGAATGGCTTCTTAACATAAAATAAGGACTTGTGTGTGTTTGTGTGAAACATGGCTGTATGAGCTTTCATTGTCAACATATTAAACTTTATTGGGTGTGTCACCCCCGTGCCATCATGTCTCCTGCATCTGAGCCAATTCAAGACATGGGGGATTGTTTCCTCAAAGGTCTCCTTGTTCTTCTTCTCATAAATCCGGCTTCAAAAATGGGGCTGCCGTAGTTATCCACAGTATCAGTTACTCACTTTGGACCCTGTTCAGGCCCCCAGCCCCCAATAACCTCCACTATTTCCTCACCCTAAAGAAAGAACATCCTTTCTGGTGCATCCTGGATGTGGGGGGTCAAATATTTAGCTTAGAAATATGCACTTCTTGCATAATTGAACTGATTACACTTTTACTAAAGATATGTCATTTGGTGCCACTTTCTAATGTGGCATTCTTTCTATAAAGGACTAATAATGTATTATTGTTGATAAATATTTTTTATAGATTCATATAAGTCATTATTAGAACAAATTCTGGGTTGCCAGGTTGCAAAACAGCCTTTGGCAGGTGTTTATCTGTTCTACTTGGTAATAATGTTAAATAATGTTTAAGCTACAAATGTTAATAAATTCTCAGATTTCTCCGTTTCCAATAAATAATCAGATCTGTAATTAACAGAGTTTAGTCTTGATTCTCTGGAGCACGTTTTTAGAGGTAAGTGGTCAAATGGTGTGAGCGGTCAGAGGGCGTTTTCACAACCTGGCAACCCAATAGTAGTTCTCATGAATGTCTTAACTCAATCAATAAGGTTTATGTAAATTATTTATTAATCCTTAATAAGCCACTATAGACCCTTAATTAAGTGCGCCCCATTAGACAGTTATACCGTTTATTCAAAATCCTCCCTGTAGCAGGAAAAAAAAATCCAAAATGTGTTTGATGTTTTCATAATGCGCCGTTTTGCGCCAGGTGAAGGTTCAGGTGAGGATCTGAGCAAAGCTCCGTAGATTACACCAATGCAAACTCATAGTATCACACTTTAAATGCGCTTTGTCATCCACGTTTCCACATTACATCGCTCTAATTAGTACCTGCCCTTTATTCTCCGTGATATAAAGCCGTAAGTAAATGTAAACGTACCGCTCTTTGCGCATCAGCCTCTGGGCACGGTCGCAGGAGACTCCGTCTCTGCAGGATGGGAGCAGTCTGTTCGCCTCTGCCGCCCTGGTGTATAAAATGACAGATAATTAAATCCTCCGTGGACTCCTGCGAGCTGGGGACTGACGGATTTCCACTGACTGAGGCGTCTGTGTCTGGTGCGTAAAACCAAACCGCTCTTCCAAACACCGCCCCTTTCCTCCTCCGCCTTTCCACTCCCTCTCTCTTTCTTTCTTTCACCTTGTGAGGAGTTCAAGCCTGAAGAAGGTAAGACTCTGGGTGTTTTTTGGATGTAACTGAATATTTTAAACACATGGTAGACTGCAGAGGATCCACCGGCTTCCAGCTGCTGATGTAAACCACTTTATTATCTCTCTAAATGGAAAATCACTATAATAAGCTCATAACAGGAGCTGCGGTAGCATAATATCACAATAAAAATCACTTCGGGGGAACATTTTAGTTTAACTATCCTATTTAGCATTTATAGGGAGTATTAACACATAATAAATATTTTGCAGCGCACTATAATGTAAGTGTAAGCAGATAAAAGCTCATTTGGTGATTAATGTAATTGTCAACAAACAGGCCTTCAGCCTATTTGTGTATAAACAGTTAAACAATGATTGATAACGCAGCATAACAGCTGTTTACACAGATGTTCAAATCTTAGTGTGTTATAAACACTTATCAGCTGTTTACACGTTATAAACTTATTTTTTTTATTCTGTACCGTAACTTACTATTTGCTACAAAGCATTTATTCACGCTTATTTTTATTATAAAACATTTATTGATGCGTTGCATGCGATGCATTCTTGACTTTAAGACTAGAAGTTAGACAGAAGAAGTCTCACCTCAAGGTCTTGTGGCCTTCATCAGAGCTGAAGTAGGCTGTGTTGTAATGCAAGAGAGCATTTATAAGTGAATTAATACTTCATTTATGTGATCATTTTTAATATGATATAAAAATATATATTATAAATAGCCTATTTGCACAAAAACTTAACATGACATATTTATAAAAATGCCTTATATCTGCTTACAACCTCATTTTGGTGTGTTACTGTGGTTTATTGGTTATATGGGCTACTAAATGGTTAAAATAAATTTTTACCACATGGCATGTCTCAGCACAGTTATATCCATCATCCATGGATAAAGATGCTGACCAACAGCTTTAAACCCCACACAATCTTCATATTGTCTTTCACTCTAAAATCTTGCGTTTCATCTGCGGTTTCTCTGCTGTATGAATTTTTCTGTGGTTAGAAGCAAACTGCAAGGTCCTGAAAAAAAAAAAAAAAATCCCAGAGAGCAAGATATCATTTTCCCGCTTGTTGACCTCCATTTTCCACAGTGGTGAGCAGGAGATCTGGGGACGATTAGAGGCTTCAGCTGCGGCTCCATCCTGCCACCACCCATTAAGTGATGATGTACAGTCCCAGAGTATGAAGTGATGAAGGCTTTCACTTCATGTGTGTGGCATTTTTAAGCATATTTACAAGATCTTTTGATGGACAGTCGAGTCTTCCTGGAGTATCTCATGAAAAAATAAACTTTGACTCCTAATCTGAATTATTGCACAGGCATGAGTGCATCCTGTAATATCAAATATTTACATGTATATATGCTGCCATCTGCTGTTCAGGCCCATTATGTACATTGGTTCAGTTGTGGGAGGATGCATATGTATAAATTAGACTCAAAAGAAATCAAACTAAAAGGTTCATGACAATGATGCACCATCTACGAATACTATGGAAATTTAATTTACTCAATTAAATTAATTGAGTTAAATTTTTTATTTTTTAAAATTTACTCAAAGAATTGAGACAATAAAGTTATTAAATAAAATAAATAAAATTGAGTTAAATCACCTAAATTTACTTAATCAGACCATTTATTAAATAAAATATTGGGTTAAATATCTTGGTATCTCATTATTATCAAAATGTTAAAACTTAAAATTATGAGATACTAAGTTATATAAGCATTTTTCATAATTATTAGATAATATGTCTAATCACAAGGGAAAAATATTTTATAATGAAACGTGTTGGGTGGTGGATTTTTTTCCTTAACTGGCAGAAATTGGCTTCCATATAAAATTTAAATTTAAGCTCAAGTCAACTAAATATGGAACATATTTTATTAAAGAATTATGTACAGTAATAAAAATAAATCTTTAAGGTCCCACTTAGTGCTCACTCCAAAAAAAGCCAAACAACTACTACAAACAGAAAGTGTGTAAATTTGGCCAATATGTTCATCAAGCTACAAAAAGTAGGCTGCCAGCAGGTTTGGCAGGTTGTTGGAGTGAAAAGCATCATCAGTTATTTCCAGACTCCATTAAGACCATCGTGTTGTCGCCCCCTCTGTTAATCAGCTGAGGCCCTAATGGTGTAACTGGCACAGTTCTGGTCGGAGGAGATCCTGAGCAGAGCACCGGCCGCTGGTCGCATGAATCATTATCAACAGTCTCAGAAACAAACACTGGCCTCCACAGGATTTGTTTTTCATACAGGGGATTAAAGCCACTTAAAGAATGCAATAATTCAAGATAAAACGAGCTGGAACATGAAAGAAGCTTGTGCTGTTTTAGAACGTGAAGTGTAGTTCGTGGAGCTACAGTTTGCCAGGTCTCTGGTCAAGTCAATGGAGCAAGCACTTGAACTGTACCAGGAGTACCTTCACAAGTAGAGTTCACAGGATTAACTGGCCAAGATGGTAAACATAACAGACGTTCATCATCATCCTCAGTTCATGAGCTGCTCCTCTAATGGATTCACATTGAGTTGCACACACAGTAAGGCAACGTGCAGCACAAGAGGCATGTATGTGTGCTTTCATATTATTTCTCAATGATGTGCGGCCTCACTGCACTTCAGGTAAACTAAAGAACTACACTTGTCACCTGGCTCCTCTTTTCACCTTTTAAACAGCATTTCCATTCAGTGCAGCGTATTTCAATCCACTCAGGCTGGAGCTGGACGAGCTCGCTGGTGTCCACACAGCACCCTGCGCTGAGGTGCCAATCTCAAACACTTCGTGGATGGCATTTCGGAAACAATGAAAATTGTACTCTATCAAACCTGCGAAGAGATCACATAAGCCTTTTGAAGCATTTCATTTCAAACATGACTTTTGCAATGTAAAATACAGAGTTCAAACTGCAATGAATCTCTTACAGTACGCACAGTAAGATGATTAAATGTGGAAACTCTGTTAATGTGAGAAGAAGACACTGTTATCTCATCTCTGTCCACTCTAAAACAGCAAATAATAATAATAGGATAACAGTTAAATAGTTTGGAAATATGCTTTCACTATTTCTTATTCACTTTCTTGCAGACAGTTCTTGTTTGTCAGCACGTTGTAGTTGTGTGTGAAGTTATATCCTGGGCTCTTTCCTAACTTCCTGAGGTCTGTGCTGGTTGCAACTTCATGATAGCAACAATAACAACAAGTCAGGGAAGTTGTTTTTAAACTTTTTTCTACGGATGTTCACATCTGTCATTAAGTAAGCAAATAAGTACTTCCCAAAATGCTGAACTGTTTCTTTAAATCCTCTCTTTGTTGCAGTCCTTTAGTCACAAACAGCAAAATGCTGCATCACAGTCAAAATGTGATGAGGAGGCGGACAGTCTGATAGCTACTTCTGTTCAGCCCATATTTTTCTGTTTTTATTGTCAGACCAGAGAGGAAATATAAAATAGTATAAAATATTTCAATATAAAATCATTTGACTACACGTCACAAAGGCTACCTGCTGATCAAGGTAAACAGTAACTCCTGAGGTCAATGAAATCACTATTTTATAATCACAAAATAAACAGAAATACCGATTAAGAACACAGTTTTTGTGTGATCGGCTGCACTGTCATTTAAAATGAGTGCCCAGATGTTGGCTTTGTAACTTTAAAGCAAAAAACAAAGAGAAAACATGGACTGTTTTAGTGTGGACGTACTATAAAAAAAACTGTAGGATCAAACCTCATTTTGAACAGCTAGGACAGGTCTATGTAGCCAGTTTCAGATATTAAAGAAACATTTTGGACATCCTGTTGAATCAAACCAAAGACCTTAACTGTTTATAAAATGTTAATCTACCCACCTTTCCTCTCGAAGCTCTCCTCTCTGAGGATGCAGACGAGAGCGAGGAACTTTGTGACCTCTTTCAAATAAAGCACTGTAGTGTTGTTGAGCTTGATGATAGCCAAAGACTCCTTGTCATAAGCACAGCCACTGCCACCCTCCATTAATCTGCCAAGAGAAAGACGCAGTTTTAAACTCTGAATAAAAAGGATATGATCTTTGCCAACACTTGTACAGCGTAATACTCCTCACCCATAAATGCATGAGACGTCAATGACGACATCGATCATATCGCAGCAAAGTTCATAGGACTGCATGTCCACAGGAGAGCTGTCTGTGGCGATGTAGATCTTGCTAACAACATCGAACAGGAAGGCTTTCTCAATCCCAGAGTGCTGAAAAAGGATGTTAGGATTACAGAAGGTGCAAATACGACACACTTAAAAACTTTTTACTGTTTATAAAAATGACAAAAATCAAACAACATACAGATATAAAAATGTTCAAAAGGTTCTCCAAGGTTGGCAACTGAGGAATGAGCTTCTGGACGACTTTGCTGAAGGCCTCGAATATGGAGTGGTCGTAGATACTGGTCAAGTAGAAGCTGAGGAGGGGAAGTGGGAGAGGAGAGTTAAGACACAACAAAATTACAGTGGCAGCAAATAAGTTGGAGTTCCCAGGAGTTGAATCCCAGGAGATCAGTAGTTTCAGAAATACTATATATGATACAACAATCATACCACTATCAAGGTCAGTGAAATCACATTTTTCCCTCATTCTGATGTTGGATATGAACATTAGCTGAAGAGCCTGACCTGTATCTGCATGATTTGATGCATTGCACTGCTTCCACGTGATTGGCTAATGGGATACCTGCATTAATGACATTGCTACATTTATCTGTCGGTTGTTTGATGCTGGCTCCGTAGAGCAAAGAGAAACAGTGGAGTTGGGTGATAATTCTCTGTTGGTTTGTCACTGTGAGAGACACCACACAGTTACTTGATCCAGTGTTAAATTAAAAACAGTGATAAGTGCAGCTTTAAAGGTTCATTGGGTCATTTTATACACTAAATATGCCAAACAGAGACCAAACACAAACTGATAATAATGATGTCAACATTGATGAATAGACTCAACAAGCACGCTCATGTATACTGCATGCCTGTGATGCTTTTATACTGAAAGCAATGAAAGCGAAAGAAGAAGAAAAAGATGTAGAGATGGTGAATCCAGCTTTTTTTAAGCAGTGCTCAATTACTACTGTTTATATTTCACATGATTTGAAGTCACTGACAGTAAATACCAGAATTTAATCTGTTATAAAAAATTGACTTAGTTTCTAAGAGCGATCTGCAGCTAAATCCTGCTCTAAAAACCCTCGCTAACTTTAAGATCTAACCTGTGCAGACATGTCAGACACTCACCTGAGATGAACCTTCTCCAGGTTGGCATCTGCCAGATCATCGTTGGCCCTCTGATGAACGTCTCTTTGTGTTTCTATCTTGTGGTCGTCTGACAGACCGTCTACTTTATGGATGAACACCTCAAAGTTGATGTCAGGATTCACTTTGTAGGCTCTGGATACAGTGAGATGCAACCGCCCAAGAGCCTCCACATAGTCATCCTAATAACAGGAGAGACACATTCAGCACAGGAAAGAGGTGACATGTTAATTCATCTCACACAGGAAGCATTATTTAAAACCCAGACTGTTTCTGAAGCTTCACTTCATCCTACCTGAGCGTCAATGACAAAGATCAAAGCGCCGGTTCCCTTGAAGATCATCTCACTGTCAAACGTGGGGTCGAAAAAGTCCACCTGTCCAGGAAAGTCCCAGATCTGGAAGTTTACGAAGGAGCTGCTGGAGATGTCGTCCTTGTAGATTTTGTTGGTGCTCTCGAGGAACAAAGTCTCATTGGGTGACATTTTATGGAATACAACCTGGGAAAAGGTGCACAACACAATGGATGTTTGGATCAAATTTTACACAGAAAGTACCAATAACAATGTCCAGGGATGTATACATGGACATACAGCAAAAACAAGGACAACAAAGGTGGGAAATGATAAATAAACATAAACAAATGGCTGTTATATACAAACCAGTGTGTGAAAAAAATTTAAAGCACACACACACTACCTCAATAATTAACACATAATAATCACATATTGTTGAATCTGAGCTGTTGTAATACACAGCATTAGTATATGTGAGTATCGTTCAGTCTTATTTGATTTGTGTATTAGCTAAATGTTAAAAAAAAATGTCTGTATGTAATAATAATAATAAAAACATTAATAACACCTTCTGGATGGATGACTTCCCACTCCGCCTCAGCCCCATCAGCAGTATCCTCGGTTTATCAGCCGGTGTGGAGCTCTCCTCCATGTCTGCCTCCTCCACCCCATAACCAAAACTTTTAGGAAACGAGCCTACGACGCTGTAGCTCCCCGTCAACGCAGGCTCCTCACACGTAATAGACATCCTGTACTTTAATACCTCTATTTGTTGTGCCGTCCTTAAAACGGGCTACTGTTTTCAACTTTAAGTTAACCGGGTAAATAATAAATAATCCGATTCCGAGCAAGATTGTTGTTGTTATATGTTATGCTAGCAACGAGCTAGCATGGCAGGCTAATGAGCTAGCAGCTAAAGCGCGCTGTTTCTGCGTTAAAATACCGAGTCAAACCGTAACGTATCCATGTGGGGTTACAAATAAAAGTTACCAGGACCTTCAAATAACCAAAATATCAGCGTAGGTTGGATTAATCCAGACAAGAAAGGAGAAACGAACACTAAAAAGAACAGTTTCAAGTTAGACAGTTACGCCCACTTCTGTGTTGCCAGGTTTGATTGAAACAGGAGCCGAATTTTCAATTTTACTATATTTATCAATATGATGAATATGAGCTTAAATATTAATAAAAAGTAGGAGTTCTGGATAATGTTGCATTAAATGTTAAACGTCTTCACTAATGTCACTATATTAAGTATAATATTTGATCCGGTGAATTACGCTGTGGGCTACAACTTCAGCCCAGTTTTAGCCCATGTTTGTTTACATTAAAACATCTATTAACATCTATCTGAAGCCTTTTTTTCCCAGATAATTTCTGAGCGGGTGTGTTGACGTTTATTTGCAGCCAGACCTCCCTTACAGTTTGAAAGCCTCGACATTACGGCGGAGTTTTTCGGGCCCAACCTGCATAAATCACTTCTTAGATAAACCGAGTGAAAACCCGTTTAACCTGGCAACACATGACCATTTTTTATTTTTTTTGCATTTAACCCCGCCCCTGAATCTGATTGGCTGTTCGGTCCAAACATCATCATGTGACAACTCGTACCCTAACAGATACAGGAAGGGGACATCAACGGTAAGTAATGTGTCCGCAGGTTAATGATGTTTTTAACTTTAATTTGGCTTGTTGTAATAAAACTATGCTTTATTTGAATGTTTGCTTGATTTTAACCTTTGTGGAATCTTAAATCGGGCACTGCATGTTTACGAAAATGTATTTAGTTCGTGATTATTTGGTGTAAAACCTGTGGTCTCAGCTTGTTCGAGCTAACTTACATGTTAGCTTCTTCGACCCATTTAAAACATGATGCTCAAGTACAATTTCTGGTCTCATTCACTGTCTTAACCGTGTTTTTTGCTGATATATCCGAGGCAGTGTCGGTGCAGTTGTAAAGGATTGATAACACTATAGATAACAGGAAATGAATAGTTTCTCTTCTGCACAATGACTGACTGATGTGTTTGACCATTGTAATGCCTTGACAAAACAGATAAGTGTTGTAATTGGTGCAGATTATTTTATGTGCAATTGTGCCAAAAATGTTAAACCCAGTGTAAATATTATTTGAGCTCCATGTGAAATCACTGGTTCAGTCCTCACTTGTCCAACTAAAATTGTAAAAATCAGACTATGGGCTGTGGTGGAAAATAATTAAGTACATTTCTTTATATATCTTACTTCAGTATAGTTTCAGAAGCACATTCTTCATTTTGATGGCACTTTCGAGTAAGTAAAAGACCTGAATACTTCATCATTGCTACACCTACATCAGCCTGAAGATTTGGAAAGCTCTGTAGCGAGGCTTTTAACAAAATCTCAAATTAGATCACACATTGTACCAATTTTAAATGGCTCCCTGTCACTTTCAGACCTCTCTGTAATCAAAAGAGCTGTTGTGTCCTCTGATCTCTGGGAGGTGTCTTAGATCGTCAGAGCTGGGACCTCTGGCTTTGTCCTGAAAACTAACTGCGACTGAGCTTTAGCAGTTGTCGCTCTTCGACGCTGGAACCACCCGACATAGCAGCTGAATCAGTGCACATCTTTAAGAAGCATCTTTCAAACCTACTTGTTTTGCCTCTTTTCTGATTTTCCACCTTTTACTTTGTGAGTCATATTGTCTGCTCTGTCTTGTCTGTCTTTTTTTTATTAAGTATAGAAATAAATTCGTGCTTGCTCTTTGTTTGTGGTTTCAGGCTCCAGAATGACAACAGCCCTCCTGTGTTTTCTCCTGGCTGGTCCAGTGCTGCTGGCTGCTGGCAGCCCAGTTCACGACTCCAACAATGGGACCGTACCAGTGGTGCTGTGGCATGGGATGGGTGAGTGACTGTGCTGCATTATTATACTGAAAGGATAAAAACATTACATTCACCTGTGTTTAACAGATGTTAATTTTATAGTGAGTTGTGTAGTTGAAATTATGAACCAAATTAGTTATTTTTTAGGAAGATTTGTGTCTATAATTATTTGTGTAACTGTGATAACCTTTTCTTAAATGTCTCCCTCGTGTTATAATCTTAAGCTTATAAGGAGACAGGAAAATAGAGCAAAACTCAAGACTTATAAAGGGACTAAATGCTCACAGTGTCATATCATATCAGAAAGGGAACGTTATTCTGCAGGACAGCTTCTCCCATGATAAACACATTATGCATCCACCCATGTTATTTTACTTTTTGAGTGAAAATGAAAGTAAAAAAACACCACTTCTTATTAACATTTACAATAACACAAGGACTGGGGAAATACAAACCTCACACTACCTTTAATGTGAGGTAGGTGAAGTGTGGTGTGTAGCCTCAGAGTTGACCATGCTTACATATGAAAGGTTTCTGGTTCTAATCCCACATGGCTGGAAAAATCCCCTAATAGGAAGTGAAAGAAACAAAAAACACTTTCTTTTCTACCTAAACAGAGTTGGCTCAGGTGCCTCTGAGATACCTCTCCCTGCTGAAGCCTCTTGTGTTTTAACAGCAGTTGACTGTGCTCTGCTGAGAGCTGCTGTCTGATTTTGATGTTTAACAGATGTTGATTTAAACCAGAATATTTCTGGGAAAGAGCTGCGTTCATGGCCGTCTTCCTTTGGTAAGGTTAGATTGATGAAGGCCTGTGTTCCTCAACGTTTCTCTTACAGTAAATAAATCCTATTAAAAGACAAAAACCTACAATGTCTGTCAGTGCTTTTAAAGTTCTCACCCTGTCTGTGACAAACAAGACTGTTTGTTCCCACTTTTTTAGCAAACATGAGTCCAGTGAGTATTTATGGCAGCAGGACAATGTTTGTGTGACTCAAAATAAACTACAATGCCCATGTTCATCATAATGATGAAGCAAGTAACACATGTAATGCTTTTTTTAATATTTTGGGTCATTGATATTTGGAGGTCTATGGCTTTTGATACACATGTCACATGTCAGGCTTTTGATACACAGACAATCCTTGTTCATAGAATCAATTTATAAATGGATTTTTTGATCATGAGAACTATTGAGAAGATTACCAGCTTTATCTTTTAATGCACGTGGTTGTTTTAACAAACTGACCAGGGGTTTCACAGTCTGACTCTGCTGGTCCCCACTTCAGCTGCAACCCCCATTATTTTTATTTTTATTTTTATTTTTATTTTTATTTTTATTTTTATTTTTATTTTTATTTTTATTTTTATTTTATTTGGGGAATAATCATACTTTAAGTTTTGGAACCACTGTTATTAAAATTGTGGGCTGTGGGGGATGTAAGTAGAGAGTATAATAAGCTGTGGGCAACAACTTAAGCTGTTATTTTTAGCCCATATTTGTTTACATTTATATTGGCACCATTAAACGTATGCTGAATTAGCTATCAGCAGGTCCTTTTTTCATTGTGCCCACGAATGTACAAAAAGTTATCCCTGAATTACTTTGACACAAAAGAAAACTTAAAAATGTGCCAATTCTAAAGCGAGTTCTGAAATCATGAGGAGCGTCTTTTTTCTATGACTTCTGAGAAGATTTATGTATGTTTATTCACGATGGACGTCAGCTGGGAATTCAAGTTACAACTGATCTAACAATATGTAGTATCGTCTGTTAAGATTTGACTTGAGTTCTAACTCTTAGGAAGGAGGGTGATTTTTTGACTGAAATTGCCTCACATCTCTCAGTTTGAAAACCTCAGATCTAGATTAAGGTGTTTAAGATGATGCAGATAAACTCAACATGCACTACATGTACATTTGGTGCTGTAAAGTGAGTCAAGTATAGCTCAACTGCTTAAATGATAATGTATGTATATGTTTACCAGGTGACAGCTGCTGTAACCCTCTCAGCATGGGAGCCATAAAGAAGATGATCGAGGAGGAGATCTCCGGCGTCTACGTGCTCTCATTGATGATTGGGAAAAATGTCATACAGGTACTTTTATACTGTAAAGCCTTTGTTTTTTTAAGTGAACATACTCCCTATTCTGTGCTAAAACTCTTATGAAGAAAATTTGTCTGTACTGAAGTGTCTTAAATACAAAATGATGAAGTTGCTGGTGAAAACAGGAACTGCAGTCACTTATTTAGGCTTTTTTTTTATATAGCAGAGGTCCATTTTAAAGCTGTGTTTTATTCCTATAATGTTATTTTAGATTGTTTCTCTAGCTAAAAAGTAGATACTTTAACCTACTTAACCTAAGAAACCTGTGTGACATTTCCCTGTGACTTTCTTAATTTCTGTAAACATACATACATTCATTCAGTGCACTGAACAGTGAAATCAAGTCCCCTTTTCCTTTTGAACAAGCTCACAATTCATGTCTCTATATGACATTTTTATCCAAGAATGTTGCATGTGAACCACACAGCTTTGATTGATTCATCCACATGACATGTAAGGATTCCTATTCTGTGATATTTACAGTGCCAGCGGCGCAAGTTACATCAGAAAAATAGCTCCTTTACAACTTCACTGTGTAATTTTTCTGTGTTAATATTCATAGCAGACCAGTACGACTGTTGCTTTTTTGCTTTGATCCGCTGCAACACCATGACTTTATCTCTGCGCTCGTCGTCTTCTTTTAATCTTTCTGTCATGCTTTGAACTTTTCATGTTTCTCCTCCTGCAGGACACAGAAAATGGGTTTTTCATGGACGTGAATGAGCAGGTGTCTATGGTGTGCAGTCAGCTGGCTCAGGACCCCAAGTTGAAGGGAGGATACAATGCTATGGGCTTCTCCCAGGGGGCGCAATTTCTGTACGTATCTCCTGTTCTGGACACTGAATGGTTTTGTTATGCGTATGTGAGAAGAGGTGGACAGATGCTGTGTTGGGATAGATTCCCTTCTTGACTTATTCTTCTTCACAGTGAATGAAGTACATTTAAAAAAAACAGACTCTTAGAGAAGATTTCAGCTCTGCTTGAGAAGGTGAAGATAGTAAAGTTCACATCCTGAGCTTCATTCTCAGGCCGCAGCCTTTGTTTGAGCATGTTCTCTTTTCCTGATGAGAATGAGGAAGTTCCTCTCTTCACAGGAGGGCCGTGGCTCAGCGCTGTCCCTCTCCACCAATGAAAACCCTGATCTCCGTCGGTGGTCAGCACCAAGGTAATACCATTATGAGAAACCGCAATACCAGATCAGCTCACTTCCCTGAGCAGGAAACTACATTAAGTTTTGGTATCATATGTGATATTTAACCAAGCGTGGTATATCAAAATGTCTGTTTCATTGAGCTCCACTGTCGTCTGGTTCCTTCATCACCATGAATGTAGACACGGCTGAAAATACTCAATACACCAAATGTGACAACTGGCAGTAAAAAAAAAAAAGCATAACTGAGCCTTTTTCAAAAAAATAAAAAATAAGCAGAATCAAGTAGTGAGGGTCATCAAAGTTTTTTAAAGTTCAGACCAGTAGTGCAGCAGTTGTTTTGAAATTTTTAAATTTCAGTTTCAAAGTTCATTCTTGACCTTGACAAAACAATCTCACCTAAAGATCCATTTAATAGCTTTCTGGAGCTTTCAATTGCAACACATGATCTTATTTTATTTAAATTTTCTTCTGTGTTTGCACCTCAGATGAATTTTCTCTTCTAGATAATTAAGATAAATTACATTTTTATGATCTTCCTCAGAAGATTTTCAAATATACATTTTTTGTGCGTATTTTAAGGACTTCTCCTCCATGTTGACACTGTGACTATGTATCTCCAGACCAGGCCTTTATTTATAGCTCCCCCACCTTTTTGTTTAAACTGTACAAGAGAGTGTGACTATGAGTCACCATCATCACAAACTCTTGTCTTGAAAAAACACCTCTCCACGTCTTTGTCATTCCTCAGGGGTGTACGGGCTGCCCAGGTGTCCCGGGGAGAGCTCTCATATCTGTGACATGATACGTAAAGCTCTGAACAGTGGAGCTTACACTGACCTGGTTCAAAAACAGTAAGTGTCCCTGAATGGCTGCGTGTCGCGGTGTTGTGTGGCTGTTGTCACCACTGGACTGACTGATGTTCCTGTTTAACTGATGTGCAGCACTGACTGGATGTTGTGTGTGCGTTGGTTATCAGCCTGGTGCAGGCGCAGTACTGGCACGACCCGCTAAATGACGACCTGTACAAGAAGCACAGCCTCTTCTTGGCCGACATCAATCAGGAGAGGGTCAGTATTTTTTTATTGCATAATACTAATATGATTTTACATAATTACTTCTTGTTATGCGAATCCAGTTGAGTATATTCAGCTTGCATCTTTATTTCTTCCTGCTTTAAAGGCAGTAAATGAGACTTATAAGAAGAATCTTCAGCTGCTGGAAAAGTTCGTCATGGTCAAGTTCCTGAGTGACACTGTCGTGGATCCTGTTGTTACTGAGGTACCGCACCAAACACCCACTCACATCGTGTTCTTTTTGTCGTCGTTTTCTAAAGCGTCATCACTCACAGATTCCTCAGTTCAACAGGATAAGTATCAGTATCATAATGAGTAAACTGTGTCTGTGTTTGTCAGTGATTGTAATAAATCAGCATCACATTTCCTGATTTCTCTCATAGTGGTTCGGCTTCCTGAAAACCGGCCAGGCCAAAGAGACAGAGACTCTACAGGAGAGCGTTCTCTACAAAGAGGTAACGGTCTTTGTGTTGTGTGGCTTTGTTGTGAGGATTGTTAATCTGTCAGTATTCTGATTGTTCACAGAAGAGCAGAGTTAAAAAGTGTATTAGCGGCAACACTACTTGAAGTCCCCTCGTTTTTCACTCTTAAATTTAAAATGACTCTACTTTTCTTGCCAAAGCCCAATAAGTAATTTCATATAAATCATTGAGCTGTAAGTATATAATTGTGGTGAGATGAGAATAAATGTCCTTGTATTACAGTATACAGTTATAATTCATTTATTAAATGTTTCTTTGCTTATAAATGCTAAATATGGTGACTTACAGCCACTTGTTACCATTCAGCATTACTTTAAAACCATTGTTCTAGATGTAAAGTCTTCATGAAGTCTCATCAGTTAGTTGTTTAATGTTACATGTGATGGTTTGAAAGCTTCCAAGTACAACGTTGTTGTACTTTAACGTTCTTCTAAAGACAATGGATTTAGATAAACTATGACAAAGTCTGAAATGAATAGTTTGACATTTTGAGATAGTGTTTTCTTATTTGCTTTTCATTAAATTGGTACTCAGTTTCTGGCCAAAAAAGCTAGTTAACATATTCCCCAAAACATTTAACTGTTCCTCTGTCATCTACCATTTCAATCTTTTATACATCACGGTGTATCATTTCGCATCAGGGACCATCTTTACATTTGGACAGTGAGGTTTCTGAGAGTCTGAAGTCTGTGTGTCTCTGTTCAGGATCGTCTGGGCCTGGCAGCGATGGACAAGGCTAAAAAGCTGGTTTTCCTGGCAAGTGAGGGAGACCACCTCCAGTTCACCAGAGAGTGGTTCAACGCAAACCTGCTGCCTTATTTGCGCTAAACACACTTTTAATGCTGCTGGAATCCAGTTGGTTAATTTGCAGTAAATTGTAGTGTCAGGCTGCAATACCTGGAAGGAAACAAACTGTTTCAAGAGCAACATGATGCAAGTTAAGATTAAATTGAAGCTTAACAACAAGAGCAGGCTGCAGAGAGCACATCATACTTTCATTTTGCACTAATCACTTGTCGATGCCGTTTTCTGACGCCATTAATTTTAGCAGCTAATTTGTGTTAGTCCACTGTTGTACTACTGATGCTAGACTCTCAAATGTTATGTTCAGTGTCAAGTCTCCTAATGAGGTCATGGTTTTTAATAATAAAATTTTGTGTTAACAGTCTAATGTACATAATTTGCATCTGTACATATTACATGTTGAATCCAATAAAGACAGACCAGAATACATTCATTTTATTGCAACATTTTTAATGATTTCTCCAGTACTAATGAGCAGATCTGATTTTGGACCCAAAATGTAAAGAGGTAAAAGAAAAAAAGAGACAATATAAAAAAAAAAAATTCAGCAAAGAGCTTCACAGCTACAAAAGCTGAAGGTAACCGAAGAGTGCAGACAAGGCTAGGAGCGAGTGGAGAGATGATGATGATGAGGGCTAATATTTAAGACTATAGTAATTATCCATATCTATACAGATGATAACAGCTGATATTTCCAACCTAGAGACTGATGTGGCGGTGAAGCCTTCAACAACAATCAATGATTATGTCTTTCAGTCTCTTTTGTGCATCACTTTCTGTCTCCTCCACTTTGTGTCAACATCTCTATGCTCTTCACCGCAAACTTTTTCTTACATGCCTCCTTATATGGAATGTTTTTAACACTCAGGAATGTCCTATGTGTGGATTTAAGGGAAAGCACATGGAGTTGTAATTTTTCCTGCTATTTTAATTGCACCAATATCATCTAGATGAGGAGTTCCATGATGTGAAATAGTGGTTTCTGCACGCAACTTGTTTTTACTCCTATTTATGTGCTCTCAGAGTGCTGACAAATCTTCACATGTCATTATACACTATGAATGTTAATAATTTTACAGTGGAGGTGATATGGATGCCATTACCCTCTGTAATGTAAAAGGTCTTTGTTTGACAGGTGCTTCACCAGTGACTTGCATATAATGAAACAGAAAACAAACACCAGGCCCTCCTGGCTGCAGTGCTTTTGTTGCAAAGGAACCATGTTGGCTATTCTACATGTTCAATTGAGCTTAGCATTATCCAGACAGATAAAAATACCATACAGAGCATCCCAGCTATTGGCAAAACTCATGAACTTTTTTTTTTTTTTTTTGAAAAGTGCTCACTGGCTCACAGGGAAACCCAATTTGAATGACAAGCTGCTCCCTGCTGATTGGCTGGAGGATGTGCTCCAGGTAAAGCGAGCAGTCCTCTCATTGGCTTATGGAAGGGACAGCTTAAGCTGTGATTGGCTGATAAGGAAGAAGGGAGGGAGATATAACGCATGAGGTCCGAATCTCAGTCTACAGTGTGAGAGTTAGCTGGTGGGGTGGTCGATCAGTCAGGTAGGCGATTGCAAAAAAAAGGGGTGGGGATGGTGTCGAAGAGGGGCGGCCGTTTCATTTGCTGCCCCCTGTCTATCCAGCGATCTCTGTTGCTGTGGTAACAAGCTTCTGGCCGTCCCAGACGGTCTTGAACTGCTCAGGAACAGGAATCTCCGTCTAAGAGAGAGGAAAAAAACAAATTGAAATATTTATTTTATGTGTAAACTCATTTTCAGATATGAAATACATAATATTTCTGATTTCATTTAACTGTTGAAACCAAGCAGTGAGAGCTCTGTCTTCTCACTGCTAATCCCCTAAAAATGTTTTTTTTTTGACAATAACTGTAGATATGAAACACAGAAAGGTTTACCACATGATGAGAATGTATAAATTGCTCTGGCCTTTAAGTTAATTGACGGCATTTGATTCAGACTTTTGCCATGTTGAAGGTGAGAAATTTCACAGGTTTCACTTAATAAGGTTGTCATCATGATTTAAACATTAAAGTGCCTTGAGTGTAAATGTGATGGTAATTTAACATGTTTTTATGTCTGAATTACTCTTTTTGCTTTAAACAGAGGTTGTAAAACCAGCTTATTCAATTAATTAAGTCTGATTCTGCAACTTGATCTATTTTTACAGCCTAATTGGCAAAGTAGCTACAGAGACCAATAACAAAGCAGCAGGCGTAATGCAAATCCTATGATCACTTTTCCTTCCTGAGTGGATACTCACGAATTCGCCGTCTTTGTTGGGTACCAGGATGTTCATCTCCGAGCTCTTGGCGCTGACTATCTCGCAGTTCAGGGAATCTTGGCTCAGGTAAACATGGCAACCGTCCGTCTTGTTGATGGAGATGGTGGGCACCTTACCCATGACCTGGGTATATTTCAAAAAAAGCAACAGATTTTAAAACTACAATTACATGAATATAAAGCAGGTAGTCATGAAAAGTGCATTAATGTTCATTCATATAGAAATATTTGGGTGATATCATGAAATGCAATGACAGAATCCAAATAACAATAATAATAATAATAATAACCAATATAATAATACTGCATCTTGTACACACCTGGATCTTGACGTCTCTGCAGTTGATGATCTCTACGATGCCCACGACATCATCAAACACCAGGCCCATTTTCTTACAGTTGTCTAATGGAGAAAAACAAACATGTTGTATTTAGAGGACTGAAGCTTGTACGGCATGTCATGTAACTGGCATGAGTTGATATTTGAAAAATAAACACAACCTGTTCTACCCTCAAATCACTCATCTTTTCTCCAATTTTTTGTATTGGTATTTAATTTTTGTCCATTTTTATTGAATGAGTGGGCTACACACTACATGTGCAGGAGCAGGGCCATTCAAACACATAAGCAACTGCTGACAACTTACAGTGGGGTCCAAATCTCTCAGACCAGTGGCCTTAGACTTTTGGACCCCACTGTATATGCACACATTTAGTCACTTTTTTCCCAGTATTTTATTTGTGTACTGCTCATGTCTTACCTAAAATAATGGAGTTGATTTTGCCCTTGACCTGCAGGGTGCTCTTGTTACACTTGAAACCATAAACCACTTGCTTCAGCTCAGTATCACTGATCACCAGGTCCTGCTTGTCCTCCTGGTTCTCCTACAGGGGACAAGAAAAAAAAAAAAAAAGTGAACAAGAGATTAAAAGAGTTCAAGCACAAGGCCAAGAGCTGATGAGACAGTATGAGTTTAAAACAGGGTTCAACACTGAAGTTACTTAATAAAAGCTTGCTTTAAATAGCAACAATTCTTTTAAGTAATTCTGGCTGACTGACTCATTCTGGCAGTTCTCTCCTCTTGTTGCATAAACAAATCATTCCAGCTAAAAGCAACAACATTGTCCACATGTTTTGATATGGCCCTCTCCTTTTTTCCATTGCTTTTCCTCTCACGGGGATAACGTAACTACAATTCAGAATAAACTTGGCTCTAGTTTGGAGTTGAATCGGCTGCGATTTCTCATTCAACTTTGTAGAGGCAGTGGTCCAACAACTTACCACTTTCCACTTCTTCCCGTCAAGCTCCAACACAGGGGGCAGAGTGCGGGTCGGGGTAGCAGAGGCAGCAGGTCGGGGGGCGGAGGAAGAGAAGGGTTTGGGTCCGGTACGCACTGAAGCACCCTGAGCCCTCAGGTTAGGATTCTTATGGGTCTTCTGGTCGTCACTCACATGCTTCAGGCCTGGAGAGGTCGAGGAGGGAATTGAAAATAAATGAACATAGGGCCGTATGTTCGTGAGGTAGACAGTATTTTCAAGTCATTCGTGAGGATATTAAAAATTAACGAAATTCATCACGATCAATTTATTTTGAGTGTTTTTTACACGACGTGCAATATGTTGCCCCATCCCTATGACCTACCCTTGGTGATGTCAGCTCCCTTGTTGATGGAGGCGAACAAAGCGTTACGATCATCACCGCCGCCGCCGCCAGAGGATGCGCTCAGGTCCATGGGGGGAGGAGGAGGTCCAGGTGGAGGTGGGGGAGGACATCCACCAGCAGGAGCACTGGGAGGAGCTGCAGTTGCTGAAGCTATGGGACCCTAAGGTGCACAGCAAATCAAATGTCACTGAAACCATCTAATGTCACAGCACAAGTCAAACATTTTTAAACAACTGTTCAGGAAAAGTCACAAACAACAGATGTTGTGTTTTACTTAAAGACAGATGTTATATTATCAAAATAGTTGGCAATTAATTTTCTGTTGATCAACTAATAAGTAAATTGACTAGTTGTTGCAGCTCTGATTTTAGACTATTATTTGTCTTTGGTTTGAACATTTGAAAAAATGTTATGGCATTTTTATTATTTGGATTTATGAGGAAACAAAAATGAAGCTGACTTTGTCTTTACAGTCACTTTCCACGTCTGAACTGTTCAATGTGGAACCAAAATCCTGTTATTACATGATTTCTCTGATGTGTCTCGTCTACCAGCACAGAAATTTCTTTCATGCTTCAGTTTTTTTTATTGACTCAATTTCAGACAACTTCCCATTATTGTATCTATTTGTAAACTTAGATATCGTACATTTCTGAACAAGAATTCTCTGAGTAAATCTTTGTGTACTGAGTCCTTGTCACATTCGTGTGATTATTCATGCGATCACTTTAGAACTGCTCCTAAAGGTTATTCTTCACTATAAGTTGGAGTCAGTTGCTTTTCAAATGTATCTTATTCTTCACTTTCAACAAAAAACTTTTACTCCTCAGTTTTCTCCTTGGAAGATTTATAAATTGATAAATTCTCACACTCTTGCTCCAGCTCAGTCCGGTGGTGTGGTGCTTTTTGATGTAGTTTTGCAGCTCAGTCCAGATGGAGACATAGGCCTTCACCCAGTCCACATGTGTCTTGTTCCTGTTGGGGAAGGAAGCAGGGTCGTCTGTTGATCACCTTTTTACATTCAAATCTTTGTTTTTTTATGTTTATTTTTCCCCTCTAGCAATTTATTCTTCCTTTTCATGTCTCTATCCCACAGGAAAACACACAATACATGAGCTCATCCACACACTGAAACAGAATTAGACATTTACAACATATATATGTCTAACACGTTCTTACTCAAATGAACTACTAAGCCAACTTGTATTTGGATACAGGATTAATGTTTTGCATTCAACTCTGCAGAGAGCTAACCGTCAGATTTGAATACAGGCCTGTGTTTTTGTGCAACTGTTCAGCACAAACATGCTGATTTTACTCTGAGTAACTTCTAACTTGATTGTGCCTCAGATCTGCTGAAAAACACAAAAGCTTTGACTTCAGGTCTAAATGCGGGAAGTCTACCCCCAGCATGCGTCAGCATGTTGTGTGGCGGTGCTGACTCAGTAGAACTGTTGGATAGTACAACTTAAAAAGAGCCTGAAGGAAGAAAAGGATGAAAGACAGATGGGCCCTGCAAACAGCTTGGGTGCATTTGAAAGTTCCTGTGATCCCTTACATTCATCAGATGTGTTTCAAAAACAAAATGACGCAGTTCCTAAAAAAATAAGAACAAATTGCAAAAGGAGTCCCTCCAGACATGTACTGTGTTAATTCTAAAATTAGTGTGTGGACAGCTTTACTGCCGCAGACAATAGGAAACAGAAGCTTTACTCACTTCTCCTTGTATTCCTTGAGCACACGGTTAGTGTAGAACATGGCGGCATCCTGCATCTCTTTAACATAAGGGCATGGTTTAGGAGCCTGGGACAAAGAAATAATAATTGATTCATGTCTACACTGAGGTTAAAGGAATAGTTTGACATTGAGAAATACGCTTATTTGTTTACTTGCTGAGCATGAGATGAGAAGACTGTTACCACGCTCATATCTGTACAGTAAATATGAAGCTACACCCAGCAGTCAGTTAGCTCAGCTTAGCTTAGCATAAAGACTGGAAGTTGGAGGAAACAGCTAGCCTGACACGGGCAAAAAGGTAACAAAATCCACCTTTACACTTCAGTGTTTGTCTGTATTAAAGACATGAGATGTAACATGTTAATTAGTGAGATTTAAAGGTACTGGTTGGCAGATTTTGTTACCTTTGGACAGAGCCAGGATAGTCGTTTGCCCTTGTTTCCAGTCTTTATGCTAAGCTAAGCTAATTATCTGCTGGCTCCAGCTCCCTAATGCATCAATATTAGAGCAGCATCAATCTTCTTTTCTTACTCTCAGCAAGAAAACAATTAAGCCTATTTCCATAAACTATTGTTTTAATTTCAGAGCTTTAGATGCATCTATAAGCACAGTCTGAACTTGAGGCAGGCCAAGCTGTTTTCCCCTGTTTCCAGTCTTTATGCCGACTTAAGCATATTGCCTCCTGACTGTAGCTTCATATATAGTGCACAAACGTGAGTGTGTTATCAGTCTTCTCATCCAACTCTTGGCAGCAAAGAAAATAAGTGTCAAACTTCTCCTTTAAATTGTAAACTACAGCAGCAAATGAGTGGTAAATGTAATAAATTCAGTTCACAAGTTTATGAGGAGGTGCAGCGTGGGTGTGCAAAGAATGAATCTATTATGTGAATTTGAAAAGCTGCTGCATTATTCATAAGAGTCAAAAAAAACAACAAAAAAGAGTTAATCATCTAAACAGCGCAGCTCTGTTGCCGGCGTCTGTGTGTCAGCCAAGAAACTGTCACTGACCGGTCAGTGATGACAGAATCAAAGAGAGGCTTGTTTCCCGCCATTACACACTCATTTATCCAACCACACACATACAAACAAAGCACAAATACACATACACACAGAATCACTCACTCTAACACACAAACCAAATTGCTAAAAAGTTTCCCTTCCTGCCGATTAAGCACTCCCATCCCCAGTCTCACCATGGCGACCCATCCGAGGGCAGGCACGCTCTCGCTGACGGCGGAGAGGTGGTTGAAATGCGGCGAGGTGCGGTTCTGCTCGCGGAACGCCTGCACCTGCTGAATCGCTTTGGACACCGGCTGCATGAGAGTCGTCAAAACTGCCTGAACGGGAAAAAGACGACACAAGTTTTCAGATTTCAAGAACTTTTCTGTCAAATGGTAGATTTGAGCAAGTTAAGAGTCACTTTTGTGCAGTGACAAAAAAAAAAAAACAAAAAACACTGATACAAATTAAAAGGTCTCCTGTTCAGTCACATGACAATGTGGGATATAGAAGTAACTCCAGTTATGCATGTGGAGCCACTGTTACTATTTTATATTGTTATTATTATCATCATCATGGGAATACGATTAGTTGAACTGGGTGAATTAATAACCAAAACCACCGATACCAAGTCTTGTTTTAAGATTAGTCCCATGTGAGCACTCCTGCACTCTCTGCTTCTGTTACTGTTGTGTTAATGCACAACGTGATCAACTCTATGGCTTTAATTCACACATTAAACATTTACTATTAAAAGCATCTTGTGTTTGAACACACCTGATAGTAATTTACAGAGACGAGTAAAAAATGCCTTTGGCAAATCATTCAGTGTCATTGAAAATGTTTTCAGAAAACTATTCAATGATTCTTCAAGCCCTTAAAACAAAACTATATATATGTATTTCTGGCAGTAGCATTATTTGGTATCAGAGCTGAACCAAATTTTGTAGAAAAGTCCACTTTGAGTCATTTCAGCATGATAAGGCTGGTACACAATAAAACATCCATCTAGTGTTGCTGTGTTGATATCAACAGGCAAAATCTGACACTGAACTATTTATCAAAACCTACTCTGTAGATTATCAACAGTGGGACTCTCATTAACTCTTGCGTCAACCATACATGCAGCTTTAATAGTCAATCTATCCAGTGAGTCTGCAGATGTTTAAATGTGAATACATTGAGGCAGGAAATGAGGGGAAACAACAGAGGAGTGAGAGGGCTGCAGGGATGTAGGACAGGAGGCAAACCTGATGAATTGTGCAGACCATTGAAACCGATCGATCAGTGAGCTGTTTACTTAACTGAGGCATCAACTGACTTAGCAAGTACCAAGTGTGTTAAACTCACATCAGAGGGCTTCTGGGAGGACGAGGCTGCCATGAGGAGTTGTCTCTGAATGGAGAATGCCTGCTTCATCATTTCTGCCTGGTAGGACAAGAGAGGGAATTCCAAAAAAAAAAAAAAAAAAAGAAAGTCATCTCACTGGTAGAGAGAGCTTGATGAATACAAATGACAGGCGGCTTTATTTAACTGGCACATTTAATACCATTTTGTGTCTAGAATGGACTTACGTGTTTCTGCACATCGCCCCCTATCTGCTGGCTGAGGGAGACGTACTGGGCCAAAGGACCGCTGACGATCTCGTCAAAAGCCTCAACGAACACAGAAACAGCTGCAAAGATAAAAACGGAGATACAAATGCATTTAAACATTTTAAAAAGAGGCATTGATGTGGGAAAATTAAACAAAATGAACTGAAAAGAAAAAGTTAAAAAAAATTAGTTAAAGCAATAAAATGTATGGGGAAGTTACACTATCGTAATAAATAACCCCAAATTAAACAAAACAAAAGTACAGTTGAAAAATGAATCACAGGCACAGGAAAGTAAGGGCTTTTTATTCAGATTTCCAAGCATCACTACATGCTCAGATGTTTTACAGTAAATGGGGAAAAAAATGCCACCATCAAAACCAAATTATTTTGTGCAGCCAGTGATCTGCTTCATGAGGAAGGACAGTCTAAAATCTGATTTAAAAAAAAAAAAAAGAAAAAAGGATGCTTTTTCCTATCTGGCATTTACGCTTTCCATTGACATGTTTATCTGATTTGATTGTAAATCCAGCCTCAACCTTAGACTCAACTTTGGTATCAACATTATCACCAGACATCTTATATTCATGTGACGTTTAGAGTGATTGTTGCATAATAATGACACTTGATGACTACCTCCTCCAGCAGAATCTCCGGCGCTGCCTCCGGGGCCTGACATGGCCTCCAGACGGCCCACCGCCACCTCCAGCCGCTGCACCAGACTCGCCAACTCTGCCATACCTGTCAGGTGGAGAAAAGGATTGAGACAGGTGAAAACAGGAAGAGCAGACTCCAAGCATCATAGTTATATCTGTAACCCTTTGACCTGTGATTTCAAAAGGCTCTTACACTGAACAAGGGCATCCTTATCTAGCAAATTTTACACAAGGTTCAATTAAATTTTTTGAAACCCTAAAAACAGATGTAATTTATTTCACATTATAGCTCAGCTGCTGAACTTTCTCTTTTTGAACTTTCTGAATTTCCTCAAGGGATTAATAAAGTATTTTATCTATCGCAACAAAATATAGACTTTGTGATCATATCCACAGACCAAACCAGACAAAAAAGCTTTTCCAGTTTTTAATAATTGTAATGGTGTTTGTGTCCGTTTTGATCAGCTGTTTTTAATTATCAAGGCACAGTGGTACTTTCTGTTCTAGCCTTCTAATTGGAGGACTCATTTACTCCTGGGACACAAGATGAAGGCAATCACTGCAATTAAAATTTAGCTACTAGGATAACAACAGTGGTGCTCTGAATCCTGGGCACATTTGCAGTTGGTTGATTTAGTCCTACAAGGCTTGAAACAATGTGTGTAACTGCCAGCAATCGCATGTAAACAACATATAATGCTCTCACTCATTACACACCTCATATGCAATTATTATATAATTGCTATAATAATTATATAATAATTGTTATTGTAACAAACATTGTACAATTTTCTAACTTAATATATTGATTGTTTTGTCTATAAAATGTAATTTGCCTGTTATAATTTACCACAATCCGAGGTGACACCTTAAAATGTTGTTTTGTCCAACCAACAGTCAAACACACAAAGATATTCTGTTTACTATTGTGAATGACAAAGAAGTTTAAGGAAGCCGTTACACGCAAAAAACAAACCAAAAAAAAAAAAAAAAAAAAAACATGCAAGAACGCAGTAATCACAGAAGATGAAGGACTGCACTGAAATTCACTTAGAACTCCAACAGTCCAACTTAGTCCAATTTATTTACATTGAATCCCATTGTGCCACATTATCCACACAGACCAAATCCCCCTTAATCTGAATACATGGAGCAAAAAAATGCAAATGTGTATAGGTGGAAATTTCAAGGCCTCCTTTGCCAGCCCTGTAGGGAAGTCACTGAATTCCAGCTGAGGAGTGGTTGAATAACAAAAAAGGATGAAGAGTGGGATTTGTTGTTGAGCAGGTCAGGACTTGCTGAGTAAAGCTATGTAGATCGTTACCAGTCACTGCTGACTTTGTGAAGAGTGCAGACCTGCCCTGTCATCCCAGCTATGTCAGTTGAACATGCTTGTGTATTTCACAACGAAAAAATTTCTAAATTTAAGGGCAGGACCAATAGACCAAACCTAGGAGGTGGTTGTACAGCAAAAACATTACAGACAGGACTAAATCTGTTAACAGCAAAGCAGTGAGAAATGTGTACCAACATGCAAATCGATACTCCTAACTTACCCATTCAAGTACATGATTAACTAACTTCAGTCCAAATATAGCATCATTTTTTACACCTGAAGTACTCAGACACACCTAATGAGGAAGGTCAACATTACACAAAACGGCCGTAATCTGACGCTGCCTTCATCTGTGTGGCTGAGTGTGTCTCCAGTCTCAGGTACTTACACCTGGCTGACGATGAACGGAGCTACACAGACCACTCTCACTAATGAGTCCACGAGATAAACCAGCTGCCACTGTCTCACTTTCACTACAGAGGCCCTGAACTAAGTCTGTACAGATCTAATGACTGAGACTGCTGAACATCTTTGGCTGTGACAGTTCAAGCTACAGGCTAAAAAGTTATGAAAATCGAGGGAAAAGAGTTTATATATATATATAGATACACTATGTAGGCTATACTGTGTGGGGCCAGTTATCAAACCCCAGCTTTGATTGGTCAAATGACTCATAACACCAAATATTTCCCAGTTACAGCCTCTCAAGTGGGAGGATTTGCTGCTTTTCTCTGTTTTGTATCATTGTTAACTGAAATCTTTTGATTCTCAGTCAAAACAAGATATTTACCAGCTTTTGGTGCCTGATTCATAACCTTGTTTACTTATTGTTAGATTAGATAGATTTGGATTTAGAATAATTTAAGAGCTTTCACACAACAAGTAATCAAAAAATGGTTATCAAATCTCAGGTATCATATTGGCAATAGTATCAAAACATTTCAAACAATACAGGGTTAGGGTTATGGTGGTATTTTGTGTCCTATCAAGTTAAAACCGGAAGGAAATGCGACTCTTCCTTGAGGTTTTTGTTTATGGCAAGTTGGAAAAGTTGCTAAAATTGCATTATGCTATTATGTGACTCAGACACACCCTGAGGCCCATGTTAATCATGTTGTTGTTGCCAGTATAATGGTGCCTTAAAGCATGGTGGGGTAGGTTATATATTATGTCAGCCCCGGAAGCTATTAACTGAAATCATATCAATAGGCAGGAGTATCAGTGGCACTGTACTTAAACCCTAAAATGTTTGCTGAAACTACTCCAGGAGGGGCGATGACTTGTCAGTTTTGAAAACAAAAGACAAAACATCCAATAACTCTTAAAGATGAAGTACTACTCTGACAGCACATATGACAGCTCCACTTTAAAACGTCCCAACTTCCCTTTGTTCTGCCTCACTCATTCAGACAGGGCTGTAAATTAACTTCTCCATGAGTCTTAGAGATAAATTAGATCATAGCAGGACACACACTCTTGCTACCCTTGGCCTACATGCAGCTACACAGCTACAGTTACAGTACACCTGCAGCTACCAAAGTTCAGCTGTTACGTTTCCTGCTCTCAGCTGAGAATTGACTCACCAGCGATACAGGAAGGGAGTGGCCCCTAAAGGTGTAAGTGCACCAGTGTAATAGACACTTAAAAACAAACACCTAGATGTAACTGTTGCTTTGAAAAGGAACTGTAAATTACTAACTGCACTGTGTACTGGATGTCCTGCCATATCAGTTTAAATGCTTGAGAACATTTCCTAAAGTCCACTAAAGTAATGTGACCACATATGTTCAAGCCAAGTGCTGACCACCAAGGAAAGTCCACTCTCAAGGGAGAAGAAACAAATTTCCAGAGACGTGAGGGCAGATATAGCCATGATGACTCAGGACAGGAAATCGTGCCTGCCATAACATTTTCCTTAGATTTGCGTACTATAAAAAGCCAAGATGGGTAAAAGTTGGGCTTAACCACAACTTCAGAGGTGGAGGAAGTCTACTGCAACCTTTTTAAACTAGAGTGTGTGTCCAAAGCCTGATATATCTTAATCCTCAGAGCCATAGAGCTCCATTTTTGTCCAAAAGTAAAAACACATCAAGGTGCTCTGCTGCACTGCTTCGTCAATCACAATGAACACGATAACTGTCATTTACTTTTAAGTCGAGTCCAACATAAATATTTAAATTCTTTCACTGAAAACTCACTGGAGATCCAAATCTACACCTGAAAACAGTGCCTAATAAATGCACTAGAGCTGAGATGAATATATATGAAAATAGACACTACACTTTTAATAGGGTCCTCTCACTGTTCGGTGCTCAGGCCCTAATGAGTATAGCTATCAAACAATTACAGTTGTAAATCTCTATAAGACCAGACCTACAAGAAGGAGAACCCATCATAGTTAATATCATGAATAATATTAAAATTATTGTGGACAGAGGCACCTGTGGGTCTTGGGCTGCTGTGGAGGTGCTAATCCAGCATCTGCCCCTAGTCTATGGAAAGAATAATTTTTACGTGGATTACATTTTCTCCACCTACACTGCTGACTGCATTCACAGACCTACTTCTGTGGAGAAATGGCTGAAATATTCTGCATAAAGCACCATCAGCATGCAGGGGCAGTGAAGTAGGTTAGGGTTTGTGCCTCTCTGCCTTTTTTTTGGGGGGGGGGCTGGGGTGCAGACATCCAGACATGAAGGAGTCAGTCCAGCAGTATATGTGCAACCATTTCCATGTGTTTGCACGAATAAAACAACACACACATCATTTCTTCTTTGTCGCAGAGGCAGAAGTAGGTCAAAGCAATGGCGGTGAGCTCTAACCTTGCTCACAGTCCTACTTCGGTGGGCTCAAGCCTCCAAACAAATCAAGTTCAAGCCGCCGATGTTAATGCGATCACTGGGGCTTCAATCAGACGGCCAGGGATGAGAGACGGCGCGGCTGAAGCTAGCTAGCAGAGCCGGTGGTGGGTGTCGTGGGGAACTGTGTATCCCTTGCTAATTTAGTCTCCCCTGCCTCAGAAACCACTGTTTACCACTCGTCCAGGATCGATCAGATACGAAAGATTAACTCATTTTTAAGGTTCAGTTTCTAAAAAGAGCAAAAAAAAAAAAGCGGTTTGATTGATAAAGACACAAATCTTGCGGGCTAAACAAAATGTGTCATAACAGTATCGGCGACAAAACGGCAGCTAGCTAACACAACAGTTGTAAGTATCGTTTGCCTAATTTGTGTCTGTCAACCCCTTCCCCTTATTTGACTGTCTGCTGTCTGTTTCGGCATTTCCTGGATTTTTTTTTCCTCTAACACACCCCTCCCTGTGTTAGCTAACACTGCACTAGTCTGCAGGAAAAAAAAAAAAGAAGTAGCCAAATTGCGAGGAACCAGCGTCTCTCCTCATAGAAAGAAGAAGTCGTGAATTAAGTGAAGGATTATTACACATAACATAGTCTGTGTCGATCGGTGTTACATTTTTCAGACTAACGGTGTCGGCTAGCCGGGGTGTGTTAGCATCACACCGATTTCAATAAATTACTTCTGCTTAAGGGAAGCGGCGACGCATTGTTGCCTCCTTTTTTTGACGCGGAAGAAAAACAGTTAAGTGAACTACAAGCCGCACAGCGCGGAAACCGCAAGATGCTCACCTGATAAACTGGTCAAGCAGTGATTTGGTCCTTTATATCTCCGTGTATCCGCGGTGGGGGAGGCACAGAGGAGCAGGTTCGTAAGACAGACTGGGCTTCGTCGTTTTCTTCCTGTATGCCAGGTTACCCAGCATGCACTGCGCTGTGTTTCCGCCCTTCTTCGCGCAACTAATTCCTTTCCCATATAAGGAGCGTGAGAGGCAGAGGGCAGCAAAAAAAAAAAGAAAGAAGAAGAAAGAAAAAGATAAAACGACCGCTTTCCTTCCTCTCATGACATTTCTGAAGGCGGTGTGTGTTTGTCCCCTGCCTCACGGAAGAGAAGGAAAATAAAATAAAAGTTAAATTCATCTGCAGACATGTTCGGTTTGCATAAATACATTGAGATGCGTGTTTCTTGTTTGAACATGTTCACCGAGCTGTGAGAGTGAAATGTGTGTGTAATGTGCAAAAGCAGATGTACATGCAGTGAATATGCACATTACATCCACATAATACCCAATGAGGGCAACCAGTAGTTTGATTACAGCATGCAAATTTACCAGGGAAATGTACTCCAATAAAGTCAGGGGTGAAGTGCTATTTATCTGAGAACACCTATGATGTTGTTAAATAAGTGAATTTCATGTTATACCAGATAACATGAAATAAAGAATCAGTTGAAGTGATATTAAGAGATGAGATGAAAAAGGGAAACGAGGTGAAGAATGCAAATTAGTGTAAGCTGAAAAAAGTTTAAAATGTGAGTCATGTTGTTGAAGTGAGTGAGGGTATCAAACCCCCCTGGGGCCTTGTGAGTAGCTTACGCTGTAAATCCCAATTTACTCGCTCTTAAAAGTTAAACTTGAAAGTTTTTTCATTTTTCAGACCAGTTGAACAGCTTCTCCCCACTCTGAGTGTGATGTCACATACACACTCATGTAAAAATCTGGAAAGGTCCAGAACCATTCATGAAACTTTAACTGTCGCTGCGTAAAAAAACTATCAATGGGATTTAAAAGTTGAATACAACCAAAAGTATCTGAACATGTTGTCTTTTGAATGGCGTTTCTAGGTGAAAGTATAAATGAGTAGAAGGGGTTGAAAAATGCATGAAAAGTTGTGGAAAACCTGAGATTTTAAACATTGCATCAATTCTTCTTAATGGGGAAAAATGTCAGAAAAACACTGAATAGTATCAAAAGTATCAAAACTTCATTCTTCTGAAAATATCCTAATTGAGCTGAACATTTTAAAGTTTGAATGGAGTTTGGTTGAAGTGTCTAGAAGGAGATACGAATCAAAAAACTAATGCAAATTATGTCATGTAAGAGAGCCAATAAAAACAAACTGAACGGTTAAAGCTGTCATATTGATATTTAAGGCATGTTGATTGATTCACTAATGCATTGAGTGACATGAAAGAAAACATTCCACCTTAAAAATTACCGGTAGCTCCCGCTAGCCTTAGAGCTGAAACACCACAGCAGTATTTATTAACTACTTGATCAATCCTTTATTATTTTCTTTTTTAATTAACTGATAAATGCTGATATTTCACTATTCTGTGTTCTTAGTTTTATTGGCTGAATATCCTGAATTTGTACTCATTCATGTGCACTGTAAATAATATAGAGATGTAAAAAAATAAAATAAATAAACATAAATAAAATTAAAAAACCCTAGTAATTTTGTCCCTGAATTTTCTTTAAACCAAAAATGAACTTGCAATTATGTTGTCAGGTAATCTAGCGTATGTTTACCCTTTTTGGGCTTCTACTGTAACGTTAAGAATGTATACATTTGAATCTTTGACACATCACATGGTTCAAATAAGATCAAATGGGAAACTAAACGAAATGGGAAAACCCTCTGTGGTGAACGACAGGTCAGAAGTGAATAAAGACGAACGACAAGTCCAGTTTCTGTGATAAGAGTCAATGTCTTTGCCCAGAAAACAGTAGGAAACCAGCACACATCTCAGAAAACTCAAGAACAAACTCAAACATTTTATTTCAATTTACAGATTATCCAGTTGCATCAGGTCTGGTCACACAGAAAGAAAAACGAAGGAGTAATCCTTCACTAAAACCATAGTTAAAACATTTTAAATTAAACTCCCTTCATTTAACAGTTGCTACTCCTTTCACCATCTGCTTTCACAGTGGACTCCATCAGAGTCAAGGTCATTTCACTTACTTCTATAAATCCCAAATGTGACTGGCAACTGTTGCACATGTAACAGAAGAAATGCAGAATTTTGTATAGTTAAATAGGTATAAAAAGACCTTGAAAGGTTTTTTTTTACTTTTGGGAGAAAGGTTTATACCTAAACAAGAAAGAAGAGTGAATCAACATCAAATCTTGGCAATAACGCCAAAAGCCATTTCCTATGATGTGCAAAAAAAAAAAAAATATGGGAAGAATATGACATTATTTCAAAGTATTCAAAAGATGACATTTTACAGAGTTGGCACTTGGGTGCACTTGATTTTAGTTTGCCTCTCAAAAGTTGGCAAAAATGGCCAGATAATTACAGCGAGCCTGAATTAAATATATGGCCTGATGTGCACTGGGTGCTGTGAGACCACAACACTGCAGCAGAAACCGACATCAGCATGAGATGACTTGACAGTGAGAATCAGACATTTTGCCTTATTTTTAAATGATTGCTTATTTCACACAGAGTACAAGCTGAACTGAATTAACAGCATAACCTTTCAATATTCGACAGCCAACGGAAAAAAGTGCCTGAAAACGTGGACTTTACAGATCAGGATCACATTCTGCATGCAAAAGTGTAAAGTTTTCCCTCAGCACAGTCCAGCCCAGAAACACCTCTAATTACTGCTGATGTGCAGAAGAAACAGATGCAGCAGATTAAGTTGTTTTTCCTTCTCTTCTGTGTTCTTACAGCCTTCCTACTGTGTCCTATTACTCAAGTATTTATGGTGATCTCCCTTCAGATTAAACCTTTGACTTTATCCTGTTTGTGGGAAGAAATAATTTGTTTTTAGGATTCAACACGGTTTGAGATCGTTCTGGATACACAACTCAATTTTATCAAAACTGTAAGTTGATGGCTGTTTTAATGTTGATTTTTTGTATTGGTTATGTCACTCATACAGATTTCCTTGTGTATTTTTGTGCGTAGTTTTGTGATCATCAAGTTAAGCTTATTATTTGTCCAAAGGAAAACAAAGATAAATGTGCTCATCCTATTTTGGAGCCATAATTATAATTGTTTACTGAGAAACTCAGAAACTACATTAGCTTACAAGCTTACACCATCCTGTCCACTCAAGCCTACAGGTATGTAACAATTACTGAGGTGGCTCTGGACACAAGCTGCATTCAGGTTTGCTACGATACATCCCTCTACAGTCAAGGAAACGACATCGTTTCAACACTGAATGCAGAAATGTCCTGTGTTTATGGCTGAACTTCCAACTTTAACCATCACAGATCACCTTTTTCAACCAGCAACACAAAATGAGACTGAGGCTGACAGAGATGAAATAAAAGTGCAATGACCTCTAATCACAGCATAAAGGTTGTTTGTATAAAACAAACAAAACAAAAAAAAAAAACAACAAAAAACTAAGTGGTCTTCACGGGTCAAGCTGTTATCACATTAATTTAAAATGAGATGGTAAAATGAAATTTGAACTTCGTCTTTCTCCTCATTATCTTCCCCCTGGAGACCAAACTCATTAACATTGTGTTTTCCAGTGTGTGTTCCAGCGATTTAATCCACAGAGAAGCTTTCAGAATAAAAGCATGTTGCCTCCTGCCTCTGACAACCATAACTGACAACATAGTGACTGTTCATTGGGTTAATAACAGACGGAAAAACTGACACACAAACTGCTCTGAAGAAACATCTTTTGGCACAGAAGCCAGAAAAATCCACACATACACCCAACACACAAACGTGCAGGCAGTCGTCCCAGTATCACAACTGCAATCTGACTTCATGCACATATATATATTTTTTTTCCTTTTGTTTTGGATGAGCGTCCGTTGCTGTTGGCGGCTGTTTTGGTTGCGTTTTTCTTTCAGATGATTCACGAGCGAAATCCTCCAAGCAGAGTTAACCATTGGTTTCAACATGGCAGTGTTTGGTAGCATCAGGTCGACCTGGAACAAGTGTGGATATGACGTGTTTGTGTGCGTACTACATGCGTGTCTACAAGAGGCAAGGTGTGAGTGTGTCAAGTGGCTGGTTTTCGTGTCACTGAAGCAGAGTTTTTTTTTTTTTTTTTTTTTTTTTTAAATCCAGAAAGTCAAGTGTCTCTCAGGTTAGTCTTTTTTCCCCACGGTCTCTAACTAACGTGTGCCATCAGTAAGAGGGGTAACAGTACATTCTTTTTGTCTCTGTGTTAAATAATAGGGGTCTATGTTATATTTTTTACACATTTCAAAACACAGTGCTCTCCCCTAATTCTCAGTGAAATTGCAGTTTTTTTCCTCCATATTGGCTCAGTGTGGGATCAGGGAAATTCCAGTATAGTGGTGTTTTTTTTTTTTTTTTCAGTGACAGTGGGACAACATGTTTCCAGCATGTTTTTTCCTCTCTTCCTCTTGTTAAATCCAGGTATCACACAGTCTGTCTTCAAGGATGAGAGGTGTGAGGTTTTTGTGTTGAAGAACAACAAAAGAGGAAAAGTGAGGAACTGAGGGGTGTGATGGCTGGAGGAGGGGTGTGTGAGGGCAGCAGCAAGCTCCCCCCTCCTCTCTTGCTATAGCAGCTCATCTCTTTGCTTCTTGCCCCTGGGTGGCCCCTGGCCGTTCCTCAGGGAGCCGTTCTGGGGCCGCAGGAGGTGCCCGCGCTCCTGCTCCGTCCACGGGACCCCGCCCTGCCCGTCATCACTGTCCAGGTCAGAGTCTGAGTGCATGAGAGCAGAAGAGGTGGGAGCGGGAACCGGCTTTAAACGGGCTAATGCAGGAATACAGGCAGGAGGAGAGAAAGAAACAGTATGATGTTAAAATGATGCTGAGTTAAAGCTCGACTAAACAGAATATTGTGTTCTATTTTAATGTATTTAAACAGGTAGTCTCATTGAGATCAAAATATACAGCTAGCAGTCCAAAACACAAATCTATTTAGTTTTTTTTTTTATCATATATGACAAACAAAAGCATGAAATTCTCACAAGCATGAGAAGCTGAAACCAGCAAATATTTGACATTTCAGCTTAAAAAATTTTTGCTTGATCAATTGTGAAAAAGGTGCTGGGTACTTTGTTTGTTGACTGACTAACAAAATCTATATTCATACTCAAATAACAATAGTTAGACATCATGAAATAAAAATTATGAGTATCATTCAGCATTTGGTCATAAATTATGTGAATTTTAATTTTAATTTTAAGATCTTGTGCAACGGTGCGGTGTACCTTTAAATAAGGTGAACTAAAACTGGAGGTAGTGGTGTGCGAGTCTGTCTGGGATACAAGGTACAATGAAAGCCTTTATCCCTTACTACAGCGCTTATTATATCAATAATTAAGGAGGAATCTAAAAGAAAAGGTTTGTTACAGAAGACCTTATATACTAATGGTGAAATAACAGTTAAATACATAGTATAAATAATATAATATATTATATATAATAATAGATAAGATCACTCTAACAGCCCTCATAGCTTTTGTCTGTTTTTCTTTCAACATCATAACAAGGTTTTCCATGTAGCTGCTGAACACTAAAAGACAAAAGGAAAGTGGGAGTAGGAAAAGGAGGCACACCATCAAAGCAGTCAACATCTGTGCAGCTTGGCATTTTATACTTTGATTACTTATTTATATTTTTGAGGTTGAGCACCCAGTTTCTGTTTCTGGAACACACACTTGTTAATCTTTTTTTGATGAATGTGCATGTTTCACTACTGCTCCTGTAGGAGTGACTCCCGGTTCAACAGCCAGGTGTGAGGCCAACTAGAGAAGTGTCTCACCAGCTCTTTGCGGTTGAAGCTCCAGACTGTCTTGCTCGTCAGCTTCTAGTATCTTATATCGACTTTTGTTTCTGCGCACTTTGTTCTTTCGCCTTCCAGGGAAAAAACAAAACAGGTATCATCTTCATCGTTTAGAGTAGTAGTTAAAGAGGTAGAGAGCAGAGTCAAAATTCAAAAATTTTCCCCAAACTTGTGTTGTTATTTTTTTTTTAACTTTTACAAAGAGCAACTTTCTAGTCTTAACTACTCATACAACACAGAGAGAGAGAAAAAAAACACACAAAAACATTGAAAATACTTGAATGAAAATGATGGGTATACTTATATTGTGGAAGCTCTTAAATAATGATAATATATTTCAAATTTTAGGACTCGCCTGTTGCAGCAACACACCATCCCCCAGACAACCGTTGCTATGGCAACCACAATCATAAAGGATGCTATAGTCACATAGAGTACGCTCCACTCTGAAAACAAAATATTTGACACAAGAGCTTGTTACTATGTAATACACATCCCATGTAATATATAAAACTGTACTCGTTAAGCAACAAAATCATTTTTATGGCCCGAATTCATGAGGAGATTAGAGAACGGAAGTAAATTCGCAGAAGGAAAAAAGGCAAAAATTCCACAATAATATATCTGATTCATCATGTAATGACAATATTTTATTGAGATTCCTCTCTTCTCACCACAGTTGCTCTCTGCATCTCCAAGCTGAGCTCTGATGAAGTTCTCCATCCAGAAAGGGTGACAGACACATCGCCGTGTGAATGAATCACACTCGCCGTGGCTGGAACAGTTCAGCTGGCAGACTGTGGAAGGGAGGAGAGCGGCAGAGTGTTATGAAACTCAAGCTTTAATCTCCCGGAGTGGTGAAGTATCTCGCAGCCACTAGACTGAAAATAACTCTCACATACCATACACATATTACAGAACACAAATCTAAAGCAGGCACATTGAAGGAGATCCTACAGTCTACAGGTTTCATCACAAGAGATCGGAGTAAAGGAGAAGAAGACAGAACTTGTAGTAGCAGCTCAAAAATCTGAGAGATTTGACCTTTGAGTTCTGTCAAGTTCTCTCATTATCTGACCATTATCTTAAGTAATAGAGGTCAGAGCAGCTCTGTTCCTATGACCTACCTGTAGCCTCTGGCTCAAAGTGAACACAGAGCAAAGTGTGCCGATTAGAGAAAATCAAGAAATATGTTATTGTCTTACTCTGATATTGTTAGATTCTTATAATCTAATAATGACAGTAATATACATAATCCCAATCTTTCATCAATGTCCAATTTAGAATCACATAACATCCTCTCTCTCTTTGTTCCTTTCCTTTCGTTGTGTGTGTCTCTTACAAACCATATTTGGCAGGTACTTACTGACTGTGTCCACTCGTCGGGCCTTGTAGATGAGAAAGTCATTCTTCTGTTTGCGCAGTTTGTTGCGTAGGCCAAGTGCAACACTGTGACCAGACAGAGGAGGGCGCCCCGGCCCGCCTGACACCAGGAAGACCAAACGAGTACTGAGGGGAAATGGGGAAAATGGTTACTTACTGTGGATACTAATGTCGCCAATCAAGCCAAATCAAGAAAATATATGTGTCTCATTATCAGGTTTACACTTGAACAAGTCAAGTGGGGGTTTTAATAAAAGAATATGAGCTCAGGGAAAATATGAGAAAACATTTGAACATGAAACATCTATTATTACGAAATGAAGGGATTTCACAACAACTGAACAAAATAAATAAATCAAACAAGGTGCAAAACAACTCACCTGTGCTCATTAAACGCACTGATCTCTCGCACAATGATATCGCTGTCGAGCACGCCCAGTAAAACCCCAACCTGGCGCAGCAGCATGTCACGTTGACGGTGAGAGACCTGGGATACGGGCACCTCCAACACCAGCTCCACCAGGTCACGTTCCCATATATCTGCCAGGGAGAGAGAGAGAGAGAGAGAGAGAGAGATTAAAACACAGATGAAACATGGAAAAGGGAAGGGAAGAGGAGAATAGTGAGGACAGACAAAAGCAACAAGGAGACATGAGAGAAACAGGCCGACTGCAGGATCCGTCTGACTCTCTGAAATCTGGGAAACGGGCCAGAGCACCAAGTGATGGATTAGTTTCTGGCTGAGTGTGTGTCTGTGCACCGTATGCTGCACAGTGACCTGCTCAACCTTCTGCTGTTGGTTGTTGAGTCTCTTGCTGTGTAGGCACCATTTGTCCACAGACTTGTTTATAGGAGCAGAGTGGAGGATTCTGGGGGGATCTACTTGCAGAAATTCAACATAATATCTAGAATTATGTTTTCATTCGTGTATAATCATCTGAAACTAAGCATCATTGTTTTCCTAAGCTTAGAACGAGCTCTTCATACCTACATAGGGAGGGGGCTCTTATCCACAGAGCCTGCCATGTTGCTCTGCCATATTTCTACAGAATCCCAGATTGGACAAACCAAATACTGGCTCTGGAGAGAGATTTCGCTTTTTTATGTTACCTGAAGGCCACTGTGGCTTCTCCTACACCCTTGGAAAGAACAGGACGAAGGGAGGGGTATTCACTTGGTTGCAATCTACAACCTCACGGCTAGATGCCATTAAATCCTACACATTGGTCCTTTAACTATTATTACTCTTATTTATCAACCTAGGAAATTTAACTTCTGGTATATGCACTTGACCTAAAGAGTTTTTTAAAATGATGATAACATAATGTGCTGTAACTTAAAGCATTAAGTATGTGGCAGTGGACTGGGCAAAAGCTATAATTACAATATCTGCAACTTTTTTCATAATACCTATTACGAAATCACTTATATGATTGTTAATGAAGGTTGCTACAAAATAAAAGTCTGAATAGAAGCCGCTGCTATTTAATTATGAAGGAATGACCACCACCCGTCAACTGCACAGAGGCAGATAAGCAACAGTTGTTTTATGACAGTGTGGAAGTTTCAATGTGTCCTTATACTGTTTGTTCAATATGTTCGTTCACTTTACCTGGTTTGACCTCCACAGTGCCCCTGTCAGTGCTGGTCTGTCCTTTACTATCAGTTACAATCAGGCTGAAGCTGTATTTGCCCTCCACCAGGTTTCCCAGAAACAGCACTGCCTGGTGGTCAGAGTTGTTCAGCACATCCTGTTGGAACGAAAACGGATTAAAAACATGTATTTCCTAAAACCTTTGCAAACAAGGTACATCTCAAGTGGCTGACTTTGACTGTTGATTAAATGATTTTAAAATCTTATGATTTGTTTCTCTTCACAATTACACAACCTTTAACTTTTATAAACAAGAGCAGATCAGATCAGAGCAATCAAGTGTCTGAGAGCGTGACGCTCACCCCAGCGGCAGGGCTGCTGTCGTCCCTGGTCCACAGGTAGCTGACTCCACCTTTGTCATCGGTTGAGTGAGATCCATCCAGAGTGGCGGTCCTCACAGGCAGAGAGATGGGTGGACTTGACACAACATGAGCGACTGGTGGCTGGTCCAGTTCTGGTGAAAAACATTATAAAAGACATTAAACAGAATGATTATGACAAGAACATGGTCGTGACATATGCTGTTCCGCTGAGACTGGATACAAAGTACAGTGAAAGCCATTATCCCTGATTATAGCCTCCATCATACCTGTAATTAAAGAGGAACCTCGAGAAAAAACCTATGTTAGAGAAGACTTTAGATATGACTTCAGAAAAAGTTGTTTCCAAGGTGAAATAATCAAAAGAGAGCACATTCAAATCTGTCCACCTATACAGTGGATGATATTATATTCACTCCACGTATTATAAAAGGAAATAATAGGTTGTATGTAATGATAATTATTACACTTAACAAGTGTCAACGTTTTCCAAAAATATCTGCAGTTCCATTGTTTCACTCAGACAGAATATAGGTGACGGCAGCCTCAAATTTCCATGTGCTCCATTACATAATATGCATGTGTGAATATGCAATATGCATGAATGCATGTGTTCCACTTCATAATAGGATGACTCTCACAATAGATTAACATGCAATGCAAAATTCAACTGCAGTATTTGGAAAATGTCATAAGTTTAAAAGGCCAATAAGCATCAGAACAAACTGTTATTAGTGTAAGAAAAAAAGGTAATAAACAGAGATAAAAATCATTACATATTACCATGGATAATGACTGAAAATGGCAGCAGGACATTCATTTACAGCACAATTAAACGAAGGAACCTCATACAATAATGGTTTATAACATGAACAATATAACTGATGGATTTTTCTAGTATCACAATCCACTGTCTAACTGCATTGTCAGTGAGTGTGCATTAGTTTAGCTACATATGGATGTATGTGTATGTATGTGTGTATATATGTGTATGTGCATACACTGCGTATGTAAGATGATGTATGTCTGAGTGTACACAGGTATTTATAATTGTGTATATATGATGTGCGTGTGTAAAATATTTTTATTGTAAATTTATTATGGACTCTTAGGCTTTGAGCTAAAAAACAAAAACAAATGAAAAACAAATAAACATTTACATTAGTTTTACTCATACTGTGCATAAAACAATGTCAAATCATCATCTTACACAAAAATACTGACAAAAGAATGACTTCTCACTTCAGCCATTTTGCTCAAGAGAGAGGGACTAGCCCACGCACACACAGACACTCACACATCTCCTAACCTTCTCTGACGATGACCGTGACAGTGTCGGTACTCTGCAGCTTCCTCTCATCAGTTACTGTCAGGGTGAACTCGTACCTGCCGACCTCAAGACCTGTCACTGTGGCAACAGCGCTGTCTGCATTCTCAATCTTCACATCAGCAGGACCACTGATGGACGAACAGAAACAGAGCGAGAGTGTGTCACAGAGAATTTACTGTAGGAGGACATATAAACCTTGATTTGAACCTTGAATGAACACACAATAACACAGGGTGGTTTTAAAAATGTTTTTTTTTGTACATTTAAATTCCACCACATTATATTTGCAGTGAAAGTTTTATAGAAGCATCAAGTTCTGTGGCTCTGGAGTGAGCCTTCTAATATCTGCAAGAGTAACCCTGACGATTTGATCAAGGTTATCTTAGCTTAGGCCTGGGGACCACACGCTTTTAACGTCAAATTTGATTTACAACCTAGGACGTAGAGTTTGAGAGACATGGGCATTTAAAAGGCAGAGAGGGTCTAAGGAAGTGAAGCAATTGGCTGCATTATAGGGAATGTAAGATCTTTAACTACAGCTCCAACTGTACCTAAGTGCTATACAAAAACCTGTACCTTAAACTAACCATGTTTTAGCTTCACCATCAATTGAAAAGAGTAGTTGGTTGATTGCAGTGATAAATTTGTCAGAACAGATGTGTGCATAAGCGTCTAACTGACCTGGTTTGTTTCCAGTGGTAGGTGGCAATCTTCTGGTCATCGCTGCTCTTACTGCCGTCCAGCGTGGTTCGGTCTACTGGCAGCGTCAGCTCCTTCTCTGGTCCTGCATCTGCTACTGGTGGTTTATTGTTTTCTGGAGGTTAAAGAGATCGAAAGAACAGGATATGAAAAATAAACACATCTTCTAAACAGTACAGCGCACAGAAAACAAATAAATGGGTCAAAAATAAAAAAGAACCGACATGAAAACTATGAAATTCTGCACTTTTGTCAACTAGGTCATAATTTCTGAAACTTGAAAAAATCAGCTGTTTGACAGATGGACCAAGGTAAAAGTGATAAGAGTGAAAAGGTCAAAACAATCTTCTCAATAGATAAATCATATAAACATACACACAATCAAAAAAGGGAAACTGCCTTTTGATCAGCATTTCTTTGATAATTCTTATTGTATACCAACTGATACAGTACATAAGAGCAGTCATACTCTATAATACCTGGAATTACAGCCTGTGACTAACAACACTCTACCATTTCTTTCACGGTCCCCTGACCTTGCAGGTGTATGTGTGTTAACGTCCTGCTCAAACGTCTCTAGTCTGCACTCGATGCTTATCAGTTGTGTGTACACAGACGTGCCATTCAAGATGCCATTTCTTAGAAATGTTTGGCAAATAGAAATTCATGTGAGCAGTTTAAGTACTGACATCTGCTTCACACATTATTAAGGTCGACAATAAATACGGCTGCATACTGTCATTCAGTATGTTATTCACACTTCATGTGTGTATTTGTACAAAGCCTGAGGGAGAGAGAAAGAGCAAACGAGATATAACACAGGGCATATCGAGTACAGAGGAGGAGGACTTGAAATCTTGAGATAAGGATTTTAATTCAAGTCTCTGTGTAAGTGGTGCACAAGTGCACACAGCTGAGTAAACATGAGTTAATGAGTCAATGCTGTAGGGAAGTAAGAAGCTCAATCAGTAATTAATGCCCCCAGCAGTTGATTAATAAAATATCCCTCCCATTTTTTCACTGAAAGCACCATTTGAAAGTGATGTCACATACTGGCATAAACAAGAGCTGTTTTTTTTATTTTTATTTTTTATTAATTTTCCAGCTGTTTACCTGGCTGCACAATGACAGTGACCTGGGCAGTGTCCTGCTGTCCAGCTGAGTCTGTCACTGTCAGCTGGAAGGTGTAGTCTCCCTCCTGCATTGCCGACAGCTGCAGGATTGGAGTCCGTACGCCCTGAAAACACACACACACACACACACACACACAAAAAAAAAGGCACTATTAGCAACACTGCTCTGATCAAGGGAAAAATAAGATGAAAAATGTGAATTCAATTATGTGCATAGCCCTCAAGTATCTCACCTGCATCTCCACCACTTTGTCTTTGCTCTCAGGGCTCAGGGACCACTCATAAGACAGGGAATCATGGTCATCGGTGCTTTGGTTGCCATACAGAGTGATGGAGTTGCGTGGTAACTGGATGACCTGGATGAAATAAGAGGAAACACCAGCTATTAGTTATCATGAGTCCACAGCTTTGGTAAATAAAACATGACTTTCTGACATTTTTTAAGTTCAAGTCTTTGTCGGAGTCTCTGTATTAGAAGATTCGGTGAGTGATTGTGTGTTTTTAAAACTTATTTCAGGGCTGTGCTCACTCTTGAATTCCCTAGCACAGCACATTTTCAGGTGTGTGCTCTGAAAGATTTCACAATGTGGAAAAATGGCAAAAATTAGTGTCTTAACTCAGAAGTCATGTTTACATCACTGCTGATGTGAGCTGGAGCCGATAAATACCCGTGACGACCGAGTCTTTTGATCTAGAAGTGAATGCTGATTATATCTTTTCACATTTCCGACAAAAGCTAGATGTTTGTGGGTGTTAGCAGATGTTTTGTCCAGTGTAGAAGAGGCTTAAATAACCTACTGCACGCACACACACGCACACGCACACACACACACACACACACACACACACACACACACACACACACACACACACACACACACACACACACACACACACACACACAGAAAGACAGCGCCAAGGCAATAGAAAATACTTCAGACCTGATTAGGGCCAGCATTGGCCACAGGCCGGTAGTCCTTGGCTTTGTTGACAGAGAGAGTGGCCTGAGTCGAGTTTGTGGCTCCATCCGAGTCTGTCACTGTCAAACTGGGAAAGAACGACATTCAAGTGGTTAAGTACACAAACTCTATGACATTTGACATCTGACTTTAATATTACAGTGTATAAAATCAAATCGAAAGATGTTTGATTTGAATGTAATAAGAATGTTTGTAACTTTGAGCCTGACATGTCTCTGCCTTCATTTCAACACTTTTAACAGACATATATATATATATATATATATATTGAAATGAGGTGCAGTATTCAAGATGTTGAAAACAGTTTTTCAATACTACATTTTAGAGTCTCTTTGTAAATGCTTGAGTGGAATTCTTGGGACAATTTCATCCATCTGGATGAGATAAGTGAGGTCCACCTGTACCTGAATGTGTAGTTCCCAGGCACCAGGCTGGTGAGGGTGAGGACGGGGGTGTCAGCAGAGACTTTCTCCTCCCTCAGTGGACCTTTGACCTCTTCCCAGTGCCATGCCACCACCTTATCGTCATCAGTGCTCTCTGTAGAGTAGATACAAGGGGGAGGGGTAGAGGGGAAACTATCAGTCAAACATGTTTAACAGCATGAGAGGACACGGTAACATACTTTAGGCACAAGGCCTCTCTCTTTAGCTTGTACTAAATGTTTGTGTATTTGGGTGTGTGTTCGTGTGTTTGTGTGTTCGTGTGTGTGTGGGGGGGTAGGGGCATGTGTGAGACTCACGGCTGCCGTCTATCACTGTAGAGCTGGTTGGCAAGGAGATCTCCTGGAACTTTGGGGAAACTATGGCAACAGGAGGCTTGTTTACCCGCGGCTCTGTCAGGTGGAAAACAAGAAATTAACTCACTTACTGAGCTGTGCATCAGCTGCTTGTGACTGAGGCCGTATCAACAAATCCGAGGCTGCCTTTGCAAAAGTCACAATTACAACTGTGTGTAGGAGGAAAGCAGCAATGAGGTCTGAGTTTATTTAGTAAACATGAGGCATTAACTGTGCCCTGTGATTCCGAATAATATCATTTAAATTGTCAGGAAAGACATTGCCATCAAATATTAGTCACAGCCTTCACAGGGTGGACAAAATAACAAACATTTTCCAGTCCAGCAGTCCTGCAGTAAATACTCTCTTGTAAAGCACGTGTTTTTTTTCCAAAATAATGTAAGAAGAGGCAGATCATGTTTGAGGCAGTAGTTTGTAATAAATATCAAATGAAGTGTCTTTCTGTTAGTGTGATGGTCTCTTTGAGAGTGTCTCCTTGCAAATATTTCTCCATGTTTGCCAAAATGATTTTTTATGATCACACAGGCTTTTGTGACATTACACAATGTTTGTGACTGATGAACCAGAAACACCCTTGAAAACTATTCACCTTTATATGACTTACTCGTGTAGTTTATTTACTGACACTTCCTTTATTTGTGACTATTTGTTAGTAGTCAGTCACTGCCTGAACAGCTTGCGCAGCAGTTTACAAAAGATTACAAAATTATGTGATGGAGCAAGAAGGGGCCTCAGAGGAAAACTACATGAGCAAAGAGGAAGAGGAGTCAGAAGTATGTCCCCATCCATTGAGCCCAATCAAGAGCTCAGAAAACAAACAACAAACATTGAGAGTTTCAAAAAATTGCCATTTACTCTAAGACGTGTATATTATATATTTTGCAGTAACCTTGATTAGGGCACATAAACACTCACCCCTGAAAACAGCTTTTGGAACCATTAGAAAATGAACAAGATTTTACATTGTGCTGAATGTCCGACCTCACCTGGTTTGACTGTGACATTGACGTAACCTTCTCCATGAGCTCCCTCCCCGTCCACTGTCACCTCAAACTCATACAGGCCCACAGTCAGCTGACAGAGAGCGAGAGAGAGAGACAGGAGAGATTGAGCTAATCAAGTAAGCGACATTTCTGACACAATCTGTGTCCTTTACACACTACTGAAACCGTCTGTTTATGTATTCAGCAGAGGTGCAGCTTCCTGTTTTATTTTCAGCAGAATACATGTGTGTGTGTATGTATATGTGTATATATATATATATAAAATTTGTGGTCTGTACCTTGCTGAGTTTCAGTGTCTTGCTGTGCTTTCCTTCCATCTCTCCACTGTAATCTTTGGGATGTGTGATCAGACGCCAGTCAAATGCATAGTTTGTCCCTTTAGAGAAGTAGCAACATTAAACAAATAAGTTCATCAAAACAAACTACTCACGCATTTAATTAAAATCTACCACATAAGGATCATTTCCAGTTGAAAGATTTTGGTATTGTAGGAGCATGTCAAGAAGAGATCAAAGGATTAACAAAATTATGACGTGCACTCCTCTTCGTAACTGTATAATCTTTATCCAGTCTGGATTTGAAATTCTCTGGCAGGTGTTTAGTGTGACGTACAGGACGCTGATGATGATGTGACTCAGGAATACAACAGTCAAGCATGTTCAAAATCATCACTCATCAGTGAACACCAGAAATATGACAACACACTCTATGAGACAGTGTGTCCCTGGGCTAAATAAAAAGTCACAGGTGTTCTGCATGTGTCAGAAATGTTTTTACCTGGCGGGGGTGTTGGGACCACAAAAGCGTTGAGTTCAACCTCGTTGCGGGGCAGTGTGACCTCCACACTCTTTCCTGCTGACACCACCAGCTCCCTCACTGCTGTGAAAGACAACACAGAATAAGGGATGATGCCAAAATAAAAATATGGTAACCAGAAGGTTGGCATGGCAACCAAAAGACTGGAACTGGACAGAGAGCGGTGAATAAAAAACAAACCTTGAAATCAATTACACAAAGAAATTTTATTTTACCAGATGATGATTAAAAAAAATTGTACTTTTTATACTTGATTATCGCTATGGTGGTTCCTCTCAGCAGAGTGTTGCAGAGTGCTAATGTTCCTCCATATCTACTGGATGTGTAAATAGGCAACTGTTTGCTAACAACTTAGGTGATAATATGTCAGTGCTGTATTGGGAGCTTGTTTCTGCTGCCTCCAAATAATGGATTTCCATTAAGTTAAGGAAGGTACAAGAAAGAGATTTAAAAATAAATCAGGATGTTTGTGTTGCAAGAATGAAAACCGATGCAGTCCCAGAACCATAGGAGACACACAATGGTTTTCACTGGCAGAGTAGTAATACACATGATTAATGAACAGATCATCATGTGTAAAACAGTTTTCCTTTTAAATCAAAGTGCAAATTGCGGCAGGTGGCAGTGGTAATGTGAGATGTTTTCTTTAAGAATCACAGGTTCATGCTTTGTATGAGAGTCTAGATTCCCTCTAAACTGCATCTTACCTGTGTACACTTTCTGAGTTGGCATTTAAACCAGTCCAGCTTGCTATTGTTATCTTTAGTCAATCTATTGTTAGTTAAGAGGCCTAACTACATTTTATCTGTAATAACATGCATTGTTTTGTCATTTTTCAGTTACTGTCAGATTAAATGGGGATATTGTCCTTCAGGGAGGAGAAACTGATCAGACGAGTGATTCCTGTTTGCAGAAGCCTAGCATGTCTCAGCACATTCCTATTGATTAGACTCATTTGGCTTCACACTCACAGGACACGTTGCTTTCATCTGGGAAAAATAACATCTGTGCAGTCTGCCATAAAATTTCTGGGCAAAGTACATCTTTGCTTTTGTAAAACATCAGCTGAAGCAAAAACAAAGAAGGAACAGTAAAGGATCTGACAAAAACATGGAAGCTTAAAAGGACAAAAATGTATTGTAAAAAAAGCACCTGAGAGCCATGTGAACTCTTCCTCCAAGGCTGCACAACCACAGTGCTGTTACATTATATATTAGCCCATAATTAATAAATGAAGACAAGACATATTACTGAATGCGCTGGAAATAGACTATCACTTCCTTACCAGCCTGTGTTGGAGTTGTGATGGCAGCAGTTTCAGTCGCTGTGGGTGAGCTGACGTCGCTGGTGTTGGAAGACGCAGGAGTATTAACAGTGTCGTCCACCGTTGAGTTTTGTTGTGATGGAGCTGGAGCAGTCTCTGAACTCCCATTGGTTACCTGGCTGAGGTTCTTTAGGGATGTCTGAAGAAGTGTGATGGTGCTGGGTACAGCAGTTGGATGAGCTGTTTCTAGTTTGTGACTTTCCTGCAGAGACAGTTCAGAATTGTAGGTTTGAAATCACCATAACAAGGAGCAAATTTGGCAAACGTGTAGGGAACTATACTGTATACATTTCCAGGGTCATATTTTCATAAAATCTATTTTACTATTCCTGCAAACTACCTCCACCTCACTTTTATTTGACTAAATAATCAGTGTGATTCAAAGAATAAAAGAATGTTTTAGGAACAAATAACTAGAGAATGACTAGAGGGGAAGAACAGGATCTGCTACAAGCAAACAGTGTGAAGATAAATATGAAAAAACAAATCAAACAATGCTCTCTGAAGTTACCGTGCTGGTATGGTATCCTGTGTGTGGTCTGTGGCTTCCTGTATGTGGTGCCTGACGAGCCCTTCTACGTCTTGCTGTGATGGGACCCTTAAAGTAAAATTACAGACATCAAAGACATTTAGAAAGAAAGCTTGTATGAATATACTTCTGTTCTATCAATGTCAGAAATGCTCTATTTCTGTCTAAGTTTCTGAAAGGTAAGTTTTTGCTTTATAGTTTAATTTATTTGCTGTTGGTATTCATCTAATCAATAACAGAACCATCTGAAAGTCAAATTGGTCTATCAGGAAAAAGAAATTAATAAATCTGTTTCCTTAGCATAGACAGCCTTTCCTGTTACACCTTCGTCAGCCAGCAGCAGCCATACCTTGGAGAGCAGCTGAAAGAGGCCCAAGGACTCCTGGTGAGGCTGTGGCAGGGAAGTGATGGGGCAGCCCCTCTTCCAGGAGCAGCTGAGAAGCACACAGCGTCCACCGAGGCTCCACACAGCGTTGCAGCTCGGCTTTAGGCAGCAGGACTCCCAACATGTCGCCCCGCCTCTTCCGTCTGCCAGAGGGTGCCAGCCCAGGCTGATGATGCTGCTCCAGTGGATCCCCAGCACCCCGCCGGTCACCCGGCAGAGATCTGCTGACACACCTGGCCCAGGACAGAAGGGAAGAAGGAAGTAGTAAACGATGATGTACCGTACTGATGTTAGTAACAGGCAGTCACAGAGAGAGATAAATCCCTTTGCAACAAGATCATAGTTAGAAGAAGAGGAAAGTTGGTCAGGAAATCAGGGTGTCAGGGAGTGTAACAGTTAAAGGTTATAATCTGGTTTCCCCTCAGGGAATTCTAGAAAGACTTTAGTGTAACACATAGTATGATCAAAGCGATCTGCCGAAGGCGACATCATGGATCCTCCAATGGGCAGTGCTCCCCAGGCTTTTCAAGATTTCACTTGTTTCTATCAATCAGGGCATTGTTGGGTAGTATTGGCATTGTCACAGGCGAAGGGGCAAAGTGAAACCCACAATGAATTCCAGTCCCAACCAGACTTTTCAAAGATTAGGCTCTGACTGAATGTTTCTCTGAAAAGCCAACATGCAGCCGCAGTTTGAGCAGTCAGCCAACTCAGCAACAGAGAGAGGAAGTGAGGCTTTTCCCTGACAAAACAAGACACTGATTAAAACCCAAAGCACAGTATGCAGTACGCACAAACCCCCACCGTCTGAGCCACACGATATCAGACTCATATCAGCAATGCAGTAAGCTGAGCCATTAAACTGCTGTGTGTGTGTGTGTGTGTATTCCTCTTCAAGAGCATTGGTCTGGGTGATAAAACTATTCTCATTCAACCTTTGTTGTATCAAATTAGTTCATTTCGATCTATCCATTGTCCCAGATGAGACATTTGTTGTGTAGCCAGATACAATAAAACAGCGGCATTTGTAAAATACCAGTGTAACTGTGACACAGGGAGAAATGGGAAGTTATATTTCACCAGTACTTAAGTGATTGTCGACAGAAAGACAGAAGCCAAACGAACTGTGAATAATGGCCAAAAAAAGGAGGACAGCTGAGTCACTGTGAATTAAGAAAACTACAGTTGCAATGAAAAATAACTTCTTTGTCCTGCATTTCTGAATGATCGACCTGCAGAGGCAGATCAAATGTCAAGTACTGTTTATTCTACAGCACATCAAGAAAATAAGAGTTTTCTGTCACTGATCCAATCCAATGAACTCTCACAGCCTTCTTCAAAGTTATAAAGCTTTAGATCTCACTCCCAGTTGATCTTGAATGGCCTTTTGAGCAGTTACTTTGTCAGAAATAAAACAGGGGAGCAACTAGTGCATCTATTCACAGTGCTGCCAAACAAAACTGTCTTCTTTTAATAAAGAAGTCAATAGTTGGCCTTTTTCCATCATGCAATGAGCATCTGTGATCTGATTTCATGCTGCACCGGATCAAACAGCAGCAGGGAAGAGTACTAGGAGTTGGTTACCATGCTAAGAAATTGAAGCCTGCAACCCTTCATCTAACAGCTCACTGTGGCTGGTTCTTCGTGTTCCACTACTTCCTGCAATATTTAAAACTGATCTGCTGTCAAACACTGCCTAAAATACCCACGTCTTGATTTGCACACTGGATTACCTGCATGCATTGCTTCCAGTGAATCACTCGTGAGGAAGAAGGCAGTCTGAATCCTTTGCAGAAACAATGGACCTCTAATAATTACAACTACTATCCCGTATAGGAAGGTAATTAAAGAATATAAATGCATTGAATGGCTACTGCTGAAAGATACAGACTATAAATAGTATCAAAAATGGGGTTTAGATTCATGGAAATCTTAAGATAAACACTTAAACTAAAACAATTTTGACCCTGGTGTTCTGTAAACACAAGTGACAACAACAATATTTCTGGATATTGTATTTAAGCGTTTGTCCTTGGTGAAAGCAAGGCCATCAACAAAAGCAAAAGAAAAGATGAGAAACCAAAAAAAAAAAAAAAAAGCAGCTCATTAGACCATCTCAGGCAGTAACTGTTGCTACCATAGCAACACTACAGCCAAGGGTGACTTTATGGGACGTCAGTGTAACTCGAGTCTGGGGAAAAAAAAAAAAAAAACACAGGTCTTGCAACATACAAAAACACACAAAAGCACTACAGTTTATTTGAGAAAGGGGTGTCACCCCACCCCTTGTCCACTGTTCCTCTGTCCCCCATCCCTCAAAACCCACACACATACACAATGCCTATCCACAGAGCCCCTATTGTCCCGTTTCACATTGTAACCCACTGAGTGGCATCTGAAAGAAGGCACACACACACAAACACACACACAGCAGGGGTGCCGTCTGCCTCAGATTAGATGTAGAGTAAATACCTATTAACAACCTGAAACCATCCTGATATCACTGTATGATTCTAAGACGATGAAGACCCACCCTGAGTAATCAAAGGTGTGTGAATCTATGGCGCAGATGAGCGCTGGTAGTTTCACAGGTACAGATGTGAGTTTCCTTATCGCTTCTCTGTCAACAAATATGTGTTTGCCAGTCAAGGTAAGAGTGACGAATGATTTATTTTACCTGTGGTAGGAGCCAAGAGCCAGAGGTAGGTCAGCGGTAGGAGGAGGAGGTGAGGTAAGCTCCAGGTGAGCAGCTTGTTGCGTGCATAGGACATTTTCCTCAAAGACCAAAGACCTGGAAAGAGATAGCAGAGCGACTTTAGTGCACTTCCTCCTCCTCTCCTCCTAACACTAGCTCAGTCAGTACAAACTCATGCTGTGCAGCCAAACATCGTTCAAACCCACAAAACTTTATTTTAAATTCTAGTGGACATTCCAAATTTCCTCAGTATACCAGTCTTTTATTTTGAAATAACTAATGCAGTCAGAGGCATCAAGTATATCTTCTATGGAGAGCTGGAACAAGCTGATACAGAATATATGCAATGCTATCATGTGGAATAAGATGAATTTCCAACCTTAAAAGGGGTTGAAGGGAAATTAAGGAGGAAAACTGTATTTTAAGGGACTCGCCTTCATTAAAATGTAATTGCCCATCAACGCAAAACAAAATAAGCAAAATTATATAATTAAACAAACTTAGTATTGCAAAGTGTAATACAACCAATGTTGAGAGGCCCAATGGAGCAAAAAGCAACAGTGTCACACAAGATTAGTTAGTGACTTTAAGGGTTTCATTTCTTTACAGTGAGCATGACATCTGGTTGGACATCATGTGGTCTGACCTTCCACTCCATTCAAAAATAAATAACAACTATCAAGGCCAAAAACAGCTAAGCACGCCAGCTAAACAAGAACTGCAGCCTGAAAAACATGCCATGTTTACCTTTCTCCTGGCCAGGAGGTGGAAGAAGGAGATGCAGGAAGAGAGGGGGAGCGAGGACTTAGGTTGGCAGCGAGGTGCTGTGAGGTGATGGGTGAAGACGGGTCAACACCAGCACTCTGAGGAAGAGATCCAACATTGCCACCTACGGGGCTTTCACAGGCTCAGGTGCTCAAACACTATAACAGAGAGGGGAAGACAGAGGGATAAATCATTTAGTATGTTGATTAGGAGTGCAACAATTCTCCCAATCCACTGTTCAGTTTTTGTTTTTGATCGACTCACTCATCCACTATACAGATTGGTAACAAATTGTCATTTTTGTCTGTTCTGTTAGCTTGTCTTAACTTTCAATAGAATAATTATTTTGTGATTTAGAAATTAAATTTTGTTATATTAGTAATGTAATGAGAGCTCAACAGGATGCACCTGCAGCTGTGGCCGAGGGTGGGGGGGGGGGTGTTGCAGTTCCATCTTCTGGTATCACAACACAAGATCAAGCACGTTTCTAATGTGGTTTCATTTCAGAATCATTACACCCCTAATGTCGATCATAGATTATTATTAATATAAGGTTGGACACACAGGGCTTGGAAATATTTTAATATTACTAATAAATTTCAGAGGAAATGTATTTTATCATGATCAGCGTCACGCAGTTTTACAAATTCTGTTGTAGAAACTAAGGCTTCCACACAAAACGTCATTATAATTGAAACTTTGTCTGACGTAAAGCATTACAGTGTGACAAAGTGATTTAAGCCATATCGTCCTCTGATATGAATTATTCAGGCTCCTCAATTCTCTACCTTGATTGCTGACAGTCAACAGTGCTTCAGCTCCATAGAGAAGCACTCTGAAGAATTCAACAACCTATAAACACATCATGTTGATGACAAACATTCATGCAAATGAGACACAGTGGCTTCAACTGGAGGTACTCTGCTGAGAAAGCAAAGCAATATAATCTTTTTGCATTTCATTCAGCCCTAAATATGATACTATTCAAGAGAAGGAAACAGTTTGGTAAAGACTCATAAATTCTGTGGCCTGATGAGTACAAATACCCCTCCTACAACAGAGAGGCAAACGTTCCCTGTATGAGGATATAACAAACCCAGTAAGTCTGTTTCATTATGCAGCAGGTGTAATATGACTCATAATCCTGTGAGCACCTTCCTTGTAACTACTAATTAAGACAGAAGTGAAAAAGGAAACTGAAAAGACAAGACAAGACAAGAAAGTCTTTTCTCCACCACGCGGTACCAACTTGACTCGACTCAACTCACTTTTGGTACCTGGTATTTACAGGTTCTAATCCCTCAGCCTTAACCATAGACAAAACTCAACAAATTATGCAATCTGTCCTTCATGGTCTTATGTGTCTAGTCTTGGAGCTTTAGAGCCTATAACCCAGCCTGTATGGTCATAACGCATGTGAAATTCTTAGAAAAAAAATCTTGGAGAACTGCTACACAAATGTTTCTACCTCTCTCCTGAGCCTGTATCTCTCTCCCGTGCAATCATCACAGCAATCACTCAATATACAGTAGTCTTATCAAACATATGTGTCCCTCACTGGTCACTTTGGGTAATAAAAGGTCAGATAGGAGCCAACTCCATGTAGGATACAGAGGTATGAATCCTTGATCCAAAAATGTGTATAAATGTCAATGCAATATACAGCTACTTTATCCAATTTGACAGCACTGTAGAAAATTTAATATTTTTTAAATTATACACAAGACACAGTCACAGGCCATAGTACCCTGAGTTTAGTTTGTAATAATGTTCTTTCCTGCATGAAGGGTGATGAGGACGCTTCTCATTACAAAGTAATTAGTAAGGATAATAAATCATGGTAGAGAATAATTAACTTGCTGAGTGAGTCACAAAAAAGGAGCAAGAGACAGATTGTTGTACTGCACTCGTGAGAAGCGTTAACATTACTGTATGTTCTTCAGCTTCTGTGAATCTTTTGCCTTGAGATACAAAAGGTAAATTCAGTTCATTCAAGTACATTAACGTCTCACTCAGGCTGATTTAGGATTTGTTGAGGAATGCATGGAGCTCAGTCTGAGTAAAAGAGCCATTCATCACTTTTTTGCCTCTTAAATTTCCTGCAAGTTCTCACAGCAGAATGGGATAAAAAAAAAAAGAAGGGGAGTTTAGAGTGCAGGTCTGGGGACACTGTGTTCAAGGCATCAGCAGGCCTCTTCCCCACAACGTCTCACCAGAACACTGCTATGGGGCAATATGGTAATAAATCACAACGCTTTCACAAGCATCTGCTGGCCAGACAGTCTGTAGAAGTTAGCTAGATGCTATACTATATAGTCATATGGATGGAAATATTATTTTAGCCCCTTTGGTCAGTATTACAAACATATGGATGATGTAATCCTTAGCAGAAGTACTACTTTGTAGGTGAAGTGTACAAGATAACTTCTGTAAATGAATAAAAACACTGTGTACCTGACACAACAATACTATTTCTATTAAAAGTTCATTCTAAACACTAAACATTTTAGATATAAATAATATATCTGAGACAATCCTACAGCAATGGTACAGCAGTTATACCATAAACTGATCAGATGAGTCATTACAAATACCAGATATAAGTACTGAATTATATGAAATTAACTTGCACGGCATAAATTGCTGACACAAACCTGTATTCTTCTGCTTCCATATGTGACTTTGCATTCCTGCAAGTTGATGCTTGAGCCAAAGCAGCTCAGCTCAGACAGTCTCAACTCCACAAATAGCCATTTGTCCTCCTGCACTTGTTTTTCTCCCACGGGTAAGCCACCGAAATGAAATTAATTAAAAAAAAATCTCCAGGTAAAAATAATCCAGCCAAAAAAAAAAAGTGAGGGATTCAGTCACGTTTCTCCTCCTTGCTGAAGTCGCAGCAGTGTGGATTTCCTTTTTTACTGCGCAGTAAATGCCCAGAGGCTGGTGGTGACTTTGAGTCTGTGCAGCAGCAACGCTCAGGTGCACTCGGTCACCTGGGCTGACGACAGCTCAGCCATTACAGACCTTTCAATGGCTACTTTTCCCTTGAGAGGCGTCTGCAGAACAATGATCTCTGTGACCAAAACCCCCCCTTATATCTGGTGAGGACAAGTTCTCTCCCTCTCTTTCTCTCTTTGGCTTTTTCTTCCTCCTCTTCCCCTCTCTCAGTTGCAGCAGTCAATAGTTGTATTGGCTTCTAGGCAGACAGGTTGGTGGAGTTCTCTCTGCAATGATACCAAGTCCCACGCATGGTTTCTTTTGGCAGCTACAGGGCAGGAAAATTAGGTTGTTTTTATTTCTCTCCCAGACAGGCTCCTTGAAAAATCAACAAAATAATAATAAACCTCTTATTCTGCTGTGATGAATACAGAACCATCCTTACAGCAACAACAGTTCTAATCCTGGGATAATATTTTACATACATCCAAGTATCACAAGAATACCATTAACCCCGTTGTGAAGTTATATCATAGGAGATTAAAAACAATATTTGAATAAACACAGTAGGCTAACCTTACAATTGAATACAACCTCTAACTGTATATAAACACTATTAATTAACTTCTTTCAGATTTTTCACCATATGAATCTTACCAGCTTTCCTTGTGCTTTTACAACTAATTTTTGTGATTCATCGTCTTTTTTCATCTTGACGAAATAGCAACACAGCTTTTTTTTTTAGCTGTTACTTATTGGTTTTACCTCTGTGGGATGCCACTTTTGCTAATTGATGGTTTTCATTCTCATTACTGATGGATGAATCTGTTCTGATGTCTAGTAATATTTCCCATGCGGGACAACAAAGACCAAGCTGAACTGTCAACAAATTGATTAAGGGATCAAAAGATCATCAAAAGATCATCAAAAGATCATTCATTAAGACCAAACACTTGCTTGTTAAAGCCTAACAAAGCCAAAAGAGTTGAATATCTACTAATTTCATATTAAAGATGAAAACTCAAGTTTCTTGATCTATTTAAGTAATGAGCATCACTTGAGGCTCTGGTGGCCTATGTTGAGATCTAAATATATTTTTAGTTTATCAAATATAAAACAAAATAACAAAAAGAAAATAACTATAGGAGTCAATCATACTTATAGAGTAGGGATTAACTGACTGATTAAAGTGCATGATTGAGGGTTTGTCAATCAAATGAACTGCCTGAGTAAACGCACTGGGATAATATCTCTGAGATTTCATCTAAAATGGTGGGTTCATGCATTATGTATTTTACCAGCCTGAAAACAACAGCCAGGGTTTACTCAAGACAAGAATGTCTCTAACCAGCTGTCAGATCATTACAAGATAGGCCGATAGCTCCAGCCTGCGTAGTCCACTGCACTATCACAAAATTACAAAGGAGTGACGGTTGAATCAATAATGTGATACTTTTTATCAAGTAGATTGGTTTTTACAAAGCGCACCGACGTCCCAATACTGAGAAATAAATATTGAGGTAGAACCCCATAAGGTAATTCACCTGTATAATCCGGGTTCACTCCCGTTTCAGGCACCTTGAGGCTAACAGTTGTTGGCATCCCTCTTTCACTACACACCGTGCGGGATCCATCCGCTGCGTTTTACTGGCAACTGTCACGACACCATTAAAGACAGAAAAGTACACGGGGACTTACAGTAAGAGAAAATGGTGCGGGTTTTCACTTCGGTCGGTCGCTGTGAAGTGTTATGTCGTCGATGTTGTTGTCCCTGGTGCAATAAATTGGGTCAGTATTCCTTTCGCTTGCACAGCTGATGTGCCTGTGTGCCCGCTGTCAAACCAGTCCGAATGATATGTGATGCTTCCGGTGGCTGGATTTTCGAAATAAAGCCTTTCGTGAAACAACTATTGGAACCTCTTGAAATCGATAGAAACACAATGTTGAAAATTAACGATACTTTTCATAAGGGGTATTTAGCGCGTAAGCCAGACTACAAGTCATATTATATTGCATAGAATGACTGTGCTGTCATTTTAATTCTAATTTTGCCTGTATTGCGTCTCACATAAAACTGAAAACGGTTTATCCTACTACTTCCGCTGTGCGCCACCTGCCGACCAGCTACAATGTTGAACAGGTTCAGCTCAACGTAAACAGTCAACCTACTAAATATTAGTCACTTTCACGGTATATTTTAGCGCTAGAAATCGGGAAACGAGTGAAATCTAGTTTCTTACCCTCAAAAATGAAGTACGATCGCTCCTCTGACGTTGCAACATGGACCAAAATGGCGGCTCCGCCTTCCAACTATCTCCCTTGTGATTGGTCCACTAACATTGGTGGGCTGTTTTTATTGGCTTCTTGAAGCTTTATTTTGACAGCCCACTTCCTGAGAGTGCTCATGAGCTGCTGTCGCGCGTGAGCGGGCTGTATATAAAGTAAGTTATTTTATGAACGTTAAAAAAATTCAAATTTTAAATCTTAACTTCTCACAAACCGTTGATTGAACGGACTCAGCAAACCGACTGAAATTCGTTAAATTAGGCTGCTCCTGTTGCTCTCAGCCGTGTGGAGCTAATAACATGATTTTAAAATAATTATTTTTAAGTTTGCCTAACGTTACTTTTTTTTTTTTTTTTTATCTCTCTCTTGTGTACATAGTCACCAAGGTCACAATGGCTGATACTGCCGACGTTACGCCTGTCGTGAGTAGCCAGCCACCTGGAAAAGAGGAGCACGGAGGAGGAGAAGGTGGAGGAGACCCGGAGAGGGATGCAGGAGGTGGAGGTGGAGGTGGAGGTGGTTTGACTGATGCTCAGAGAGAGGTGTTGGAAAGGTGTCTTCATGCTCTCAGGAATGCTAAAAATGACAGTCACACATTGGCTGCTCTTCTGTTGGTAAGTGAATCTCCGTATGAATACAGTGAAGTAAGATGCCATGTTTGCTGCCTGGCCTTATCGTGATCATATTCCGGCCTGTATTTCAAACATAAAGAACCATGACTGGTCATATTTGTGTATATGTGACTCTAATAATGTTGGTATCCAGGCTTTTGATCATCTGTGTCCTGGTAGACTCTTCCACATCTTAACCTCTCTGTCATTTCTACTCTGACTGGTTTGCACACCAGACTGGTTTCTGGTTGTACACTCCTGCAGTTACCACTCTGCTGTATTAACTTAGATTTTTTTTTATCTTTTGCATTTTTTAGTCAGGGTATAGATATTTCCAGATTTTTAGTTTTGCTGACTAATACTAATTTAATACGTAATAAGTTGAAGATGCACCTGTAAACATGGCACAAAATGATCAGGAACCTGTGTAGGATGTTTATATGCTACAACATTACATTTTCATAAGATTATTCAAGTTTGCATATTTGGATTTTAACAAAGAGGGATAATTCGGTTTTCTGAAATCAGGATGTGCTGTTTAAGAAAATATATAGCTAGGATACTCCAAAATAGAATAATAACCAGGTTATCTGATGCCTGTAAAGACAATATGTATAAAATGTAATTACCAGACATCGAGTGATTAATAATGCTGATGCTGTACTTGTGGTTTTATCTGCCCTCATTTTGAATTAAGTGTTTCTGGGATTTCCTGCCAATAAAAAAAACAAATGAAGAGTGAAACAGTGTCCCTCTTACTTTGAACACACCTTGCTGTGAATAAGTACTTTCAACTGAAGAAATAGTCCATATGAAAATTGTTGCCATCATATGGATTAAGGGGGCCACTGTTTCTGGAAGTAGGTGTGACTGTTCAATGTTGTGAGCTCCATAAATGAAATTCTGCTCATGTTCATTGTATTGGTATGTAGGCAGAAAACAACCAAAATCATGATCAGATAATACTAAAGCTAATTGAGAAAATGTATGTTTTTTTAATACCCAAATACGATGACAGAGCCCAGTGTCTGAAAGATTTGTGGTTCAGTCCACACAACCGACAGGTCTGTGTTTCGTAGCTGTTATTTAGTTTGTTGTTTTCCTCTCTCTGTCTTAGATCACTCGTCTGTGCCCCGCAAGCCAACTTGACAAACCCACCTTGAGACGCATCTTTGAGGCAGTGGGGCTCAACCTTCCAGCTCGGCTTCTGGTGACAGCGGTCAGAGGGAATGAGAACTCTGGCTTACCCCCTCATGAACTTCTGTCATTGGGCACAGCTCTGTTGGCTGCCCTGAGCACAGACCCAGACATGGCCTCACATCCCCACCTCCTCACCACCATCCCACTCCTGCTGGACATTTTAGCAAATGGTCCTGTTTCAAACCAGCATAAACAGGCTGCCCAGGAAGAGGCCCAAGCTGGAGAGATGGGCCAGAGTCCAGATAGCAAAGGACAATCAGCAGAGAGTTCAAGCCCAGAAAGTCACCTTGCCAATTTGGCAAAGTCAGCAGGAGAGAGCAAAACCAGCAAGCAAAAGGGTGATGATGGCAGTACATCTAACAGAGTATCAGCACCTAAAGAAACGTCACCATCTGACAGTCTTGATGAGGCCATGGCTGCTGACTGCTACCAGGTTCTGACAGCTGTGTGTGCCTTACCTAGAGGTCCTGACCAGCTGCTGAGTAGGGGTGCTGTTCCTGCTCTATGTCAAGCAGTGGAACAAAACCAGACTTTCAGCCACGAGAGGGGGCTTGCCTTGCTTGGTTGCCTCCTGTCCGGTAAAACCAAGGACAAAGCGTGGAGTAAACACTCTGCAGAACTCCTCACTCTGCTGGTCAGGCTGTCTAAAGACTTTTGCCAGTCCATAGACCAGGCCAGGCTGGACATGTGTTCCCAGTTGGTGCAGTTTCTCCCCCCAGCAGGAGTGGCAGTAGAGAGTGAAGAACTGAAGGGAGCCGTGAGCCGCGTCTGGAGCGAATTGAGACCCATGATGCAGGCTAAGTTGACACCGAGGCAGATTGGGCCAATCCTGGTCCTCAGTGCATGTCTCCTGGATTTGTATGGGTGGGAGGTGGTGGGACCACCAAAGTTTTGCTGCTTACTGGTGAACCGGGCCTGTGTGGAGGTCAGAATGGGCCTTGAGGAACCGCCAGGTACCGAGCTGAGCCCAGAGCTGCAACACACACTCACAGGTATATTCATTGTCATTACAGCATCTGCCTATTCTGAAGTTTTCACCTTCTTGCAAACTATCTACAGTCAGCTGTTTGATATCCAGACACAAAACTAGAATATAAAATAGCTCACCCTTGGGTTGTATGGTAGTGTTGTGAAATGTGTATTTTAAAACCTTCTCTTCTCATTCTCAGGCTGTTACCGAATCATGGAGGCCGCCATAGAGCAGGCCTGCAGTCCGGGATTGTCTCAGACCGCTGCACCTTCTCAGAGCTCCATCTCTTCACTCAGTCTGCAGCAGAGCAGGCAGGTCCTCGGGGTGCTGGAGGAGGCCTTCTCTGCTGTCGTGTACCACCTGCAACAGGTGAGAGGATGATGTTAAAACTTCTGTTAGTGGTGCTCTTTGTGGTTTTTGGCAGCGACTTGTTGTTGCTTTTGGAAACATAATCATTCATTATGCACAAAAGATTTTTTTCCTCATGCTGAACCAAAATAAACATGTCCACTCAGAGTTAAGAGAATGATAAAATTCTTAGTATACGACAAATATTTTGATGTGTAGCTTGATAACTGGGCACTTGATTTTCAAATAATAAGCTCACAAATAGAACTAAAACAACAAGTTAATCATTTAGTCATTTGACACAAAATTAAGTTAGCTTTACCTAACGTTTTAAAAGGTGGATACATTCTTTTACAGCATTTTTCAATTAAACCTGCCAATTATTCCCCAGTTGCAGCCTCTCAAATGTGAGACTTTGCTGCTTTAGTTTCTCTTACTGTTGATTGGGAAAAATAGGACACTTGATAACATGACCTTGACCTCCAGGACATTGTAATAGACATTTTTCACTGTTGGCTGATGTTTTATAGACCAAACAATTGACCAATTAATTCATTGGCAGATTCATTGACAGCATTAGTTACAACTCTTTTTACAAACAAGCATGATTTCTATTCATTAATATGTAGTGTTGGGATTAGATTTCATTTCTTCTTCTCAGTCCTACCAAATGGCATATTTTTTCTATTTCTGTTTGAGAATGTAGCCATGGGAAGGGAAACCAAAAAGAAAAAATATTTTTCTTTTTTTTTTTTTTTCCTTTGTCAAGAAAATAACAAGCAAAGATGTACTGCCAGGGGAAAAATGTACAAATGAAGGATTTGGGCAGACCATCGAGGTTTGAAAGAATAGCAAGTGTAAAACAATTCATGAACTTGGCATGTATTAAAATACTTCTGTGTTATACCAGTTGAGGAGAGAGAGTAGCAAAAGGTTTTATATACCCTTTATTTATATGAAGGTTTGTCCAGTAACAATAATGGTTCTTTATACTGTAAAACCACTAGTCTCTCTAAAACACTCCTCCTCTTCCCTTCCTGTTCTCATAGGTCGATCCCAGTCGATATGGTGACCCTTTCATTTTCGCCACATTCCGTTCTCTTTGCTCATGGCTGGCTGAGGAGACTTCCTGTCTGAAGGAGGAAGTGACTGGCCTGCTGCCTTTCCTGATTAGCTACTCCCGGAGCCACCTGCAGGGTGAGAACTCAGAGCAGGGACTGTCTGACTGGATGGCCGAGATGTCTGTCTCTGAGGAGAGAAGGGCCTGGACAGGCAAAGAACCTCTGAGGTAAAGATAACAATACAAGTGAAAGAGAATGAATCATAATTTGAGAAGTACAATAACATATCTGAGGGGAGTTTTTATTAGTCTTGTGTCCCAGGGCTGGCATTCAAGAAAACATCCTCCTCTCTGCAGGTATCTCCTCCCAGCTCTGTGCCACCTGTCAGCAGAGGAAGCTCCCAGAAAGGTGCTGCTCACACTTGACACCCCAGCTCTGCTGGTGTACTTCCTGTCCCATAGCTGGAGTGCCCTTAAGGGGAAAAGTGGGGTGGTGTCAGCCAGGGATCCCAGCATGGAGACAGCCTGCTCAGCCCTCCTCAACTTCACCGTCACAGAACCAGAGAGAGTCAGGTACGTAGCTGGTGTACAAGTGAAATATTCATCTGAAGGCTACTGGTTATTTGGAGAGAATGAAGTTATACTGTGATTTCTGACTTGTTTTGTTTTTTTTTATTTTCTAGGAAGGACCAGTGTTTCAGAACTCTTGAGTCTCTTCTGAGTGAAGCACTTCCAGTGTTGGTGCATAAACCCCGACTTCTGGTCCTGGCAGCAAATTACTGCACTTTGGGACTAATGATCGGCAGACTCAAATCAGCTCCTTCAGGTGAAACAGGTTTTGATTATTCACACCACTTTATTTGACACAACAGTGACCCTTGTCAATGGTTAATTACATGTAAATACTCTCGGTATATAAATTCTACAGAAATTGCTTTACACAAATATACCAGACTTGACTTCATTGATATGAGCACAGCAATTAGCAGGTTCCATCTGAAAGCACTTATTCTCTTTTCTTCAGTCAGAGTAAGGTAAAGTTGAGTGGTTTCATTTCTTACAGTTGACAGAAAGTATACACATCAAATTATGTCACATTATCTTGAATGCAGAAAACATGACCAACTCTAAATCACATCAATCAATACATAGATACATCCATCATTTACCATAATAATGTCAGAATAAACTAAGGAGATTAGATGCAATTTTAATTTACAATGGCAAAGTAAACATGACTTGAAATATCAGATAAAATGGAACCAACTCAACTGAAGTGAAAACAATGAATCAGCTCAGGAACACTCAGTGTACCTGTGCTTGTATTTTTATTTCTCCCAGTGTTGTTGTGTCAAATTCCAGTTATTTTATGATGCACCTTTTTTCACTTGCAGACGTTTTGACTTATTGTAGCAGGAATAGCACAGATGTTACTAATAACATTAATGATGGCTCTGTTGTGTTCAAGTGTCTCTGTAAGGCCTGTGGCAGTGAGACACTGAGCTAACAGTCACAGTACCAGGACTCTGAAACTGTAGCAGTTAAATGTAAATCTGCCATTAGAAATTGGATTATTAATACCTGTGCTTTTCCTACTGTGACCTGTTAAAATGTGTTGTGGGAAAAAGGCCATACCAGTACTGTGAAAACTGGTAAACCCAAATGTAACGCAGCCATTACTAATGTTATTAGTTACCCTTGTGTGTTTCCTTATATAACTGCTTTGGAAGAACGCCTGTGGGAATGCAGATCATGTGTACTCTGATTGGGTAGAAACGCTTCTATACACGAGAGACAGACTGGGGCTGTAAACATTACAGTTATGTTCTCTTAGAACCTTTGTTCATGTTGACTGACCTACACTGATCAATCAATGTGTTGACTCAATATTGTCAAAGGAGTTACTTGTAGTCCAATATTCACAGACAATTTTCAGACAGTTCTGAGGCTCTTCTTTGCTACTGTATTTATCAGCTTATCCTGATGTCCCCCCCTAGTGGCCAAAATCAATTTATGCAGCTATGACTGTAAGTTGTTTTGGTGGCATTTTTGCAACATTTTGTTTTCATATGTACGAACATGTTTCCGATAGATCTTTTTTTTAATCGGATTTTAAAATGTAATGTAAGCACAAAATATCAGTTATCGGTAGCTTTGGACTCCCCTAACAACACATGCTTTTCTGTTTCTCCAGGATCAGTGGAAGCTGGTCAGAGGCGGTTCTTCTCCTCTGCTCTCAGGTTCCTCTGCGGCGCCCTGGACTCTGGATCCAGCCCCGGCTCGGTTAAGGTGAGCGTCAGCTGGGAGGAGAGCTGGGACGAAGCCGCGGAGCTCTGGAGGTTGGGCTTGCAGGCTCTGGGAGGCTGTGTCCGCGCTCAGCCCTGGATCACCACCCTGGTCAGAGAGGAAGGTTGGCTCAAACACACACTCACCATGCTGGGTCAGTGTAGCGCACTACCTGACCAGCACACACAGGAGGCGCTAGAGGAAGCTCTGTGTGCCATGGCGGAGCAGTGCCCGGTCTGTAAGCAGGAGATCGGAGACATGATGATGAGAAATGATAAAGGAGCTTTGCGCTGTATGAGGAACCTGAAGAAGTCCGTGGGAGTGAAGTGAAACCAAACTGCTGCCAATGGACAATGTGCTCTTTGATGGAGTATTTTTAACTTGCGGAGTTGAAAATAAAGTCGCACTATGAAAAATGAAAAAGCACAGCTATTCATGAAGCCAAACTGGTGTGTTTATTAGTTGTACCAATCTGACACAGATAATGTGTCCTCAGGCTTTTTTGTAATGAGATGAAAAGCCCAAGATGCCAAAGCCCACAGAGAAAAGAGAGAAAATTATGTGTTTCTGTGTATCATATCTTTTAGTGTAATCAGTGTAATTACATATAACATAATGAGACTGGAATACCCTTTTATTTTCACTATTTGCCTGAGTGAATAAATCTGAGCAGTGGGCAGCAATTTATTTGCAACCAGGTAAATTGAAACAGCTGTGCTGTCCACATGGAACTGAAAAACACACAAGCTGTTTCTTATGTTGCAATGCTGAAATGTAAATGCATTTAATAAAGAATTATTTTGTTGGAGAACAATAAGCTTTGCTGCCGATGTTACTTTCTTTTTTCTTGTAGCTGCAGTTGGACATCCACTTTCCCCACAGAACAGCTGACCGTATCAGCCTGAAGACTGCTGCACTATTAATATTTCCAGTGATTCACCTGTGGAATATAACACAGGTGTTGAAATAAGCTGCAGTAACTTAAGTATCCAACGGGATAGTAGGTCCCCTCACTGTGGAAAATCCAAGAGAAACATTTCCTCTTTTCTACCACAAGATGGCGCAGTCAGACTTAATGTGTGCTGAAGTTCACTGTCACTTCCTTTCCTCTGTCCACATTTCTGTGTTTGCAGTCTTATCGTTTTCTTTCATTTTTTCCCCTAAAATAACTACATTGGTCATTTCATTAAGTTAAAATTAATTATTAAAACATCAACACTGAAATCGAATACATTTTTAATTTCAATGTTTTCTTTAAGTGAAACAATGAATCTCATTGTTTAGTTATCCTTCAGCTGTGACTTCTTCAACCTATCAAATCTTTAAATGTAATATGTATTTTTATTGAGACGCTTGGAGAAACTTCTCAGCTTGGAATTGATCCACTTTTCAGAGCCAAAAAAACAGGACTTCTATGCTGTAAATTTAAATGGATCAGTAAAAATAATAGATTCAAAAGAAGAAAAGCTTTTAATATGTGTGATCCTTTGCCTTGTGGTTATCACCGGCCAGCCATGTTTTTCTTATCCAGCACTTCATCCTTGATCCTATAGTCCTTGTACCAACCGTGAAAAAAAGTTTTTAGCTTCCCCCCTCCTCGACTCTTGTTACCTCCCGCCCTCTTCTTTTTTTTTTTTTACCCCCCTCCCTCCCCAGCACCCGTCTCTTTTCTCTCCTACTCATCCATACAAACTCCTGCATCGTCTCTCAAACTAACTCACTCCTCTCTGTACCTTCAGCCCGTCTCCTCCCCGTCCACCGCCTCACATTAACCTCTCAGCTGCAGCTTGACACCCCCGACTGAACCACCACTGCCACCATGCTCTGGAAGTCCCGAACCAAGACTGACGTTTTGCAGGTAAAAGAAACACCACAGTGTTTTCTGTATTCATTGGTGCATTTTGTAGGATTTCAGCAGCCATAGGTCTGTAATGTAGAAGTCCATCCATCAGTGTGAGGATGGCTTTTTTAAGAGAGCCTGAATCCAGAAAATAATTAAATTGCCAACAGGCCTACTACATCCTGTAGTGAGTCAGTAGGTTGTGGATTTCAGCAGGTGAAGTATCTGTAAAACCTAAGGCTCTTTGGAGTTAAAAACTAAGAAATTCTTAAGATATCTGACTAAAAGGACTTGGATGTTCGTGCGTAAAAACGCCTACAGTCTTAACTTAGACGAAAATATGATTATCACGTTTAAAATGTGATTTTTTCTGTGCCATATTTGTAAAGTAAACGTATAATTATAATAATTTGTGTTGCCACTCGGTGCGTTAAACCTGGAGTGGCCTATAATTCTGTTCCAGCATTTTAAAAGAATAGAAAAACAGTGGAAGCACAGTGTACGTATGAATTAGTTGAATGAATATATCTCTTTAAGAGAAGTGGACCCTGTCGACCCCTCCCCTCATTCTGCCGGGTGCGCGCAAAACCTATAAGTAGTGCGCTCATGGAGAGGCTGGAGGACTCCGTGTGTGTTGTTGCGCGCATGTGTGTATCTGGCAGCAGCTTTTCATCAGTGCGCAAAGAGCTCCATCTAACAGCGAGAAAGAAGGAAAAGTAAATAACACCTCTGAGTTTAATGGACCGTTAAAACAGCCTGGATTACATCCCGGAGAGAATTTGGTGACATCTTTCAGCCGCTGGAAGCCTGCGCATCCTGTTGAATTTTACATTTGGGGGGTATCCAGAGTGGTCCAGATGTTAATCCACACCTATTCGGCTATGGTGAGTGTGAAAGAGCGTTTTGGGCTGTTGAGCTCTGTTCATCAAATGTCACTCAGTTTTAGGAGGGAGTCTATTTTCTGTACAGATTGGCAGTAGACTAAACCAAAAAGGAAAAAGAAAAACATGCCTATAATTGGCTATTGTTACTTAAAACCAGCTTCCAGTAAATAAAGATATAGAAAAAAAATATGATCTGATGAATGAATTTGTAAATTTGTAAAAATCTGTAAATTTGGAGAGAATAATCGTCCTTGGTGATTTTTATGGCTTAAAAAAAAAAAAAAAAAAAAAAAAAAAAAAGTCTGTCTTCTTGTTCGCTCTCCAGTAGAAAGCTAAGTGTCAGCTGTTCATACTTCCCATTGAGCCTGTCTGACAGTGAGTTTACTGTAGCGGTGCTGCGCATCTGTCCGCGGAGATGGTCTTTGTCTGCACTGTGTCACACCAAGTCAGACCCACTGACAGTAAAGTGTCCAGTCACTGTGACACGCCACGGAGCATGGTCGTCTCTCTTCTGGAGAGTCGCCGTGCTTTACAGATTTAAATGTAACCTCGAACTTTGTTGGAATGAAATCAGAAACACTGTCCTGCACAGTGTGGTGGTGGTTGTGTGGCAGATATGTGTGTGTGCTTTTAACCTGGCAGCGGCCCTCTCTGGCTGGCAGATAATGGACATTGTTCCACCACTACAGCATTGATTTTGGGTGACCCAGCTTTTTAAAAAAAAAAAAAAAAAAATCCAATTTCACCAGGATGTGTGTGAGCAGAAATGTAGGCTAGTGGACTACATGTTTCTACACATAATGTGGCAGCGGGCGCGTCTTTTCCATGAGGGGTCAAATGTGTAAAGTCAAAATAAAACCACATTTGGTTTCCTGCGCCATGCCAGTCTGAGGGAACCCGCTTTTCTGTCGTTTTTCAGTTGTGGGGCGAGTGTGTGTTTGTTGACACGACGGCAGATTATTTACAGATGGACCCCCCTCCCTCAGCGACGTGTTATTGTTGTGCATTACCTGTCCTTTGTGCAGCTTCTTGGTGGCCGTGACCTCTCTGACAGTGTTCAGCGGCGGTGCCAACGGCGTCTTCTGCCACAGCGCATCACTTCAAGCGCTGCCGCTATTTCCGTCCATCTAATAAAATCGGAAACACATTTCTTTGTGGATTAGTGCTTTACTTTTTAAAATGCTACCTTTTCTGGAGCTCTTAATTTTGGCATTAGATGAGCTAGTCAGCCCCGTTTTGCACCAGTTTGATAAGCACTCGGAGCTCCTGATATAAAAGAAACTTTCTCATTTTCTGCAGGACCGCGCAGATGGACTAAGCGGCTCTTCGCCG